>NC_141877.1:235694251-236012063 GCF_056163025.1 Triticum urartu
GTGGTATAATGCTATGGCAGTTTCTTACAAGCTTCTTTGCTCTTTCTCTTTTGCTTAAAAGCTTATTCTCTTTTTTTGTATGGCCACTTTGGCACAATGCACAAACAAAGATAGCAATTGTATATATGTGGGAACAAACTTATGGCACAAGGGATGAGATGATACCAATATGATATGGTATGTATGTAATGGGAGGTGTAGATCACTAATGTGCACAAGTAACATTGCCGGCAATACTCAAAGGCTAGTCTCGATAGGCAAGTGACGCAAAATGGGCTAGGGGTTATCAATGCAATGGCAAGGCAATATACAATGGAGGGATACCACGATACCAAGATGATATGGAGGTTACGGTCCGTGGCGATGTTGAGTGGCGGTGATCTTGATAGAGATACCAAGATGATGGAGACTCGTCCCTAAGTAGCCGAAACACCTTAGGAAACGGAAAAACCACGAACTCAAAATCTAAAACGTCAAATGTCAAAATGGTGGTAGCGGAAATGCGGTGGTGGTTGCGGAAGCTCAATGGGATTGCGGAAATGCAATGATGGGTCTTGCGAGTAGGCAATGTGGAAATGGAGCGTAAGGTGGTGGACTATACACGGTGTCGGAGTTGGAAGCACGGTCCCTAAGTAGCCTAAGCACCTTAGGAGACACAACTCACAACACAAACAAAATTGGGTTAAGTTGACGTGGTGGAAATGTATGGTGGGCTAGCCTATGCGGAAATGGTGGTGGTGGTTGATGAGGAAGAAATCATCCCTAAGTAGACGAAACACCTTAGGAGACTCGAATCACTACTCAAGCAACCACATATGCAATGGGGATCAAGATTGGTTAGGTTGCGGAAGTCGATGGTGGTGTAGCGTATGATGTGGTGTAAGCCCTAGGCAAAAGTGCCAAAGTTCCAAAACTTTGATTGAGTCAAAAGATTTTGGTGGTATTTTTGTGGGAAGGGGAATGTCAAGAGCTTCAAAACGAGCTAAAGAACATCAAAATCGGAGTTCGGATGAATTAGTTATGGCCGAAGCAACATTTGAGCGAAATCAGTTTTTACAGGTTACACACGTCCGTAAATGGACGGATGTCCGGGGGCCAGACGTCCGGGCGGGCTCGGAAATCCATAAATTTGGCTCGGGTTAGGGGTCTCGGATGTCTGGAAAAGGTCAGACGTCCGGTCGTTCCAGGGGGCCCGGACGTCCGTAAAGGGCCGGTCGTCCGGGGGGTCGGGGTCAACGCGAAATTTCAGATCCGGGATGCGTTTTGGGCCGAATTTGGGGATTTTGGAGTCAAAATTGAGGAGATTTCATGGATGAAAGACGGGGAAACTTGGGGAGATGCTAGATCTACTTGAAACCAAGCAAATCCATGGATCAAATCCAACAAAACTTCGTCAAACCAACAAATCACAAAAAAAAATTGGGGCTATTTTTGGTGGGGATTTTCGAAATTGGGGAAGAACACAACAAAATTAGGCTAGAAAACAATGCGGGGAGGCTCCAAAATCGTGATCAGCGTGGCTCATGATACCAAGATGATGTAGGGTGGAACCCTATACGGCCGATACTTCACGAAAGGAGCGGATCCTGCGATGAACACGAAGAACGCGAGGGGGGAAACGAGGGGAATCACGAGGGGAAACACGAGAGAAACACTAAAACCAATAAGGACAATCACACATGTGCTAGATCCTGGAAACACAAGAGGAGATACAAGATCCAAAGTCAACAAGGGACAGTACAAATGGTAACCGGTCTTCTCCATGAGGAGGTCTTGAATCCACAAGGGGATCTTCCCGTAAAGGGGTCTTGAATCCAAGGTGGATCTTCTCTGAAGAGGGGCCGCAGTCTCTCCCAAGGAGTAGATCCGATATGGATGAGCGAAGCTCTATCTCACAAATGAGCTAACATAACACTAACCCTCAGATGGTGGAGGTGGAGGAGTATATATAGTCTAGGGCCACGAAGGGGTAAGTGGGGATACATGGGCCTCGGCCCGTTACTCTGCGCGCAGACACGCGTCGGTCATCCGACAGGTACCGGACGTCCGATAGCTCGGGCGGGTCCGGACTTCCGGTACTTGTCCGACGTCCGCCGTTTTGGCTCGGGATAGCCATCGTCGGATTTCCTGACGTTGTCGGTCGTCCGGTGGCTGATGGTCGTCGAATGTCCGGCCGCTATAGCTTTCATCAGCTGTTCCATCTGGCTGGTGGGGACTCTAGGCGTCAGACATCCGGTGACTGCCGGACGTCCGGGAGCTGATGCTTCCTAGAAGCTCTTCCTCTTGTTTCGTGCGCTTGGTGTCCTCGCCTTCTTGTTTATGGTCTTCCTCTTGGTTCCTGGTCATGCATAGCACACATGTTTGAGGTAGTATCCATGTCTCACATGTGGAAATTGATAATTCGGAGAGGAGCGAGTTCACCTTGTGTTCGATGGCGTAAGGGGTTTGGAGAGTAGTCGGAGTGTACATGGGGATGAACATGGGATGCTCCGTATCACACTTGCATCATTTTTGCGCTCCGAAAACTTGTGACTTGAACGTCACCGCGTTGAGGATGATGAAGGGGAAGAACGATTGATCAACAAGGTCTGAATCTCCTCCATCCTTGCATCTTGCTCCTCCTTTTGTGCGGAAAGCTTGTTGTCGATGTAGTCCCTTTTCCTTGCTTCGGAGTGATGAATGTTGATGGAAAGGTTCTCGATGCGCTCTCGCAATCTTGATTGTGCGCCTTGCATTTGTCATTGTAGATCGAAGATTGACGCTTTGGTGATGTAGTTGTTCACGCCGTCGTTGTTGTGGAAGACCGGAGATGAAATGCCTTGCCTATCCATCACAATACTCGAACAAATATGAGTGGGAGAAAGAGAAGAACTTATACCAAATGTACCTTGACCGATGTTTAAGATGGATCAATGATCACTCAATGATGTAACAAGGAAATAGCACAATTGGTACCAATTCTTGTCGATTTCTCACACCTACACAAAAAAAAGCTTATGGTGGAGCTCAGTGAGGATAGTGGCACAAAAATTTGATGCAAAATGTTAGCAAGAGTCAATAATGTTGAAAGAGATTCACAAATTCGCAAGTGCAACAAGTAGACCAATAGCAATATATGGCACACGGAAACGCACACACGGATAGATAAAATGGGGTCGTGCAACCAAGGAATGAGCATAAAATGTGGAATACACGGAAAACGCTCGTGTTGCACAACTCAAGAGAGGCGCTAGCACGATTGCTCTATAGGCGGACACGACACTTGTGCACAACCTATAAGATGCAAAATGGATAAACATTCTATTCCAAGTATGCTATGTATGTATGGTGTTCTAGTGCTATGATCCAAGATGATCGGATATGACAATCTTATGCAATGGTGTATGATGCTATTGCTATTGCTTAGAAGCTTCTTTTCTCTTTCTCTTTTGCTTAAAAGCCTTTTTTATATGGCCACTTTTGCACAATGCACAAACCAAGATAGCAATTGTATATATATGCGTGAACAAACTTGTGGCACAAGGGATGATATGATACCAAAATGATACCGATATGGTATGGTATGTATGTAATGGAAGGGGATGACCACTAATGTGCACAAGTAACATTGCCGGCAATACTCAAATGGCTAGTCTCGATAGGCAAGTGACGCAAAATAGGCTAGGAGCTATCGATGCAATGGCAAGGGGAATATACAATGGAGGGATACCATGATACCAAGATGATATGGAGGTTACCGTCCTTGGCGATGATGAGTGGCGGTGTTCTTGATGTAGATACCCAGATGATGGAGACTCGACCCTAAGTAGCCGAAACACCTTAGGAAACGGAAAAAACCGCGAACTCAAAATCTGAAATGTCGTAATGGTGGTAGCGGAAGCTCAATGGGATTGCGAAAAAGGAGGGTAGGGTGGTGGACTATACACGGCGTCGGAGTTGGAAGCACGGTCCCTAAGTAGCCGAAACACCTTAGGAGACACAACTCACAACACAAACAAAATTGGGTTAAGTTGGGGTGGCGGAACTGTATGGTGGGTAAGCCTATGCGGAAGTGGTGGTGGTGGTTGATGAAGAAGCAACGGTCCCTAAGTAGCCGAAACACCTTAGGAGACTCGAATCACAACTCCAACAACCTCAAATGCTAAGGGGAACAAAATGTGTTAGGTTGCGGAAGTCGGTGTGGTGTAGCGAAAGATGTGGTGGAAGCCCTAGGCAAAGATGCCAAAATTCAAACAATTTGATGGAGTTAAAAGATTTTGGTGGTATTTTTGTGGGAAGGGGGATGTCAAGAGCTTCAAAACAAGCTAAATAACGTCAAAATTGGAGTTCGAATGGATTTGTTACGGCCGAAACAAAAATCAGCAGAAGTCTGAAACTACAGGTTACGGACGTCCATAAAAGGACGGATGTCCGGTCGCCGGACGTCCGGTCGGGCTCGAAAATCCGTAAATTTGGCTCGGGTTAGTGGTTCCGGATGTCCGGAAAAGGTCGGACGTCCAGTGTTTCCTGGGGCTCCGGACGTCTGTAAAACGTCGGTCGTCCGGTGGGTCGGGGTCAACGCGAGATGCGAGTTTCGGGACGCGATTTCGAGGCGGAATTTGGGGATTTTGGGGTCAAAATTAAGGAGATTTCGTGGATGAAATATGGGGAAACTTGGGGAGATGCTTGATCCACTTGAAACCAAGCAAATTCATGGATCAAATCCAAGAAAACTTTGTCAAACCAACAAATCACAAAAAAAATTGGGGCTATTTTTGGTGGGGATTTTCGAAATTGGGGAAGAACGCAATAAAATTAGGCTAGAAAACAACCAAGGGAGGCTCCGAAATCGTGATCAACATGGCTCATGATACCAAGATGATGTAGGGTAGAACCCTATGTGGCCGATCTTTCACGAAAGGAGCGGATCCTGCGAAGAACACAAAGAACACGAGGGGAATCACGAGGGGAAACACGAGAGAAACTCTAAAACCAACAAGATATGGTCACATATGCTAGATCCTCGAAACACAAAAAGATACATGATCCAAATCCAACAAGGGACGATACAAAGGGTAGCCGGTTCTTCTCCGTGAGGCGGTCTTGAATGCACAAGGGGATCTTCCCATAAAGGGGTCTTGAATAAAAGGTTGATCTTCTCCGAAGAGGGGCGCGGTCTCTATCAAGGAGTAGATCCGATATGGATGAGCGAAGATCTATCTCACAAATGAGCTAACACAACACTAACCCTAACTACGAGGTGGTGGAGGAGGATATATTCTAGGGACACGAAGGGGTAAGTGAGGGGTACATGGGCTTCGGCCCGCAACACTGGACACAGCCAGGGGCCGGACGTCCGTAAGGTGTCGGTCGTCCGGAGGCTCGCATTGGTTCGGACGTCCGGGGATCCTCGTACTTCTGTAGATTCTGGTTCGGTTGTTGAAGTACCGAATTCCTCGAAGTGGCCGGTCATTCGGTGGCATCGGACGTTCGCTCATTTGGCTTGGGATTCAGGCTCCGGATTTCCGGAGACGTTCGGATGTCCAGTCATTGGAGGGGGTCGGACATCCGGTAAGGACCAGTCGTCCGGCGGCTGTAGCCTCCGGGCAGCTCCTTCTCTTGTTCCTCATGCTTGGTGTCCTCGCCATCTTGTCCATGGTGTTCTTCTTGGTTCCTGGTCATGCATAGCACACATGTTGGAGGCAGTAGCCATGTCTCGCATGTGGAAAGTGACGATTCGAAGAGGAGCGAGTTAACCTTGTGTCCAATGGCGTATGTTCGAGGTCTCGTCGTATGTCCTCTTGGGACTTGGAGAGTAGTCGGAGTGTACATGGGGATAAATGTGGGATGCTCCACATCAACTAGAAACTAAGACCAGCAACTAGACACGACGATGCAACCGCAAATTCAACAATGCAAAACCCTAAAATGATTATGTAAAGGCTTAGATTGGTTTGGATATGATGAAATAACCCTAATTTTTTGTGGCTTTTTCGTGGACTGTAGGTATGAAGAACAGTAAAATCTCACCGGGCAACTTGGAAATCTGATACCACTTGATACAGACAAAGGTGTCCCGTCTTTCGATGAGTGGTGATTATCGTTTTGGAGGAGCAGACTTTGACGATCCGACTACGAACGTGCGAAGACGTCGCGCCTTAGCAATCGCTAAACCAACTTCGAGAGGTTATTGACCACACTGGAGCATGATCAGCTTGACCACGAAGGTCTATTTCCTACAAGCAAACGAAGAACAAGCAAGAAGCTAAGATTGCAATCTGGATATCGCGGATATAAGAGGAAAACTTTATTGATCAAGGTGGGGTTCTGTGACGCCTTTGTCTGGTCGTTGAACACAAACGAAGTACGCGAAGTTGCAGCTATGGCGAACTTTTAATCTAAACAAAACCCAAAGTCTAAACGATGCCTTGAGGGATGTATATATGGAGGAGAGCGGGAGGAATTTCGTGGCCCTTGGAGGAGGGGTCCGAAACCAACCCTAACTCTTGTTTCCCCACACATACGGACTCCAAAAATAGCCTATAATCAAGTATTTCGAAATTATATGGGCCTGGCCCAAAAATAAGATGACGCGGCACCCAAAATAGTTTCTGGACAAATTTTTTGAAATGGCATCTTGTATATTTCGTCCAAGTCTTCATGCACCCATTATGGTGGCTTCAAAGTCCTGGAATCATCACTTGTAACTCCGTTCTTGTTGCCCTTGCACACGCCATGCTTGAACTTGCTCCAAGGTTCATCTTTCTTGTCCAAGCTAGGCCCTTCATTTGTAAGCAAAACATATGTATCCAATTTAGGCAGCATCATATTCTCATGAACATTAGAATCGTTACCAAGAAATGAAAGTACCTGCTAATTTAATTGGGGCATGCGTGCTCTAGTAATTGGTCCAGTATGTATAGCAGCAGGGGCTATGGGTGTAACAATGGTATTGATGTCCTCATCAGTTTTGCGCCTTTTTAACAGTTTTTTAACACCACCGTTTGCGATTATTGCATCGCACGCAGTTTCGGCAAAGGGTCTCTGATTGTAGTATCGCGTTAGCAGTATCCTGCAGTAGTGATAAGTGTAGTGTCATACAAAGCTTCATTTATTAGGTTATAGACTCATATTGCATTTGGACATGTGATGTTTCATTAACTAGCTAAGTTACTGAAACTATCTCTCCCCTCATTAACTTATTGCCACATAAGCAAGTTTTTTGAGTTGGAGTCGATGTTACTGCTGAAGTTACTCCCATTGTGGCTAGTCTGATACTAGCTAGTCGTCTATGATATACTAGCTACCTCACTAAGAGCATGGTTAATAATAAAGCCAAGGGTCGGCTATAAGAAGTTGCCATGTCATATACAGCCAACCTCTTAGTGGGCATGTACAATAATAAGTTTTAAATACGTACTAGTTTATCAATAGTTGGCCCACCTTACATCCTCACAAATTGTCTTGGGTCTCGTGTTGTAGCTGGCTCTACTAACCAAGGTATCAATCCAGTAGGAGATCACGCTCGAGTCCCACGCACCTACACAAACACATAAGAACATCGCAACCAACGCGATAAAGGGGTTGTCAATCCCTTCACGGTCACTTATGAGAGTGAGATCTGATAGATATGATAAGATAATATTTTTGGTATTTTTATGATAAAGAGAAATAAAGATGCAAAGTAAAATAAACGGCAATAGAAATAACTAAGTGTTGGAAGATTAATATGATGGAAGATAGACCCGTGGGCCATATGTTTCACTAGTGGCTTCTCTCAAGAGCATAAGTATTACGATGGGTAAACAAATTACTGTCGAGCAATTGATAGAATTGAGCATAGTTATGAGAATATCTAGGTATGATCATGTATATAGGCATCACGTCCGCGACAAGTAGACCGAAATGATTCTGCATCTACTACTATTACTCCACACATCGACCGCTATCCAGCATGCATCTAGAGTATTAAGTTCATAAGAACAGAGTAATGCTTTAAGTAAGATGACATGATGTAGAGGGATAAACTCATGCAATATGATATAAACCCCATCTTTTTATCCTCGATGGAAACAATACAATACGTGTCGTTTCCCTTTCTGTCACTAGGATCGAGCACCGCAAGATTGAACCCAAAGCTAAGCACTTCTCCCATTGCAAGAAAGATCAATCTAGTAGGCCAAACCAAACTGATAATTCGAAGAGACTTGCAAAGATAAACCAATCATGCATAAAAGAATTCAGAGGAGATTCAAATATTGTTCATAGATAAGCTTGATCAGAAACCCACAATTCATCGGATCTCGACAAACACACTGCAAAAGAAGATTACATCGAATAGATCTCCAAGAAGATTGAGGAGAACTTTGTATTGAGATCCAAAGAGAGAGAAGAAGCCATCTAGCTAATAACTATGGACCCGTAGGTCTGAAGTAAACTACTCACACATCACCGGAGAGGCCATGGAGTTGATGTAGAGGCCCTCCGTGATCAATGCCCCCTCCGACGGAGCTCCGGAAAAGGCCCCAAGATGGGATCTCTCGGGTGCAGAAGGTTGCGGCGGTGGAATTAGGTTTTCGTGGTGCTCCTGGATGTTTGGGGTACGTGGATATATATAGGAGGAAGAAGTATGTCGGTGGAGTAACGAGGGGCCCACGAGGGTGGAGGGCGCGCCTAGGGGGTAGGCACGCCCCCTTCCTCGTGGCTTCCTCGATTGTTTCTTGACACCCACTCCAAGAGTCCTAGATCACGTTCATTGAGAAACTCATGTTCCCGAAGGTTTCATTCCGTTTGGACTCCGTTTGATATTCCTTTTCCGCAAAACCCTAAAATAGGCAAAAAAAACAGCAATTTGGGTTGGGCCTCCGGTTAGTAGGTTAGTCCCAAAAATGATATAAAAGTGTAAAATAAAGCCCATTGACATCCAAAATAGATAATGTAATAGCATGGAGCAATCAAAAATTATAGATACGTTGGAGACGTATCACTAGATAGGACTCTCCTATGTGTGGATGGCAAGATTGGCGTCCGGATGTATAATTTCCTTCTTCTGCAAGCCAACTCTGTACAACCATAGGCCCCTCTGGTGTCTATATAAACTAGAGGGTTTTAGTCCGGGGGCTATCAGAATTAACATAGGCTAGACAACTAGGGTTTAGCCATTACGATCTCGAGATAGATCGACTCTTGTAACCCCTATACTCATCAAAGACATTCAAGCAGGAAGTAGGGTTTTACGTCCATTAAGAGGGCCCGAACCTAGGTAAACATTGTGTCCCCTTTGTCTCCTGTTACCTTTGATCCTCAGATGCATAGTTCGGGACCCCCTACCCGAGATCGGCCGGTTTCGACACTGACATTGGTGCTTTCATTGAGAGTTCCACTTTGTCATCGGCAGAAGGTTCGGTGGCTCGTTCGATCACCAACAATGATGTTGTTTCCAGGGAAGCTTTCCTCCTCGGTCAACTTTTTGTGTTTGGTGGCTTCGCTTTGCGTGCCCATTCAATTGGTCACCTTGAATCGATTGACAACTACACGCCTGGTCATTAGATCAGATTCGGGAGCCTCAATTACGTCGCTGATATCCGAGGAGGCTTGATCTTCGAAGGGTTCATGACCTCGACCACTATTCCTCATCTCTAAGAAGGAAACCCATCAGATCCATTATCAGGCACCGCTCAAAGACCAACCATCATCCCTACCCTGGCTATAGATCAAGAGCAGACCACCTCATCCGAAGATGGGAGTTTGAAACCCAGCGGACTCTCTCCTACTACGGAGCTCTTTGCTGGAGACCTAGAGGCGACTATAACTTCGGCAAGCCCAGAATCAAGGAGGACTCTCCCTATCATCGGAGAGCCGAATTCGCCTCTGTACGCTAACTCCGGACTCTCAAGGTGTGCGTCTAGTGAGCACGGCATGGTAGAATCTACCATGCCCAGCCCTGCAGGTCCCCAGTTCCTCGTCCGGCCTCAGCTCCTAAACGAAGCCCTAGACTTAATGCGATATCTCGCCATTACAGAAGTGTCACCTATGAACTAAACCTAGCCCGGATTAGGGGCTGAGGCGAGGAATTTTACGTCCCACCCACCACCCACTTAATAGCCACTGTCGATGACTTGATCGCCATGCCAGATTACGCCTCCAAAGACATCGACGGTATGGACGACGATGCCGAAGAAGAACCAGGCCGGAACCCTACTCTCACCTGGTGTTGGACGACCTCCTCCACATATGATGTGTATATGGTGGATACACCTAAAAAGAACGGCGTCAGCAACAAGGATCTATTTGAGGACAAGCCCGTCGAGGCACCACCAAAACATCGACGTCAGCGGCGCCGCTCAAAATCGCGTCGCGAAAAGGACAACAATACCGGCACCAGAGACAATAACACACTAGAAGATGCCAAAGATCCCGAAGACCCCACTGAGCCTGCGTCCGAGTAGGATGAATGGGAGGAGGGACAAGTCAACCCCGACGAACAGGTCGGGATGAGGATTCGGAGGATAGTAACTATCTACCGATCTCCAAGGAGGATGTCAGCCTCGGCAACGAAGACTTCATCATGCCAGAGGAACCCCTCGAGCAAGAGCGCTTTAAGCGGCAGCTAATCGCAACTGTGAGAAGCCTAAAAAAGAAACATCAACAGCTTCAAGCCGAACATGATACGCTCAACAATAGATGGACCCATGTCCTAGCTGCCGAAGAATATGGCCTCGAGCGCCCAACAAAGAGTTATCTGAAACGTCGGCTACTACCACAATTTGACGATGAAGCTCTTGAGCCAATACCGTCAAGATATAATCACGCTGATGAACTAGACCAACCACCACGTGGGCGAGACAAAGCGGCTGCCTATGCTAAACACCAGCCCGCACCACCTCGCCGTCGAGGAAAAGAGGTAGCAGGTCTGGCTACACCTACTACTTATGCCAGGACTTGGACAACAGAGCCGGTCAGGCCAGATCAATCATTGGATCAAGGGGGCATGCCCCAACGTGAGATGACAGCCATCAAGCCTGGCTTGATAAGCATAACCTCACCTGGGCTGAAAACCGAACACGGATGTCGTCTGAACTCCATCGTGACGTCGCCTGATACAGAGGCGCCGCACACCCCTTATGCTTTACCGATGAGGTAATGCAGCACCAGTTCCAGAAGGGTTTAAACCCGTAAACATTGAAGCATATGATGGAATGACAGATCCCGCGGTATGGATTTAAGATTTTCTTCTCCATATTCACATGGCTTGCAGTGACGATCTCCACACCATTAAATACCCCCCTAAATCTAAAAGGACCAACACGGCACTGGTTAAACAGCCTCCCAGAGAACTCTATTGGCAGCTAGGAAGATTTGGAGGATGCATTTCGAGATAACATCCAAGGCACTTATGTACGACCATTGGACGCCGATGACCTTAGTCACATAGTCCAGCAACCCGGAGAGTCAGCTCGCAAACTCTGGACTCGGTTCTTAATTAAAAAGAACCAAATCGTCGACTGTCCCGATGCTGAAGCCCTAGCGGCCTTTAAACATAGCGTCCATGACGAATGGCTTGCCCGACACCTCGGACAAGAAAATCCAAAGTCTATGGCAGCTCTTACCGCACTCATGACCCGCTTCTGCGTGGGAGAAGACAGCTGGTTAGATCATCGAAGCAATAGTACCAGTACCCCAGCACCTCCGAAGCTAGGGATGGCAACAGACAGTCGCGATATAACAAGCACAAGCGTCAGAACAACAATGAAGAAATCGAAGACACAGTGGTCAACACTGGATTCAGCGGCTCTAAACCCGGTCAGCGGAAGAATCCATTCAAAGGAAACAGGGACAACCCATCCAATTTAGACAAAATACTCGATCGGCCTTGCCAGATTCATGGTACCCTCGACAAGCCTACAAATCATTCCAACAGGAACTGTTGGGTATTCAAATAGGCCGGTAAGTTAAATACTAAAGATAAGGGGAAATGGCATCCAAGCAAGGATGATGATGAGCCCCGCCCACCGAACACAGGGGGCAGAAGAAATTTCCCTCGAGGTAAAAACAGTGAATATGACATACGTCACTTATATCCCCAAGAGGGAGCGCAAGCGCGCGCTAAGGGATGTCTACGCCGTAGAGCCGGTTGTGCCAAAATTCAATCCTTGGTCGGCTTGTCCGATCACCTTCGACCGTAGGGACCACCTGACCAGTATTCATCATGGAGATTGGGCAGCCCTGATCCTCGATCCAATCATCGATGGATTCCATCTCCCTCGAGTCCTTATGGACGGCGGCAACAGTCTTAACTTGATTTATCATGACACTGTTCGTAAAATGGGTATTGACCTGTCAAGAATCAATCCTAGTAACACCACCTTTAAAGGAGTGATACCCGATGTAGAGGCCCGTTGCATGGGTTCCTTAACATTGGAAGTAGACTTCGGTTCACCGGATAACTTCCGAAGCGAAGACTTGATCTTCGACATTTTCCCCTTTCACAGTGGTTATCATGCATTGCTCGGACGAACCGCCTCCGCCCGCTTCAATGCAGTCCCGCACTATGCTTACTTAAAGCTCAAGATGCCCGGACCACGCGGAGTTATCATAGTCAATGGAAACATGGAGCGCTCCCTCCCTATTGAGGAGCATACTGCGGCCCTTGCGGCTGAGGTGCAGAGCGGCCTCATGATGTCTACTACACAAATTTATTCTTGTGGACACGTGTTGGGCCTCCAAGCACAGAGTTTTGTAGGACAGTAGCAATTTTCCCTCAAGTGGTGATGAGGACATCAATACCATTGTTACACCCACAGCCCCTACTGTTACATATACTGGACCAATTACTAGAGCTCGCGCACGCCAATTAAATTACCAGGTACTTTCGTTTCTTGGTAATGATTCTAATGTTCATGAGATTATGATGCTGCCTAAATTGGATACATTTGTTTTGCTTTCAAATGAAGGGCCTAGCTTGGAGAAGGATGAACATTGGAGCAAGAACACGCATGAAGTTGATGGCATGCGCAAGGGGATCAACAACGGAGTTACAAGTGATGATTTCAGGACTTTGAAGCCGCCATAAGGAGTGCATGAAGCCATGGACGAAATATACAAGATGCCACTTCATAACATTCGTCCATAGGCTATTCTAGGTGCTGCGTCACCTTATTAATGGGCCAGGCCCATGTAATTTCGAAATACTTAAGTATAGGCTATTTTTAGAGTCCGTATGTGTGGGGAAACAAGAGTTAGGGTTGGTTTCGGACCCCACCCTCAAGGGCCACGAAATTCCCCTCTCTTCCTCCATATATACAGCCCTTAGGGCGTCGTTTAGACTTTGGGCTTTGTTTAGATTAAAAGTTCGCCATAGCTGCAACTTCGCGTACTTCGTTTGTGTCCAACGACCAGACCAAGACGTCACAGAACCCCACCTTGATCAATAAAGCTTTCATCTTATATTCGCAATATCCAGATTGCAATCTCAGTTTGTTGCTTGTTCTTCGTTTGCTCGCAGGAAACAGGCCCTCGTGGTCAGGTTGATCGTGCTCCGGCGTGGTCAATAACCCCTCGGAAGTTGGTTTAGCGATTGCTAAGGCGCGACGTCTCGCACGTTCGTAGTCGGATCGTCAAGGTCGACTCCCACAGAAAACGATAGCCACCATCTCATCGAAACATCGGGACACCTTTGCCTCTATCAAGTGGTATCAGATTTCCAGGTTGCTCGGTGAGATTTTACAGTTTTTCGTAGATTAGATCGAGTCTGTTCTTCATACCTACAGTCCACGAAAAAGCCACACAAAAAAAAATTAGGGTTAGTTCATCATATCCGAACCAATCTGAGCCTTTGCATAATCTTTTTAGGGTTTTTGCTTTGTTGAATTTGCGGTTGCATCGTCGTGTCAAGTTGCTGGTCTTAGAGTCTAGTCTTTTAGAGTTTCGAGTTCTGGTCATAAGTTGTCACGCCGCCGCCGCACCATCATCATCGCCCATCTACCACTTTTGCTTATCCGCCACCGCTCTGAATCCTTATCCATATACCACTACCAATCCGTATCCATATACCGCCATCAATCTCTATCCATATACCACCACCGCTATCATATACCACCACCGCTGCCATATACCACAACCATATATCCACCACCAATCCGAGTTCTTCTCATATTAGGTTTGTTCTTGAGATCAATCTCAATTCCGATTCGTGTTTCCTTGCCTGCGTAGGTCTCGGAAAAAAAAAGTCTGGAGACCCCCGGGCAGTTTTTAGGCCAAAATTTTCACGGGCAAAAATATTTTTTCCCTATCCTATTTTTAGGCTTTTCTGAGTCTTTTGAGCCACGTGCCATCATAGTGATTTTTTGTCGCACTTTTTCGTCGTCGCTGCCCTGATTTCCAAAAAAAAAGTGGAATTTTTTTTTCGTGCCCATCCTATCAGTTTGACGAGGGAAGAGTTTTGAGACACTCGCCATTATAGTAATTTTTCGCAAAAAAAAAGAGGAGCGCAAAAAAAGCGAAAAAAAAAGTTCCAGAGTGTGCTTTTCCCTTATTTACATGCAGCGCCGTGATTTTGTTAGTGTTCTAGGCTCGCGTCTCTAGCACGGTCTAGCCTAGGACCAGCACAGTACCGTCGTTGAGCGTTTATTCAACTTTGCATCTCTGAATTGATTATTGCTGACCCTTTTTGCTACCATACTATAAGCCTTCCCAGCTCCACATACCTCTACGTCGTGCGTTTGACTCTCCCTGGCAATCGCTCTATCCAAGCTTTTGAGAGTTTTGACTACAACGGTTGCCGATCACCGCCTGCTGCTGGGTAAGAACTGGTAAGAATTTGAGATTTGCTTGACGGATTTGTGACACCCGCCACCACCACCTCTTGTTAGTATTCTGTAGGATCATATTCTTGTGTGTTTTCTATTGTTGCTAACCATGGCAGGATCACAAGCCGACGAGACTGACTGGGAGAACATGACGAATCAGGAGTTGCATGATAAATTTCAGCAAATGATGAATGGACAGGTGCAGGATGTGCTAAACAGATTTGAAGAGGCCATGGAGAAGATAGATGACATGGAGAAGACGTTCGAAACAAAGCTCAATGACAGGTTTAATGAATTGCTCGCGCGTCTTCCACCACCACCACCGGCTGCACCTAACGCACCTCTACAACAACAACAACGACGACTACCTACACATCGTGAAACAGCCCTCCGCCGAGCGAGCCGTCTCCCTCTTGCACCTGGCCAAACTGTTGGTGCTGCTGTTGCTACTTCTGTGGCTCCTGCTGCTGATGCGGAGGAGGATGATTTTGCTGGCGATTACGAGGATGAGGTTGATCAAAATCAGAACTACGTGCCACCACCAGCACAGCAACCATCAGGTCATCCACATGCAAATAATGGCAATGGTAGGGCTCACCCTCAGGTACGAGATCATGACCATCTCCCTAAACTAAAATTGAATATTCCACCATTTGAGGGTAGATATGTTCCTGATATATATCTTACTTGGGAGTTAGAAACTGAACAACGATTTACATGTTTACAATATCCCGAGGAGAGACGTGTTCCTGCTGCTGTTTGTGCATTCACTAGTTTTGCATGTGTTTGGTGGTCTGAGCATTGTAGATTATATCCCATCCCTGCTACTTGGGCTGCTTTGAAAACTGCTATGCGTACTCGTTGGGTTCCACCATATTATCAACGTGAATTACTTCAAAAATTGCAGCGCTTAAGACAGGGAAAAAATTCTGTAGAAGAATATTATCAGGAATTACAAACTGGCATGATTAGATGTGGTATTGTTGAGGAGAATGAAGCTATGCTTGCACGTTTTATGGGTGGATTAAATAGAGAGATTCAGACGATTCTAGAGTATAAGGAGTATACTAATATCACTTGTTTATTCCATCTTGCTTGTAAAGCTGAACGTGAAGTGCAGGATCGACAGGCATTGGCGCGGACTAACTTTTCTGCAGGTCGACCTTCTTCATGGACACCACGTGCATCATCTACTTCCACACGTTCTGCTTCACCGGTGCCTCCGTCGGCTGCCACCTCCAACCGTGATACAATAAAGCAGGCACAATCACCACTATCTGCCAAGAGCACACCTTCTGGGCCTGCAAAGAGCTCTTCTTCATCCATGGCATCAACAGGGCAAACACATGATATTATTTGTCGACGTTGCAAGGGTGGAGGTCATTATGCGAGAGAATGCCCATCTAAGCGTGTGATGATTGTTACTGAGGATGGTGGGTATGAGTCCGCTAGTGACTATGATGAGGAGACTTTGGCTCTTATTACACGTGACGAACACGGTGGAGACGATTCTGATCATGAGACGCAATACATGGCTCCTGAAGATGCTGACAGGTATGAATGTTTAGTTGCTCAACGTGTTTTGAGTGTGCAGGTTACACAAGCTGAGCAAAATCAGAGGCATAATTTGTTCCATACAAAGGGAGTTGTGAAGGAACGTTCTGTTCGCGTGATCATAGATGGAGGGAGTTGCAACAACTTGGCTAGCATCGAGATGGTGGAGAAGCTATCTCTCACCACAAGACCACATCCACATCCTTACTACATCCAATGGTTCAACAACAGCGGCAAGGTTAAGGTAACACGTACTGTTCGTGTGCATTTTAGTATCTCTACATATGCTGATTATGTTGATTGTGATGTGGTACCGATGCAAGCATGTTCCTTATTACTTGGTAGACCATGGCAATTTGATAAAAATTCTATTCACCATGGTAGAAACAATCAGTATACTCTTGTTCATAAGGATAAAAATATTACTTTGCTTCCTATGACTCCTGATTCCATTTTGAAAGATGATATTAATAGAGCTAATAAAGCAAAACAGGAGAAAACTAAGAGTGAAAATCAGATTGTGGCAAAAGAATTTGAGCAACAAATGCATCCTAATAATAATAAACAATCTAGTGTTGCTTCTGAAATTAAATTGAAAAGTGCATGTTTACTTGCCACCAAATCTGATATTGATGATCTAGATTTTAGCAAATCTGTTTGCTATGCTTTTGTGTGCAAAGAGGCATTATTTTCATTCGAGGACGTGCCTTCCTCTTTGCCTCCTGCTGTCACTAACATTTTGCAGGAGTTCGCCGACGTCTTTCCACAAGACGTGCCACCGGGATTACCACCTATTCGCGGGATTGAGCATCAAATTGACTTAATTCCCGGTGCATCATTACCCAACCGGGCACCATACCGTACCAATCCAGAGGAGACGAAGGAGATTATGCGTCAAGTACAAGAACTGCTCGACAAAGGTTATATACGCGGATCCCTTAGTCCTTGTGCTGTTCCTATCATTTTAGTGCCGAAAAAGGATGGTACGTCGCGTATGTGCGTTGATTGTAGAGGCATTAATAATATTACTATTCGTTATCGTCATCCTATTCCTAGGCTAGATGATATGCTTGATGAATTGAGTGGCTCTACAGTATTCTCCAAAGTTGATTTGCGTAGTGGTTACCATCAAATTCGTATGAAATTGGGAGATGAATGGAAAACAGCATTTAAAACTAAGTTTGGATTATATGAGTGGTTAGTCATGCCTTTTGGGTTAACTAATGCACCTAGTACTTTCATGAGGTTAATGAACGAAGTTTTACGTGCTTTCATTGGACGATTTGTGGTAGTTTACTTTGATGACATATTGATTTATAGCAAATCTTTGGAGGAACATTTGGAACATTTACGTGCTGTTTTTATTGCTCTACGTGATGCACGTTTGTTTGGTAACCTTGGAAAGTGCACCTTTTGCACCGACCGAGTATCTTTTATAGGCGTTTAAACATAGCCAAGAATCAAATCGTCGACTGTCCGGATGCTGAAGCCCTAGCGGCCTTTAAACATAGCGTCCATGACGAATGGCTTGCCCGACACCTCGGACAAGAAAATCCAAAGTCTATGGCAGCTCTTACCGCACTCATGACCCGCTTCTGCGTGGGAGAAGACAGCTGGTTAGATCATCGAAGCAATAGTACCAGTACCCCAGCACCTCCGAAGCTAGGGATGGCAACAGACAGTCGTGATATAACAAGCACAAGCGTCAGAACAACAATGAAGAAATCGAAGACACAGTGGTCAACACTGGATTCAGCGGCTCTAAACCCGGTCAGCGGAAGAATCCATTCAAAGGAAACAGGGACAACCCATCCAATTTAGACAAAATACTCGATCGGCCTTGCCAGATTCATGGTACCCTCGACAAGCCTACAAATCATTCCAACAGGAACTGTTGGGTATTCAAATAGGCCGGTAAGTTAAATACTAAAGATAAGGGGAAATGGCCTCCAAGCAAGGATGATGATGAGCCCCGCCCACCGAACACAGGGGGCAGAAGAAATTTCCCTCGAGGTAAAAACAGTGAATATGACATACGTCACTTATATCCCCAAGAGGGAGCGCAAGCGCGCGCTAAGGGATGTCTACGCCGTAGAGCCGGTTGTGCCAAAATTCAATCCTTGGTCGGCTTGTCCGATCACCTTCGACCGTAGGGACCACCTGACCAGTATTCATCATGGAGATTGGGCAGCCCTGATCCTCGATCCAATCATCGATGGATTCCATCTCCCTCGAGTCCTTATGGACGGCGGCAACAGTCTTAACTTGATTTATCATGACACTGTTCGTAAAATGGGTATTGACCTGTCAAGAATCAATCCTAGTAACACCACCTTTAAAGGAGTGATACCCGATGTAGAGGCCCGTTGCATGGGTTCCTTAACATTGGAAGTAGACTTCGGTTCACCGGATAACTTCCGAAGCGAAGACTTGATCTTCGACATTTTCCCCTTTCACAGTGGTTATCATGCATTGCTCGGACGAACCGCCTCCGCCCGCTTCAATGCAGTCCCGCACTATGCTTACTTAAAGCTCAAGATGCCCGGACCACGCGGAGTTATCATAGTCAATGGAAACATGGAGCGCTCCCTCCCTATTGAGGAGCATACTGCGGCCCTTGCGGCTGAGGTGCAGAGCGGCCTCATGATGTCTACTACACAAATTTATTCTTGTGGACACGTGTTGGGCCTCCAAGCACAGAGTTTTGTAGGACAGTAGCAATTTTCCCTCAAGTGGTGATGAGGACATCAATACCATTGTTACACCCACAGCCCCTACTGTTACATATACTGGACCAATTACTAGAGCTCGCGCACGCCAATTAAATTACCAGGTACTTTCGTTTCTTGGTAATGATTCTAATGTTCATGAGATTATGATGCTGCCTAAATTGGATACATTTGTTTTGCTTTCAAATGAAGGGCCTAGCTTGGAGAAGGATGAACATTGGAGCAAGAACACGCATGAAGTTGATGGCATGCGCAAGGGGATCAAGAACGGAGTTACAAGTGATGATTTCAGGACTTTGAAGCCGCCATAAGGAGTGCATGAAGCCATGGACGAAATATACAAGATGCCACTTCGTATGTGTGGGGAAACAAGAGTTAGGGTTGGTTTCGGACCCCACCCTCAAGGGCCACGAAATTCCCCTCTCTTCCTCCATATATACAGCCCTTAGGGCGTCGTTTAGACTTTGGGCTTTGTTTAGATTAAAAGTTCGCCATAGCTGCAACTTCGCGTACTTCGTTTGTGTCCAACGACCAGACCAAGACGTCACAGAACCCCACCTTGATCAATAAAGCTTTCATCTTATATTCGCAATATCCAGATTGCAATCTCAGTTTGTTGCTTGTTCTTCGTTTGCTCGCAGGAAACAGGCCCTCGTGGTCAGGTTGATCGTGCTCCGGCGTGGTCAATAACCCCTCGGAAGTTGGTTTAGCGATTGCTAAGGCGCGACGTCTCGCACGTTCGTAGTCGGATCGTCAAGGTCGACTCCCACAGAAAACGATAGCCACCATCTCATCGAAACATCGGGACACCTTTGCCTCTATCAAGTGGATGACCTAAGGTTTATCAATCCGTGAGAGGTGTAGGATGAAGATGGTCTCTCTCAAACGACCCTACAACCGAATAATAAAAAGTCTCTTGTGTCCCCAACACACCAAATACAATGGCAATTTGTATAGGTGCACTAGTTCGGCGAATAGATGGTTATAAAAGTGTAATATTGATGGTAGAAATATATTTTTATAATCTGAATAAATAAAAACATCAAGGTAGCAAATAGTAAACGGGCGCAAAAACGGTATTGCAATGCGTGAAAATTATGCATATGGTCCGTACTTTCGTGCAATCTCTCAACAATGCTAATATAATTGGATCATATAACCGTCCCTCAACGTGCAATGAAGAATCACTCCAAAGTTCCTATCTAGCAGAGAACATAATACGGAATTGTTTGTAGGGTACGAAACCACCTCAAAGCTATTCTTTCCGATCAATCTATCCTAGAGTTCGTACTAGAATAACACAAAGCTATTTTTTTTGATCGATCTAACCAAGAGTTCGTACTAAAATAACACCAAAGCAAATTCAGATTCATAATATTCAATCCAACACAAAGAACTTCAAAGAGTTCCCCAAGATATCTACCGGAGAAACAAAGACAAGAACGTGCATCAACCCTATGCATAGATTACCCCAATGTCACCTCGGGAATTAGCGAGTTGAGTGCCAAAACATATATCAAGTGAATCAATACGATACCCCATTGTCACCACGAGTATTCAATTTCAAGACATATATCAAGTGTTCTCAAATCCACAAAAGTATTCAATCCGATAACAATAAAATCTCAAAGGAAAAAAACTCAATTCATCACAACAAGATAGAGTGGGGAAAATACCATATGATCCAACTATATTAACAAAGCCCGCGATATATCAAGTTCGTTACATCTCAAGAACACGAGAGAGAGAGAGAGAGATTAAACACATAGCTACTGGTACTAACCCTTAGCCTGGAGGGTGGACTACTCCCTCCTCATCGTGGTGGCTGCCGGGATGATGAAGATGGCCACCAGTGATGATTTCCCGTTCCGACAGAGTGCCAGAAAGGGTCTAGATTGGTTTTCGGTGACTACAGAGCCTTGTGTTGGTGGAACTTCTGATCTAGGTTAAACCCGAGGGTTTTTGGAGTATTTGGGAATTTATAGGGTGAAGAGGGAGTGCGGGAGGCCACCGAGGTGGGCACAACCCACCTAGGCGCGCCTGGGCCCCCAGGCGTGCCCTGGTGGGTTGTGCCCCCCTCAGGGCACCCCCAAGTGATTCTCTGGCCCACTGGTGGTTTTCTGATCCATCAAAAATACACAAAAAATTTCACGGTGTTTGGACTCCGTTTGATATTGATTTCCTGCGATGTAAAAAACAAGCAAAAAACAACAACTGGCACTGGGCACTAGGTCAATAGGTTAGTCCAAAATTATAATATAAAGTTGCTATAAAATGATTGTAAAACATCCAAGAATGATAATATATCAGCTTGAATACTTCATAAATTATAGATACGTTGGAGACGTATCAGCATCCCCAAGCTTAATTCCTACTCGTCCTCGAGTAGGTAAATGATAAAATAAATAATTTATGAAGTGTGAATGCTAGCAAAGTGTGCAAGCTTGATCAATGATAATTTCAATCACTTTTCCTAGCGTCATGACAACAACTATTTCTTATAAAACTTCTCATGTTAAAGTAGCAACCAATTCACATGTTAAGGTTCAAACAATGAATTCTCTTGAAACTCAACAACCTATGTTCTCAGTCACCAAGCAATTGCAATTCAACTTATTCAATAGAGTCTAAGTAAGAGCTCCACATACTCAACCATCATATAGTCTTCTATGATTGCTAACACTCACCGCATACACATGAGCAAAACGTTTCAACCGGACACACAGAAAGATAGGGGCTTATAATTTGGCCTCCCAACGTATTCACCTCAAGGGTCGTGTTAACAATAATAACTCATGCTACCCATATCCAACTGGATATATGTGCCTAGATCTTTCCTCACCACATGATGCTTGCCAAAAGATAAAAATAAAAAGGAACAGAGAGAAAAACTTTGACTCTTTGCATAAAGGTAAATACATAAAAGTAAAAGTTAGGCCCTTCACTGAGGGAAGCAGAGGTTGCCATGCTCTTATTTGTTTGTATGCTCAACCCCTTAGTGCAAAAGAACGTCACGTTGTATTACCCCTTGTGATGGCAACCTTTATTATGCAGTCTGTCACTTTTATTCTTCAACATCACAAGTTTGTACAACGCTCAATTTTCTCTTACACTAAATTATCTAACACTTTTAGAAGCAATTTTTATTGCCTTATTGCACGAAGACAACTTACTTGAAGGATCTTATTCAATCCTTAGGTAGGTATGGTGGACTCTTGAAAATAAGATATGGGTTTAAGGGTTTTTGGATGCACAAGTAGTATCTCTACTTGGTGCGGAATTTTTGGCTCGCAAAGATGGGGGGCAAGCACCACATGTTGAAGGATCTATGATAATATAACTTCTATGTGAATATGAACAAACATAAACCATTACGTTGTCTTCCTTGTCCAACATCAACAATTTTTCCATATAATATTTTGATGGGGGCTCACAATCACAAAAGATTTCCAAGATGGTGTATTTGCATGTGAAAGTTCTCTTCCTTATACTAATTATTCGTGAATTGCTTGTATGACCAATATTGTGATTGTCAAGCCTCAAAAGATTTCACTTTCTAAAGACAATGTGAAGCTACCACTAGGCATGATATGATTTCAACTTCATGACATTCAATTTATTCAACAATTTACTCATAGGATATAAGTGAAGCACAAGAGTAAATCACAAGCTACTCCAAAAAGATATAAATGAAGATCATGAGAATAATATTTCTTTCTCTCAAATTAATTTAAATGAAGCAAGAGAGAATTTCTTCAAAAATATTAAAGCACACCGCGCTCAAAAAGATATAAGTGAAGCACTAGAGCAATTCCATGGAAAAGAGCTTCGTTGATGGGATGTGAATGCCCTTACCTAACCTCCCTGGCTACTATTTGAGGAATCTATTTTATTTAAAAACTATCAGTTCTAAGTATTTTAATAAAACAGCAAGAAAAAATAAAATTAAGTGACATTCTAAGAATAGCACAACTCATGTGAAGAAGCAAAAACTTAGGCTCAACCGATACTAACCGATAATAGTTGAAGAAAAAAGGTGGGATGCCTACCAGGGCATCCTTAAGCTTAGGTGCTTGAGACTTATTGAAATATTATCTTGGGGTGCCTTGGGCATCCCCAAGCTTGATATTTTGTGTCTTCTTAATTCTTCTCATATCACGGTTTTCCTAAATTTCAAAAGCTTCATCCACACAAAACTTAACAAGGACTCGTGAGATAAGTTAGTATAAACCAATGCAAAAACCTTATTATTATTTACAATATAAAATAACCAAAATTATTGTTCAATATTTCTTACTAAATGCCTCTGCATATTTAATACTCCTATCCCCAAATAGAATCATTAAACAAGCAAACATATGCAAACAATGCAATCATAACAGCAATCTGCCAAACTAGTACAGTCTGTAAAGAATGCAAGAGTGTCATTACTTATAAAACTCCAAAAATTATGAAAAAAATATCACACTGTAGAAAATTTGTCATATCTTATTTTACAAAACGATTCAACATTTTATCATATTCTGAATTTTCTAGGGAATTTTTCCAACATCGATAAACTTTCTGTTTTGAAACAGCAACATGTAGACTTGCAAAATAAGCATAGTAAAGGCTATGATTGCCACTTTTATTGAAATAAAAGATGCAAAACACTATTCTAAATAACATAAAGCAAATTCTATCAAAATAAAATGATGCTCCAAGAAAAACACATATCATGTGACGAATAAAACATAGCTCCAAGTGAGGTTACCGATAATGTTGGAGACGAAAGAGGGGATGCCTTCCGGGGCATCCCCAAGCTTAGTTGCTTGGATATTACTTGGATATTAACTTGGAGTGCCTTGGTCATACCCAAGCTTAGGGTATTTCACTCCTTATTCCCCTCATATCGATATCTCGCCCAAAACTTGAAAACTTCAATCACACAAAACTTAACAGAACTTTGTGAGATAGGTTAGTATGATAAAGAGCAAACCATTTCACTTTTGGTGCTATCAAAGACAAGATTCATAATTGTTCTCACACAATTCATACTGTAGCATATCATTTCCACAATTTCTATTGAGAAATATAAGCCACAGAAACTAGAAAACAAGCAAACTATGTATTGTAAACAAAATCTGTCAAAAACAGAACAGTCTGTAGTAATCTATACTCCAACCATATTTTTGCTACTTCAAAAATTCTGAAAAATTAGGAAAACATGGATAATTTGTCTATTAATATTATTAAAAAATAATTAGCATTTTATCACGCTTCTGTTAAAAATGAGAATTGTTTTTCTGAGCGCAAAAGTTTCTGTTTTTCAGCAAGATAAAATCAACTATCACCGTAGACCATCCCAAAGGTCTTACTTGGCGCTTTATTGAAACAAAAGCAATAAAACATGATTACTACAGTAGCCTAATCATGTGAACACACAAAAACAGTAGGTAAATGTGTTGGCTTGTCTCCCAACAAGCGCTTTTCTTGAAATCCTTTTAGCTAGGCATGATGATTTCAATGATGCTCACATAAAAGATAAGAATTGAAACATGAAGAGGGCATCATGAAGCATATGTCCAGCACATTTAGGTGTAACCCACTTCCTATGCAATGGGATTTTGTGAGCAAACAACTTATGGGAATAAGAATCAACTAGCATAGGAAGGAAAAACAAGTGCAACTTCAAAGCAATCAACACATAGAGAAGAAACTAGATATTATTGAGATAAGTAAGAGCATAAGTTCCTTCCTCATAATAATTTTCAGAAACATCATGAATGGATTCAACAATATAATTATCACATACAACACTCTTTCCATGATGCATCAGCATAGAAGATTTATTTATGGCATACAAGTCATCATAATAATAATCATAGACAACAACTTTATTGTCATAGTCAATTGAAACCTCTTCCAAAATAGTGTATGTATCACTAAATAAAGTCATGACCTCTCCAAATCCACTTTGCTCAATGTAATCATCATAAATAAGAGGCATGCTATCATCATAATAAATTTTCTTATCTAAAGTAGAAGGGATCAAAGGATCATATTCATTAAGCAAAGCATCCCCAAGCTTAGGACAAGCATTACTTCCAGCAAATAAATCTTCAAACATATCATACTCATCAAACATAGCATACCCAAGCTTGTGGTTTTGCATATCATCACAATCATTGTTATCAATAGCATGAATGTCACCAATAGTATAGCAAACATTATTATCATATTCTTCCAAGAAAGTGCTAAAAAGATATTCAAGATCATAATTGATATCGTTGTCTTCCCAATCATAAGCATTACATAAAGTATTAGGTATCACAAAATCATGCTCAATATCATCATCCTCCATTAACATATTTGATTCACTTTCATTAGGCACAATGGTAGGAGCAAATTTTTTGGGAGAGATACCTTTTTACCTTTGTTCTTTCTTCTTTTCTTCTTCTTCACCACATCATGTGTGGGTTTAATTAATTCTTTGAAGCTTTTTGTTGAAGAGATTGATTGGATAGGAAGATCCTCCTCGTTACCTGATTCATCATAATAAACACTAGGATGGTATTGGGAAATATTTTCCTTTCATTGGTAGTCTCTTCATATTACATTCATTTTCTTGTCTTTAGATAGTTGGCAATATAAGAATTCTCAATGCAATTTACCGCACAAACCATGTAAATTTCCTCTAGATCAAAATCAAGAAATCTCTCTGGATTTGGAAAACCCTTAGTTATACGTTTCATTTCATCATACCCCAAAGGAAGACTAAGATCTTTATGATGCTCAAGGGAAATCAAGTTATCACAATTGTTGGACACGATTTGATCATGAAACAATGTGCATTGGAGATTTAAATGACCACGTTTGTAACACCCACAATGCGGCTATATTTCCCACGTGCCGGGGCACGACTTAGAGGCATAGCCGCATGGGAGGTTTGTCGCAAGAGGGGGTAATCTTCACATAATCCCATGTACTGAATAAGAAAGGGATAAAGAGTTGGCTTACAATTGCCACTTCACACAATACATAAATAATTCATACATCATCCAAATAGAATCAAAGGCCTGACTACGGAACCAAAATAAAGGAAGACAACCCCAAATGCTAGATCCCCGATCATCCCAACTGGGCTCCACTACTGATCATCAGGAAACGAAACGTAGTAACGACCCAGATCCTCGTCGAACTCCCTCTTGAGTTCAGTAGAATCACCTGCACTGGTATCCTCGGCACCTGCAACTGTTTGGAAGTATCTGTGAGTCATGAGGACTCAGCAATCTCACACCCGCGAGATCAAGACTATTTAAGCTTATGGGTAGGAAAGGGTAGTGAGGTGGAGCTTCAGCAAGCACTAAGCATATATGGTGGCTAACTTACGCAAATAAGAGCGAGAAGAGAAGCAACGCACGGTCGAGAAGCTAGAAGTGATCAAGAAGTGATCTTGAAAATACTTACGTTCAAGCACAACACAAGACCGTGTTCACTTCCTGGGCTCCGCCGAAAAGAGACCATCACGGCTACACACGCGGTTGATTCATTTTAATTAAGTCAAGTGTCAAGTTCTCTACAACCGGATATTAACAAATTCCCATCTGCCACATAACCGCGGGCATGGCTCTCGAAAGTTTATACCCTGCAGGGGTGTCCCAACTTATCACATCACAAGCTCTCATGGTCAACGAAGGATATTCCTTCTCCCGGGAAGACCTGATCAGCCTCGGAATCCCGGTTACAAGACATTTCGACAATGGTAAAACAAGACCAGCAAGACCACCCGACTATGCCGACAGATCCCAATAGGAGCTGCACATATCTCATTCTCAGGGCACACCGGATGAGCAATCCATACAACTAAAACCAGCCCTCAAGTTTCCCCGAGGTGGCGCTGCAAGGGGCTCTAGTTTGGACCAACACTCAGAGGAGCACTAGCCCGACGGGGTTAAAATAAAGATGACCCTCGGGCTCACGAAAACCCTAGGGAAAAGGCTTAGGTGGCCAATGTTAAAACTAAGGTTGGGCCTTGCTAGAGGAGTTTTATTCAAAGCGAACTGTCAAGGGGTTCCCATAACACCCAACCGCGTAAGGAACGCAAAATCAAGGAACATAACACCGATATGACGGAAACTAGGGCGGCAAGAGTGGAACAAAACACCAGGCAAAAGGCCAAGCCTTCCACCCTTTACCAAGTATATAGATGTGTTAAATTAAATAAGAGATATTGTGATATCCCAACATATCCATGTTCCAACATGGAACAAACTTCAACTTCACCTGCAACCAGCAACGCTATAAGAAGGGCTGAGCAAAAACGGTAACATAGCCAAACAACGGTTTGCTAGGAAGGTGGGTTAGAGGCTTGACATGGCAATATGGGAGGCATGATATAACAAGGGGTAGGTAGCGCGACATAACGATAGAGCGAACAACTAGCAAGCAAAGATAGAAGTGATTTCAAGGGTATGGTCATCTTGCCTGCAATGTTCTCAGGGTTGTCGAAAGCTTGATCCTCGTTAGCGTACTCAACAGGTTCCTCGTTCACGTACTCGTCTGCTGGCTCTACCGAAGACAAGAACACAAGCAATGGAACAACTATCAATCATGGTGCAATGCACAAGCAACATGATGCAATACATGGCATGATATGCAAGATATGATATGCAATGCATATGCGTGCTCCGGAAGGGACAAGAATGATCAAGGCATCAACTTGGCAAACCAATTATGCTGCTGGTAAGATGAGATGGTTTCGGTTGAAATCGATATAAAGATCACGGGAAACGGATGCACGGTTTGCAAATGGCAAGAAAAACAAGAATGACGCAAAACTGCACTCCAACATAGCAACAAAGCATACGACAATGATGTACAGGAGATGCTTGACAAAACATGAACGCTGAGCGATGCCTAAATAACAGTTAAACAGGTTCAAACAAGCATGGCAAAAGTGCAAAAGATATCAGCTTCACAGACTTGGTGAAAATACTAACATGTCAAAAACAACATCAGGAAGCAATGTTTAGAGCTAGCAAACAATAAGCTGCAGGAACATCTCATAGCAAATAAAGGCACAGAATGATTCTACTAAATGCATAGAACAAAAGTCCCATACTGAACATGAGCCAAAAAGGCATAGAAGATATGATGGCGCCCATGTAAACATAGCAAGTTTTATTAACAGTTTCATACTTAGAAGAAAAACAGAGCATGGCACAAACAGATTCATGATAGCAACTTTGCGAGCTCATTCCACTCATCACAAAGCATTTCATGACAAAACAAGCATACCAACAGTAAGAAGACATGTTCCTGAAGCTAAACATGGCAAGATCAAGTTCATAGGATGCATGGATCACTAGAAACAACCATGGCAATATTGATTAACATGTTAACATGCTGCCAGGAACATTTTATAGCAAAAGTAGAGCAAGCAAAATACATGCTAGAGCACTGCATAATTGCAAACAGGGGCACGAATGGATAGAGCATAACCACATGTTCAAAACATCCTTACTGAAGTATCTAAAAATAAGCATGGATCTCACGGTAGCATCAATTTTACATGGCATCAAAATAACAGGAGGAAAAGCACAGCAAAAACCTAAGTCCCTGAAAATAGCAACATTGTGGGGCCGATTTTGCATGCTTGTGCT
This sequence comes from Triticum urartu, assembly GCF_056163025.1. NCBI lineage: Eukaryota > Viridiplantae > Streptophyta > Magnoliopsida > Poales > Poaceae > Triticum > Triticum urartu. Next base: position 235,722,965 of record NC_141877.1, read on the forward strand.
AGTCACCACATAAATCACAAAAATACAAGACTTGCACCTCTGGAAATATGGCATGTCATACTTCAAAACACATGTAGAACTCATGCTCCTGTGATGCACACATCAAATGCAACAAAAATGACAAATCACCATGTTATGATAAGTACCAACAGTTAGCATTTTACAGAACTCTTGCATCAATGAAAATGGCATCAGAATGGACAGCAACATGCATGGAAATGGTTCTAACATGAAGAGCTCAACGAGACAAACATTTTGACATATCATATGCATGATTTGGAGCAACGGTCAAGAGATATGACATGTCGGAGGCATAAAAAATGTTAGGGTTCAAGGACTTGTAGACGAAAATTACCCCGCGAATTCCAAATCTAGGGTTTCGCATGTAGATCAAGGATGGCCAGAGTTGACGCCGGAGTGGTGGAACGAGGAGGCCGGAGCTTCACCGGAGAACGGGCCGGCTAGGGTCGGGGGCGCCGGATCCGGTCTGGCCCAACCGGATCCGCGGCGAGGCGGCGGCGGTCGCAGCCGCGGAGCTCGGCTGCGGGCGCGCGCAGCAGTGGCGACGCTCGGTGGCGAGGCGCGTGGTGGCAGTGGCGGTCGACGATGGCGGGGCGGCATCGCGGGCGCTGGAGGCGGGCGGCGGCGAGCGGGCCGGGAGGGCTCGACCCGGGCTTCGGCGGGCCGACGGTGGGTGGCGGCGGAGCGGGACAGGTGGTAGTGAGGGATTCGCCGGGCGGCGGCAGACGTGTCCGGCGTCTCCGGACGTGTCCGGTGGTGGCGGGGGAGGCTAGACTAGGGTTAGACTGCGATTTTTCGGGGGGGGAGACACATATATATAGGTAGATGGAGGTAGGAGTGTCCAAATGAGGTGCGGTTTTCGCCCACACGATCGTGATCCGACGGAGGAGAAAAAGGAGGTGGTTTAGATGGGTTATTGGGCTGTTTTGGAGGGGTGTTGGGCTGCAACACACAAGGGGCTTTCGCGGTTACCCGGTTAACCATTGGAGCATCAAACGGCCTCCAAATGGAACGAATTTTGACTAGCAGTCTACCGGTGGTGTACCAAGACCACTTGGCAAATCTCGGTCCATTCCGAGAATGTTTAACACCCGCTCACGAAAAGAGACAAGAGGGGTGCGCCGGTGCATGTGGGAGTGTCGAATTGCAAAACGGACAACGGGGAAAATGCTCGGATGCATGAGACGAACACGAATGCAAATGCGATGCACATGATGACATGATATTAAATGCATGACATGAACAAAAATGCAAAACGAAAGACAAAACCCAACCACGAAGGGAACCTCATAACTTAAAGCCGAAAATGGCAAGAGCCGAAGTTACAAATATGGCAAGTTACATCCGGGGTGTTACAACACTCCACCACTACGAGAGGATCTCGTCCAGAGATCTAGGACTAAAAGAACTCCGGATATTCGGAACCGAGGTGATCCTCGCGCTCCCAGGTGGCTTATCGATCGGAATGGTGTGACCACTTCACTTTGAGGAATTTGACTTGTTGCGAGCCTTGCGCTCGGTTTCTTCAAGAATAGCAATGGGACGCTCATGATAAGACAGATCTTCTTGGAGATCAATCTCTTCGAAGTTGATGGTGAGCTCAGGAGTCTTGAAGCACTTGCGAAGCTGTGACACGTGAAACACATCGTGCACATTTGCGAAGTTGGACGGAAGCTCAAGTTGACAGGCGAGGTCGCCTCTTTTGCCAATGATCTTGAAAGGACCCACGTATCTAGGGGCTAGCTTCCCTTTGATACCGAAGCGATGAGCGCCTTTCATTGGAGAGACGCGGAGGTAGACATGGTCTCTGATCTTAAAAGCCAAGTCATGGTGCTTGATATCATAGTAACTCTTCTGGCGCGATTGCGCAGCTTTGAGATTTTCACGGATGACTTTACACATTTCTTTAGCTTATGTGATTAAGTCATTGCCAAGAAGTTGGCGTTCACCAGTCTCTGACCAATTGATAGGAGTACGACACTTTCTGCCATAGAGAATTTCGAATGGGGCCTTGCCCGAACACGCTTGGAAGCTGTTGTTGTAGGAGAACTCGGAATATGGAAGACAATCTTCCCACTTCATACCAAAGGAAATGACACAAGACCTGAGCATATCTTCAAGGATTTGATTGACTCGCTCGATTTGGCCACTAGTTTGAGAATGGAAAGTTGTGCTGAAGCGAATGTTAGTGCCCATGGCCTTCTGGAAGGAGTCGCAGAACTTGGAGGTGAAAATGCTTCCATGATCTGAAGATATCAATTGCGGAATGCCATGCAAAGAGACAATCCTAGAGGTGTATAGCTCTGTCAACTGAGCTGCTGTGATAGATTCGTTGATTGGAAGGAAATGAGCCACTTTAGTAAGCTTGTCGATGACAACGAAGATAGCATCATTTCCACGCTTGGACTTGGGAAATCCAGTCACGAAGTCCATTTTGATACGGTCAAACTTCCATTCTGGAATAGCAAGAGGTTGGAGGAGACCAGCTAGTCGTTGGTGTTCTGCTTTCACTCTTCTGCAGACATCACATTCATTCACGAATTGAGCAATTTCTCACTTCATTCAAGTCCACTAATACGACTGCTTGAGGTCATGGTACATCTTCATACCTCCAGGATGAATGGATAGAAGGGAATTGTGCGCCTCGTTCATAATGACTTTCCTTAGATCACCTTTAGGAACCACAATCCGGTCCTCGAAGAATAGGGTGTCTTTGTCATCAATGCGATAGCACTTGTATTTGGGTTGGCTCTTCGCAATCCCATGTTTCACCTTATTCACCATGGTATCCAGGAGTTGTGCCTCATGAATTTGATCTTCCAAAGTAGGAGAGACTTGAAGATTGGCAAGAAAGCCTTGAGGAACAACTTGGAGGTTCAGTTTGCGGAAAGCTTCACAAAGGTCCGGTTGGAAGGGCTTGAGAATTAAGCTGTTGCAGTAAGCCTTCCTACTCAAAGCATCTGCAATGACATTAGCCTTGCCTGGAGGATATTCAATAATCGGATTGTATTCTTGAATCATTTCGATCCATCGAGTCTGCCTGAGTTTGAGGTTGGGTTGAGTGAAGATGTACTTGAGGCTGTTATGATCTGTGAAGACATCCACTTCCCTTCCCAACAAGAGATGTCTCCACGTTAATAATGCATGGACAACTGCTGCCAACACTAAAAAAAGACACATTCGTGACATTTTGGGTCGAACGAATTTTTTCTGTCATACTTATGACACTTCTATGATAATAATTGTGACAAAACACGGTATCATCATAGATGTGGTGGTGTCCTACTTCTATGACAAAAAATCATGACAGAAAATGGGCTTTTTGTCCTGGGCGGGCCAGAGACGCATCTGCTTGACATTCTTTGGGCCGTCCATGACGGAAAAAACTGTGGTAGAAGCGAGGGTGAGGAAAATATCGGGGTGTTCCCGGTTACGGTGGGTGCTCAGGGCCGAGCGATGCGCGTTTCTCTCGTACACGCATGCGCTTGAGTGCGAGGCGTTGGGCTCTAACTGAACCCGATCGAGGCATTGGGCTCTAACTGAACCCGAGCGATTGCACTGCAGGCTACGCGTTACTGAACCCGAGCGATCGATCGATGGCTGTTAACTGAACCCGATCGAGCGATTCCTTTGCTACTGCTGCTAACTGAAGCCGATCGATGCTGCCTCTGGATGAACAGTGAGCATTGCTCGGGGGTTTGGATGAATAGTTCCTGGTGGGGGTGGATGAACAGGACCCGGTCGATCGAGCCAGTTGGGGCTGGATGAACAGGACCTCGTGGAGGGCTGGATGAACAGGACCACCCCGTGGAGGGCAGGATGAACAATAGACGATGGAGGGCTGGATGAACAGTAGCCCGTGGAGGGGTGGTTGAACAGGAACCCGTGGAGAGGGCTGGTTGAACAGTAGCCGGTGGAGTGTGGAGGCTAGATGAACAGGAGCCCGTGGATGAACAGTCGCAGGTGCAGGCTGGAGGAGGTCGATGGTGGATGAACAGTAGCCCGTGGTGGCTGGAGGGCGTCGACGGTGGAGATGAACAGTATCCCATGGAGTCCCGTTTTGCGGTACGCCACACCCCTCCCGATGAATAGGACCCCCGTTTCGACTGTAGCGCTCGAACACAAGTCCGTTTCCTATGTTTTGCGGTACGCCACACCCCTCCCGATCAACATGACCCCCGTTTCGACTGTAGGAGGTCCGTTTCCTCCATTTTGCGGTACGCCAGACCCCTCCCGATGAACAGGATCCTGTTTCGACCATGGTCGGTCAAACACAAGGCCGTTTCCTCTGATCTGCGGTACGCCAGGCCTCGTTTCCATCAGTTGTTCCGTCCAAGCCCTCCCGATGAACACGACGACGCATTCTGTTCCGACCCAGCCGGTTGGCTCCCCATGGACACGATGACAACGCTGTTTCTCCGTTCTGACCCAGCCATGTACACGAGCCCTGACCGTACGTACACGTGAGTAGGCGTTCGAGACCGCGCCCGTATGTACGTACGTGGACGTATTTACATTCTTGCACCCTGGCCATTGTACGTACGTGTATATGCGACGTGCACGCCTCTGCTACAACACGTGCGCGCCTCTACATCGACCAGTATGTACGTACACGTTCGCGACCAGAATGACAATGCTACGTATGCTTCGACCAGGTGGGTCCCGACTGTCAGGCACTTCCTTGCGTGCGAAGATGTAGCTGGTGGGTCCTAGCAGTCAGGGGGGCGAATCATTTTTTTCTGCCGGACACACTTCCTTGCGTGCGAAGATGTAGCTGGTGGGTCCCAGCTGTCAGGGGGAAACATTTTTTCATGAAATATGATGGCCCGTCCAGTGGGTCCCCGCTGTCAGGTGGAGGAGTAATTATTTTGCGCGTAATAAGGAGGCATTTCCTTGCTGCGGCCATGGACCCAGCTGTCAGCCTCTCCACGTACAGTCCAGGTCCGATGGAAGCCGTTCCTTGACCACGTTGACCACGCCGCGCCGAGAGCACCATGGCGGTGGACGACGGCGAGGCCTAGGAAGGGGACGACGCGGAGCTGGGGAAGATGCGGCAGTGGATGCCCACGCGTAGAGGAGTACGGGGGTTCACTGGTTCGCTGCGGTGCGAGGCTGCCGTCACCGCAGAATAACAGGGGGCGTGGGTGAGTAGAGGGATGGCCTGGCCAGCGATGGGAATAGTAGGGGGCGGTGAGGCCTCCGCGACAGCACAGCCAGCCACGGGAGGCACGAGCATGCGGCACGACCGGCGCTGCTTTGGGCGGCTGGAGCAGGAAGGCCAGAGGTTGAAGAAGCACTACGGCCGTTGGATGGACATCGTATGGTCACTGGAGCTAGAATCGTTCATATTGACTAAGTTGACAAAACACTCCATCATCGTATAGGCCCACAAGTCAGCCTCCCACCAAGGTGGGTCCCAACCAGCAGGGGGAGTATTAATTTTTTTGTGCGTAATAAGGAGGCACTTCCGGTGGGTCTGAGCTGACAGTGGGGGGAATGTTTTTTTAGCAAAATATGGTGGCCCGTCCAGTGGGTCCATGCTGTCAGGTGGAGGAATAATTATTTTCCGCGTAATAAGGAGGCACTTCCTTGCGGGTTCCATTTGGACCCAACTGTCAGCCTCTCCACGACAATACTCTTCCGATGGAAGTCGTTCCTTGACCATTGACCACACTGTGCCAAGAGCACCAGGGCGGTGGACGATGGCGAGGCCTAGGAAGGGGACGACGCGGAGCCGGGGAAGATGCGGCAGTGGATGCCGATGTGGAGAGGAGTACGAAGGTTCACTGGTTCGGCTACGGTGTGAGGCTGCCGTCGCCACAGAATAACAGGGGGTGTGGGTGAGTAGAGGGATGCCCTGGCCAACGGTGGGACTAGTAGGGGGCGGTGAGGCCTGCACGGGAGGCGGGAGCAGGCGGCCCCGCCGGCACTGGATTTGGCAGCTGGAGCAAGAAGATCAGTGATTGAAGAAACATGACAGTCGTTGGATTGACATCCAACGGTTACGTCTTTTAGAATTGTTTGTTGACGTATATAATAACTAAAAAAAACTTGCATATGCGTCCACTTAATAGGCCCATAAGTCAGACCATTCCCTCTTTTTTTAATAATTTATATATAGCTCATTGCAACTTCTTATGCAATTTATTGCAATCCGTTTTGTTGGTTGCCCAGGGCCAATTTCGCATATTTCTGTGGGTTCCAAACTATTTTTTATACCGAAATGTCGAGCCATATTTAAAGTACTTTGAAGATATATTTAAATTAGGTTAATGCCCAGTGAAATAGGAATCTGAATATGTGAAAATATTTAGAAATTATAAAGTAATTTCCAATTTGTCATTTGTTTTTATATTTACAAGCAATTTCATATTAATTTCAAGATTTGCAGGCGTCTTGAAAGAGTTACAGCCCATCAGGGCGTAGAAAAATAAATAGGCCTGGATTGGGTATTCTTTAGAAAAATAAACTGGGCTTATTTTCACAAAGAAAAAAATAGCTGGGTTGGTCACATGGTGAACATAAAATATAAGCCTAGGCTAGACGGGTCACAGCCCAGTTCAAACCATGCTCCGTCTCAACAATAACAAAAAATACTGCTCAAGTAGCTACGTCCCAGGTGTCAGCCGATCTTGTGCCGTTTTCTTGTCTATTGACTATATACACTCACAATGTCGCGCATCCCAGATATCAGGAAAACACTAAGAGGAAGCATTTTTTCCTTACACTGACATGGTGGGCCCGTACTGTCATCCTCTCCACGTATTTCTGCCGATTCCTGTTGTTTGTTGACCATGTTGACAACGCGAGAGGGCGGTGCCGCGACGAGCACACCAAAGCGCGCGGATTCCTGTTGTTTGTTAACGATTTAGGAGACGGTGGGGCGGCGATGCGTGCGCTGAGGCGCAGCCAGCCGTGGGAGGCGGAAGCAGGCGGCCCCATCGGCGCTGGTTTGGTTTTAGCGGCTGGAGGAAGACATGACTGAAGAAACACGACAGACTGTAAAAGAAGCAGGAGTACATAACAACCTTAACTGAAACCAGCAGGGGCACTTAACAACCATAGCTGAAAGCAGTATGAGTACTTATACAGGTTCAACCGTATAAAGCACGCCTCGAACAGTGCTACTTTGCGTACAGTTAACCAAGGGTGAGGCCGCCAAGCCCCAGGACAAGGCCCAGGTGCCACCCCGCGCATCGGCAACCTTCTGAAAGCGGCTTCATCTCGCAATGTGGTCAATAAACAGGATATTCGCTTTAGAGCCATGGAAAAGCAGGAATATAACCTTCTGTCATGTTCTCCAAGATGGACGGGCCTTCATTATTTGAGACCACCCATAAATAAGTATCTTTTCACCTCCAAGGGGAATGGAGTAGGTCAACATAAACATCATGTTGTGGCCAAGCGCAAGTCTGACCCGACCATGGTCAGGTATCTGTATAGGAACAATAGAACTGGGCAGTTTCTGTTTCAAGAAGATCACAGCTGTAAAACTGTGTATAAGCAATAGTTTATGAACAACATATATAACAGAAAACAGCTCGTACCATAAGTTTCTCGACATAGTTGGACCTGTTAAACGAGTGCAACAGTGGCACACATATCCCACGTGGCCTTCCACCATTGAAACACCCCACAAGGACCTCAAGACGATCAATAAAGTGTAGGAACTTGTGGATGTCATCCCAGTCAACTTCAGTGCCATCAGTAACAGCCGAGTTGTTACAGAATAACAAACGAGCAGCCTGGTTTACTCTGAAAAACCTACACGTGCCACCAATTATAAGAAAACATTAGTTAGAAGTAGCATCTTCGTGAGAGATTCGTTGCTACTACTAAAGTTAAATTGTGATTAGTTAGATACAATAGGTGGATTAAGAAGTAATCGAGGCAACAAGCAAGAACCAGATACAAAACTAACATGGATGAACAATTAGAATAACGTCGGGGTGGAAGATCACGGTGAAGATGAGACCAGGTTCTGCTATTTCCATCAACATTCGTGCGCCAACTTTTAGTCCGTAACACTTGAGAAAGTTTATCCAAGTTCGGCCATAAAAAAGCACTGATCTTCTTTGTTCACGAACCCAACTCGGAACTTATATCCATGGCTTTTCTTCACTATGACCATTAAACTGGTGTATTCAGTTATGCCAAAGCCGAGCATCTTGAGTACATGTGTTCTGGGAGAGCAAATAATGCACTGCAGGAAAAATAATATGAGAACCCAATGTATTCCCTATCCAAATCTAGAAATAACTTCCTCCTTCACGTCAGTGCTGACCATCGTACTGGTAGTACCTTTTATCCAAATATAGTAATCCAAATTTCCAAATTAGTTGACAGCATGTTCAAAAAAACCCCACCCTCCCGAATAGAAAAGATGATTTTAGGAACATACTGTGTGCGTTTTAAAATCCTGTGTTAGGATGAGAAGGAACAAGTGTGGCGTCTCGCCGAGGGCGCAGAAACCTGTAGGGTCCTCGCACTTTGGGCACTACAAAGGAACACACACTAGATTCAGTAGGAAGAAAAATGCATCAACGGCGGCGGCTGCCATCCTAGGATTACCCGCGACCAAGGGACTTGAATTTATCGGGGATGGATGAAGAATTCGTACTTGGTTCTCCATGAGAAAACCCTATGCAATCGCCGAGAGGGGGTTTTCTCTGAACAAGCAGACGAGGGAGAAGGGGATTCAGGCCCAGTGAAATATTGTCGCTTCGTCCGTCCAGCTTACTGCTAAAGCTGGAAAGGGGGGTTGTGATTTGACGGCTCATTGGGCATTACTGCGGCGCTATGATTGGGGTGTGTCTACCATGCAGTTGTGCACTATAATTTGTGCATATGGCACGTGGACCCCGTTGCCGGATGGCCAACATATCAGTGAAAGGAAGTAGAAAGACAGGAGTAACTAGTTACACAAAAATATATTTTTAACAGAGAGATACTCCCTCTGTAAAGAAATATACAAATCTTTTATATCACAACTTTATACATAAGAAAAATCAAGGGGAATATATATTACATATATAATTATAAAAAACAGAGTTGTTTTTAACACAGTATAGACGAGTTGGTGATGATGGTGTGCCTGCCATCCTGCAATATAGGCCGTCTGATTTATATCTGACGGATAGGAAGGAAACTGTGACAATTTTGCAAAAAGGTACCCACACACCTCTCCACATTTGTAAATAAGGCCTTCCCTCATTCATCCTTTTCTCTCACAAGATAAAATACTCATACAAATGCATCTTGATGTTACGTGCAACACACGGGCATTATGGGGGTTCAGCTGAGAATATAATACTCAGATAGGTTCATGGTTCTGGACTTTGGGCCGCAGGCCCAACCTGCATGTTTGGGGGCCCATGTATTCTACCTCAGCGCTTTTCATATTGCAAGCGATTGGTACGGCGCTGGTTTTAGATGATGTCGCAAGGCGAATACACAAAATTGAATAAAGCACGGCAGCTGTTGGAATGAAATCGAACGACAGTTCCTCACCAGCAATGAGAGTTACAATTCTATCAATGATATACCATGTGATAAATAATACTGTCGTATTACTTATACACATAGGACACTTGTTTCACCATGCCAGATTATTACATCAAAATCTCTCGTAGGATAGATCAGTTCGGCAGTTGCGTGCTGCTACTGAAGAATTTCAAAGTTGATTTGGACCAGCTCTCCTTGCCGAGAAAGTTTGATTTTGAGATCATCCCCTACCGCAAGATATGATTTAGATTTGAACCTTGACCATCCTATAACATCAATCATCATGCGACCATCCTTTGTACTTATGGTATATTGAGCAGGTTCATTCACACCAAGGCTGCGCGTGGTAAGAGAAACTTGGCCGTTGTTGCCCGGATTGTTGAACGACTCAGGAATTCTCTATTTGCAAACAAAAAGACATACCCAAACAGTTAGATCAACACAGTGAATCATGCGAAACAACATGGAAAGAAAAAAGAACGAAACACTTGGCGGCCAATGCTTACCAAGAAGGTGGACATGTCGGTTTTTGTAAGGACTTTGGTATATGAAGTGCGAACTACAGCCCAGTCTGTTGCCGGTGCAACTGCTCGTTCGGTTGCCGCTGCACGGGCCAGAGCAGATGCAAGTGCAAGTGTTGGTGCAGGTACCGAAGTTGCCGCTGCTGCCGAAGATGGAGCTCCTTGTAGAGCTGGTGCCGGTGTCGGAGCGGTGCCAGTGTTGATGCCCGATCCTCCGGTAGATCAGCCTGATCCACTGACACGGTCGGTGCCCAATCCTTAGCTGGATCAGACTGAGCTGCTGCCGCTATCAGTGCTAGAGCAACCACCGGTGTTCGATCCGTTGCTGAAGGTGGTACCGATATGCGAGACAGCGGTGATCGTGTATGGTCTTCTATGATCAGCTTTCTAACTTGACTAGGCTTCATGACCGTGATCCATTTTTTTCTTCATTTCTTTTAAACGCGAGAAGGACTAATTGTGGCGTTTTTGTTAAACCAAACTGCAGTTCATCATAGGGATTCAGCTTGTACTCAGACAACAGACTGATCCAATTTTTTCCAGTAATATAAGTGATGGACAGTGCCTTCGTTATTGACATGACATAAGAAGTGAAACCTGCAAAAATAGCCATCGTAGAGCAAACCAAACGGTTTATTCTGTGATGAATGTCACATGGAAAAACCTGCATCATAAAATTGCAGGAAAAGAAAGAAAACATGACATTAAATCAATAATATTTAGACAGTAAATCAATAAGATTTACTTGATGTGACACGAGTGAATCCTTACCAGGAAATCACTATGTTGAAGTACTAAACAGAAGCTTGATCGTCCAACTACGAGTGGCATGCAGGGGCCCCGCCTACTTCCACAAGCAGGACAGTCCAAAGGTCTTGACAAATCGTATGGACCGAACATCCATGGGACTAGAAATCCTAGTGGGTGCGATAAACCCTGCAATTCATACAGATATTAGAGTGTAACCATAATTGATAAACCATCCTCACAAAAAAGATGATCTAGATACTTCAAAATATACAGACTGAATTGAGTGGACAGACATTAACATAGGCCGCATCAGATTTGTTGGGAAGCTTTACAAGAACCACACCCTTCGTAATCGAAGGCACAACCAGGAAATTGTTGTGGTCAAGTACAGCCTCGAGAACACGCCTGACAACAATGCTACAGGAAAACACTAGTTCAGGACACGTGGCGACAAGGACACATCAGCTGGATAGTTTAGCAGTAGAACTCATCCTCAGGTCTTCCAGTTCACACGGCTTGACTTTGAGAACTTCATCTCCACCGCGGACCTGGTTCTAATTCAAACAGAAACCATATTTTATTACTACCTCCGTTCAGAAATATAAGATGATTTTCGATATTATACTCCATATATGACTACATATACGCACAGAAATGAGTGAACAAAGACACTAGAACATGTCTTCGAAGGCATGAGAGCAGAGGGATTACTTGCAATATCCATAACACAAGTTACTGAGGCAAATATACCCTCTTCAAAGGTAGCATTGATGTTCATAAAGTACTCCCTCCGTCCCAAAATTATTGTCTTAGATTTGTCTATATATGGATGTATCAAGTCACATTTTAGTATTAGATACATCCGTATCTAGACAAATCCAAGACAAGAAATTTGGGACAGAGGGAGTAGTTGAAAGTAATCTATAAGAAATCAATGTCAACCTCTCGCATGTTTTGGTCAAAAGAGGAATTTAGAACTGTCATTTGGCACACAAAAATCACATGCAAGATCACCCAGAAAGTTGTACTACTAGTACTAGTACTGCGTGTTAGATGAAAAAACATGATCAAGATCGAGAAAAAGATCGCCAAGAAGAGATATTACCTGGACTTGCTTAATGAGGGATCCCAGAGAGGGGGGCTTGGACAGGGCGATGGCTTTGAGCTTGTCTGTGGTAGTCTCGGCGGGGTGCTTGCGCTTCTTCGTACCATGAGCCTCGACAGTTTTGGCCAGAGCCATAGACATCACTTCGGCCGGTGCTCCAGCGTCCATCAAAAAATGTCATATAGAAATAAAAGAAAAGAAACCATAATCACAAACCCAAAAGAAGAAAAGAGAGGGAGTTATAGGATCATTCTTGGGGTTGCAAGACCGGGCCTTGGCCAGAATCAACACCATTGATGCGCTCACTTTTCCTTCTTTGGGAGAGAAGAACAATGGCAGAAGCAGTTTGGCGTTTTCTTGAAGAAATGAGGAACAAGATGAGGGAAAAGCGAGTTGGGTGGAGAGGAAGCTGAGAGAGAAGAGTGAAATGATGGTTGCTTCGTCCGTCCAACTTACTGCTGGAAAGGAGGGGGTTTTGTGATTTGATGGCTCATTGGGCATTACTGTGGCGCTTCGATCGGGGTAGTCTACCGTCACTCTACTACGGAGTAATTTAGTGCATGGCTGGTGGACCCCGATGCTGGTTGTCCCACACGTCGACGAAAGTGAGTAATTTAGTGCATGGCTGGGGGAGGATCTGCATGGTAGAGCGTGTCCACTGTTTTTCTGAAAAAAAAATGATTACAACAAGCGTTTCCACTCTTACGACGAAGGAGTGCGAAACACGGGAGCCACTTGAACATACATAGTGCTCCTACTACTAGGCATGTGCAGTGGTTCATACGTCAGTACTACATAATCTTGTTGCTAGTGTAGTAAGATATGACGACAACAAATGATGTTGTGCGCATGTCAGCTATATGAACAGTAATGTAGTAACATAGTACCACTTTTTCTACTGTCCGGTCGAGAATGAACGGTGAGATCAATGTTAACAGAACTAGGTCTACAATGCATGGAGAGTACGGTGCTACAGTACTCCATGAAACATAAACCATACTCCCTCTGTTTCTTTTTAGTCCGCATATAAGGTTTGGTCAAAGTCAAGCTTTGTAGAGTTTGACTAACTTTTTATTAAAAAATATAAACATTCACAATATAAAATCAATATTATTAGATGCATCATGAAATGTATTTTCATACTATATAGTTTTAGTATTATAGATATTATTACTTTTTTAAATAAATTTGGTCAAACTTTGTGTAATTTGACTTTGATCAAATCTTATATGCGGAGTAAAAAGAAACGAAGGGAGTACAAAGCACGAATGGTGCTAGGCAGGGTATATGAAGGGTGCACGGGATGGGAGGAAAAGTTCCCTTCTCGACCCACTTTTGGGTGTTTGGCAGAGTGCATGAAGGGTGCTTGAGTCCACACTAGTAGGTTAACACAAATACATGAAGAGGAAACAACTAAATTGAGGTGATAATGCAAACAAACACACCCACACGCTTTGTGCTACAATGACTGATCTGCACAGTATGAGTTTGATCCAACGGTCATGTTGCACCGAGACATGGACACGCCAATGCAGAGGGCGCCTAAACACCACCGAAGTCCCTCTGCTTCTTGAGGCGCACGACGTTGGTGATGCAGGGGCGAAACGGCTGAAAGGCAATGCGATCTACGGGAAGGTGGAGGGAGCCAGCCGAGGAGCGGGGAATCTTTTAGTTTTCACCATGGTAAAACACCAGTCGACGACTTCTCACATCAGGGAGCAGTGGGTTTTACAGGCGGAGTCATCGTGACTAATTGCTGCCGCACCTGCTCCCGTCAATCAAAAAAATTAAATATCCTGTCGCGCCTGCTCCCGTCAATCAAAAATTAAAAATCCTGCCGCACTAAAACACCAGAGCAACGCCGCAGTGGATATTTAAATTTACCTGCCGGCAGGTAGATAAAAAAGGGGTGAAAAAACAAATGTGGCGGCGGCCCAGCTAATCGGTCAAGCTAGCCCAACTAGCTAGCCACCATGCTTCACTGATGTACTTGGCGGGAAAAGTGGTCTTTCGTGATTTGACGACTCATTTACTTGCTTCGGCAAAAATGCGCGGTAGGGCGTCCCACGTCAGGAAGAATATATGCGTGCACCACCCGGGAGGACCCCGAAACCACGCGGTAGTGTGTGCCATGTATCGACACGGAGGAAAAATGTGCGTGTAAAAATGTACTGTATCAGACGTAGTACCTATGGTTCGACCTCGGGACCCAGCCAGTCGGTCGAAAACACCCCACTAGCCACACAGCTTCATCATGCTAACATGGCACAGTGGATAGGTGTGGTTAGCTCCGTCTCGACCAGCCACAACGTCTCTTGTTCTAGGCGATTCTTCTATTTTCCAAGTTTTTTTAGTTGTAGTAACACCACGGCAAGCTTGCGCCGCTCTTCGTGTGTGCCCGTGCAAAGGTTAGACGATGGAGAGAAGAGAGAGATCGCAGACCTGGGACCCACCAGTAAGTGAGTCAACGGTCATGCACGTGTTGATGAGGCACTCCCTCTACTCTACTCAACGTAATACTGTATAAAATCAAGTTATGGGACAAAGCCAACAGCCGTTGTTGTTTCAGGCTATCGACTTACGCTTTGTAGTCTAGGTTGCCAGTTCGAATCTCGTCTTTCAGATTTGTTAGTTTTAGGTCCAAATTTGATTAATGACAAGTGGGACCCCCGTGTGTTGTTCTGATATTTCAGTGTAGGATGGTTTTTTTGAACAAACACTTTGCACGGTTAGACAAGTAACGGCACGAGTTACACGTATTTTGCAAGTTTACGAACAAAAATGACAGCATCATAGAATATCACATCCACCCCGTAGCTTAGATGCTATGGTGATACGAGTTTTTACACCATTGGAAGTGAGATTCAATGGCTTGGGAGTAGTCTTCGTAATTATGCGCAATTTCCAAACTCTCCAAAGGTTTTTTTGCAAATAAAACATTCAGGCCTCGTGTGTGCCGCTGCATCTTGGATCCAACGGCTCCCCGTTGCTCATATTAGGTGCTCCCCGTAGCTTAATTACCCGCTACGGTGATATGAGCATCTAGGTCGTATGATCAGTGATCATATGGCACATGCGTAGTACTTGTACTTTCTACGCAATTTCCAAACTCTCTCAGCTGTATATTGCAAAAACATTCAAACCTCCTACTGTGGGCCATTAGGTCTCCGTGAACTCGTATCACCATAGAATCTACGGTGTGGGAGCACCTCATATTCTCCTGTGCGAGAAAACATAAGGTGCTCTCACAGCTTGGATGCTACAGTGATACGAGCTTCGAGGTCGTTTGATCTGAGATCCAATGGCATCTGAGCAGTCTTTGTGCTTGTAAGGAGTGGCTGAACTTTTGGGGGGCTTTTCTGCAAAAAACCATTTGAACCACCGAGGAGGTGTTGGGTCACAAATCCAACGGCTCCGAAGAGCTTGTATCACCAAAGCATCTAAGGTGTGGTAGCACATGATATTCTTACATACAGGAGAATATGATGTCCTCCTTCATCTTAGATGCTATGGTGATACGAGCTTCGAGGTCATTGGATATGGGATCCAAGGGCATCTGAGTAGTTTTTGTACAAATTGTGTGCAATTCTCAAACTCATCAAGGTTTCCTGTAAAAATATTAAGACATCATGTGAGCTGCTATATCTCAGATCTACAAGCTCCAAGCAACTCGTATCGGCATATAGCATCTAAGGTATGGGGGAACATGATATTCTCCCGTGGAGGAGGGGAGTGCACAACCAATCGGTGGTTGGGAGGGTGGGGACAAATATAATCTAAACAACCCTAAACAGAGCTTCACAATTTTATCTAAGGTCGAGGGGGTGACCCCCGACAATCATAGCTCCGCCTAATTAAAAACAACATTTGCATGTACTGTAGTACTAGACTTAATATTCATGTTTCAGTTTCATGTTCGTTTTAAATATTGAATTGAAGACCATGGATGTCTTACATTTTACTCCCTTCATTCCTAAATATTAGTCTTCTTAGAGATTTCAAGTGGACTAGCACATACGGATGTATATATACATATTTTAGAGTGTAGATTCACTCATTTTGCTCTGTATGTAGTCGCTTGTTGAAATCTCTAAAAGACTAATATTTAGGAACAGAAGGAGTATTTTTGAATTCGTGTCATGCATGCATGGTTTGAGAAAATAGATGCAGTATACTTATTGGAATGTTGTTGTGTTCGTGTGTGGGTGTCTGTGTGTGTGTGTATGTGTGTGTGTGTGGTCATATGCTTGATACATACAAAGTTTTCTCACCTCCATATTGTTCATCTTTTAAATTTGAATTTGCATTGACAAACTTACCATGGATACCATGAAATGTGAAATCCACGCTGAGATCACTATATTACAAACTCACTCTAATTCAACAACTCGTTATAAATCAATTACCACGTTGAGATTAGTATTTGCAAGGAAAATACGGGCATTGTAATACACATAGATTCGTTCGGCAATTTAAAAGGTTCCTTTCGTATTCTCGAATTGTAGGACCCAACGACGTACCAGCTAGACCTTGGCTCGTGTTGATCCTAAAAAATAAAATAAAAACTGGGCTCTTGTCCTTCTCGTGGAGTGCGTGGTACGCACATTAGGCAACCCCAACTGGTCGAGCCTTCGCGTTTCGAGTCGAAATATCTGGCGGCCAGAATTCCAGCCCTAGGAAATTCCCAGCATGTCCCCGGTCCATAATGACCACCGATGAACAACAGAGGGATGCTTTAGTAACTGGACAACGTTACCTACTGTGCCGAGCATGGTTCAATTCCCTCGGTCGCCGCTCGCCAAGGCCACCCGTCAACTGCATTGCCTAGTACTACTACTACTACACCAGGATGAGCACAGAATTGAGCCCGTTTGATCGTGCCTAGTACTTGAGTTAATATATCAGGCAATGCACTGGTACGGAGGGATTATCCTTTTGCTCTGCATATATAACTTGTCTGAAGCCTAACTAAGCAAAATGTTTGACAAAATCCTTTCTTAAGAAATACAACAGGACAGATGTATGGCTTGAAAATTTATTGCATGATGCAGGTTATGATATTGTCTCGAATCCTGGATCTTAAATTTCAGAAAATCCAAAAGTGACCATAAATTCTTGAAACTGAGCATGGTCAGGTGATATGGCACAAATATTACTTCGTAATTTTTTTGTTCAATTTGAGATAAGCTTCTTATGACAAGTTGCACAAATGAAGGCCAAGGTATTTTGGAAGAAAGACATGTCATGTTAAGGCGAACGCTTTCACTATTCAAAACTGTGGGTGTTTACGTGCCGCCATGAGTCCCGCTTCTCATCAGCAGGTGTTGTCCGAGCAAGCGTGTGAGTCGATGGGAGGCGTGCGAGTAGACCACTGCGCCGGCTGACAGGGAGGCGTGCGAGCAGACCGTTGTGCAGGCTCACCGGGAGGCGAGCCCTTTGACCAGGCTCCGCCGCCCACCTTCATCCCAACTGCTCCCACTTTTAATGTCGCCGGTGCCGCTGTTTAAAATCAATCCCGCACTACCCGGTATCGCTAAAATCTTCTCTCTTCCTCTCTGATTCTCCTGTCGTCTACCTCCAACCAGCCTGACCTAAACGTACGCCATGCCGCATCACGATGGTATGCCCTTAATCTTCCAGTTTCCTAAGGAAGACACCCAGACGGAGTCTCAAGAACATAAGGCGCTTTGGATGAGCTTGAACTAGCCTTACGGGAAGACGTCGTGCCTGTCCCTGCTCCCGTTCCGGCTCCCGTTGCCCCGACTGCGCCAGTGCCCATCCCCGTGGCATTGATGGGCTGGGAGCCGCACATTGTCGTCGAGCTTGATGCCACGGGGTTCCATGAGGTCCCCACCGACTTTCACGCGCCTGTGCACCTGCCAGCGCATGCGCATGTGCGTGCACTGACGCGCACACCCGTGCCCGTGCACCTGCCAGCGCATGCGCCTGCCTGTGCACTGACGTGCGCGCCCGTGCCGGTGCCCGTGCGCACGAATGTCTTCGCCATGCCGTTGACAGCGCCTGTCCCCGCGCAGGTGCCAGTGCCCCCCTCAGTGACATGGATGGCCGCCGTCGACCGCTTCCTTGCAGCAACGCCAGTCGCCTCCTCCCGCCAGTTGACTCGCTCCGAAGTCCAGAACATTTTGGCCTTCCTTGAAGCTAGGCCAACGTCCAGGAGTACGCCAACAACGACGCAAGGCGCCGCCCTCGCCGTCGGTCAGTGGCCCGACGACACACAGAGCACGGCAGAGGAGCCGCTTCCCACCGCAAGACGCCCCCACCGCCGCGTAATCTAAATTTGCCATGAAAAATGTTCAGATTGCCATGCTTAAAATCCGAACGTTTATCATTTCCGTTTATTTTAGATCGATTGGTGTATAATTTAAAGTCAGAGTCAGACTGAACGAAATCTATGGTTTGATCGATTGAATGTTCTGCTAGAGCCGTATCAAATTAAATATAAAATGGCATCAAGCCACATGTATTCCTCGTGATCCAACGACCTAGACTGCTTCAATGTCGAGCGCTCAACATGTTTAGCGTGCAGTTAATTTCATGCCAAAATAGTGCTAATCACATAATAACACGCAAATAATATCCTGCTTAATATCCGCATGCACTTAATATACTTCCAAATTAACGTGCTAGCACGTGAAACTGGTGCCGTAACTTGTGAACGCGTCCAGATATGGTCAACGGAAACATCGCCCGCGAGTTCTTTGTGTTTGCCCGTGCATCTAAACACAGAAGGGGAGGAGAGAGAGAGCAACATGGAACCCACCAGTAAGTGAAGGCGAATAGTACTAAAAATAATATTACATGTTATCAATTAAATAGGCTATGGTAATATAAAAACATTATGTGAACAAAGGGAGGTACAACAAACATTGTTGTTCTACGTATGTTGCCTATTGGCGTGCGGCTTGAAGGCCCTGGTCATATGTTCGATCCTCGTCCTTTATTTTTTAATTTGTATATGGGTCCAAATTTGTTTCATGACATGTGGGCCCCTCGGTGTGTAGTTTGTAGCACATTAATTTGTGGGTCGAAATTTGTTCCATTCCAAGTGGACTATCAGTGTGTAGTTTTGTAGCTTACTTATAATAATAAAAGAGAACAACAGAGTTTTTTGCAATAATACCATGGTGCGACGTTGAAGGCAAGAAAGGACGTGCGAGAGAGCAATGACCGAGCCAGAGTGAAATCAACTAGGGGAGTTGCGGGGGTTGCAACGGTGTTTCTAGTAGTTGTGGGCCGAATGCTACGAAAATATAATCTAAACCGACCGGAATAAATGCCTACACAAATTAATACAAGGTTGGAGTGCCCCTCGCAATGTAAATAGCTCCGGTTTTGCGAGGGATGGAGAGGTAGCTTCAATGTGTGGAAGATAAGGCATGAGAAAGCGAGGTAAATCGAGAGACATATAGATAGAGAGACAAAGTGAGTGTGGTCCGACATTCATTGAACAAATATATATGCTCTGGAGAGATATTGTCTGATTGAGCTTTTGGCAATGGTGAGGGCTGTAAGATAGAGCTTGAGAGATGATCCAGTCACAGACGTGTAGATATATTCTGTGCGTGGGAGGAAGCAAGGTCAATCGATCACATAGGGTCGTTGTGCGATTGAAAGAGTGAGACGGGTTGGAGAGAGTGACCTAGATAGACAATGTGCATGAGAGAGTATACAATGTGAATAAGTTGAATTGGGCTCAAACATGGTGATATATCGTTTTTGTCCGAGAAAGAGCGAGGACAATCGAGACATACAAAGAGAGAGAGGGAGCGAAAGAGAGAGAGAGAGCATGGCCCGCCATGAGGTCGAAAGAGTGGGGGCGGCTTCGATGGACTGACCTAGATAGACAATCTGCGTGAGAGAGTATAGAGTGTGTCGATCGAGGCCCGAACAGGGAGATATATCATTTGTGTGTGGAAGAAAACGAGGTTAAACGAGACTCAGATAAAGAGAGCGAGATTGAGCGAGTGTGGCCCGCCGTGCGGAAGAAAGAGTGAGACAGTCTCGAGGGAGTGACCTAGATAGACAACGTGCATGCGGTCGCACGAGAGGTTGGGGGGCTAGATAGGCAATGCATGTATTTAGCGCGAGAGGGTGAGAGGGAGAGGGGGAGAGAGAGCTCGACATGGGGTGCAATGGCGGGTGTGTGAGGTAAATACATTTCGTAACAGAGTGGAAAAAGGGGGTTGCGTAGTTTAGAGAGTTAGAGATCGAAACATGGAGAGAAAGAATGGATGTGTGTTGGAAACCAATAGCTTCCTAAGCTGGTTAGCAGAGGAAGATTAACCAATACAGGAAGTATGTAGCGTGTGTGCACGGGGGGGGGGGGGGGTGCTAAAATCAACATTTGAATGTTGATAGTACGGGACTTAATATCGATGTTTCAATTTGGTGTACATTGTTAGATTTGAACTGAGGACCATGCATATGGGTAATTATTTTGAATTCGTGCCATACTAGGTTTCGAAAAGTTGACATTGACTCAATTTGTTGTTCTATTTTGTAGGTCATATGTTTGGATCCATCCAAAAGTTTTCTCACTACCATGGTGTTCATCATATACATATGAATTTGTATTAAAAAGGTAGCATGGATACGGTGAAATGCGAAATCCACGTTAGAATTGGAGATCGCTATGTGACACACACTCTAATTCGAATAACTAATTATGTGACACACACTCTAATCCACGTTAGCGTGGATACCATTTTGATTTTTTCTTCAAATAACTCTGGACTAATTAATTTATAGTATCTCGTTTCGAATGACTAATTATTGCAAGGAAAACACGGGCATGTTAATACATACAGATTCGTTTGCCAATGAAAGAACATTCGTTTGCATTCTCAAATGTAGGCGCACCGGGCAAACCAAGCTCGTGTCATGGTGGTCACGTGTGTCGGACGGACGCTTAGCACCCAGCCACCCACCCCCCTCCCTCCCTCCCCCTTCCCCCCCCCCCCCCAAAAAAAAAGGACGACGATAAAATAAGTTCGCGCTTCAATGTTTCGGATTGAAATATCTGGCGGCCCCAATTCCAGCCCTGCAAAATCTCCCTTCTCCACTGTCCCCTTCTGCGCCAACCCAAGAAAATTTCGAATCACCCCTTATCTCATCTCTTTCCCCACCTCTGTGCCGGACGACAACGACGAAGACGACGGTCGCGCTTCACCACTGCACCGGAGCTACCTCATCTACGCCCTCGTCCACCGCACCAGGTGGTCCACCGACAATGTCGGCCGCCGCAACCGACGTGCCTCATAGACACCAACTTCCACCGCATCAGGTGCTCTTTCCACCGACACCGTCTCCCAGCTCACCGGGGCTACTTCACCGAGCACATCGTCGCGCCTCCGCCCCCAAAGGCCGTTGGGGCTTCACCAATGGTCTTGTCCACCGCATCATAGCGCTCCGCTGCCACTCGAGATCTACATCCGTGCACGGCCAGCCGACGGCAGCGCATCACCCTCAACGGCTCTAAAGTGACCCGCACTCTAGCTACGCGAGCATGCCCAAATGCCGGCCCGAACTAGGTATCTACACATCACTCCCTTGTGCATTATTCCGATGATGTTTGGATATCCTTTCACTGCTCTCTTAGCTTACACACCTATCCAACTCTGAGTTTAACTCTTATTTCTTCTGGAGATATCATCTGAAACAAGCAAATCCATTTTTTTAGCGAAGCATGACGGCGCTATGGGATCTGGTACACATCCTGCACACCCGTATAACCTTGTAAGTATCTGTCCTCCGGTACAATAGCAAGGTCAATTCCTCTTATTTGATTAGCCATTCGCCGTGTGAAAAATGCAGAGAGGGATGCAAGGAGCACAAGGCCAGCACATCCAAGCAAGTGGTAACTTGGACTTGTACATGGAACATCCCAAGCGCAAGCAGAGCTACAGTGAGCCTGTACAATGAGCTAGCGTAAGTCCCTGCATTTCATTTAATTTGTGCTGGCATTCGTGTATGATTTGTGTGCAGTGGCGGATCCAAGAATTCAAGTTACCAGGGGCGAACATTTAACTTAAAAAATACGAAGGCACTTGCACTCCGGAAATAAACATAACTTGAGAAATGTGAAGCTACATGCACTTTGAAAACTAGCTAATGATCCAAAGTAGTTCATATTATAAACACTAAATGATGCAAGCACCAAAAAACACAAAATGCAACATGGTGTACAAGGACTACATACATGGTCTGTACCTTCTTGAATTATTCGTTCTCTGGCTGAAAATATCAAAGTGTAATTGCACCTATAACTAGTGCGCAAACTGCATATCAATATATCTATCCTACACAAGTATGCCAATAGTTTCAAACAATAGATTAGAAAAGTATTTATGCTACGTTGTCATGATACGGGCACTTTCTGGTAGATGGCCTCGACGTTTCCTCAAGCCATGAAAATGCACTATAATTTTCTTGTCATCAATGCGTGCAAATCTCTATGTCTCTCTCAACATAGCAGATCATCATTAGACACTAAATCCTTCAATGAGAGCTTGCAAAATGCTTGCATTAGATGCCTCATTAGACACTATATGTTCATCACCAGGAGCATGTCAAATGTTTGCATCAAATCCTTCATTAGCAGTCTATTCATTAGACACTTCATGCTCAAGAACAACATGAGCTTGGATGTTTGCACCGGAAACTTGATTAGATTCATCAGATTCAGTCAGTTTCGTATTGATTGGGGGAATTATAAAATAAGTAGAAATTGGTTTCATTTTCTCGTAGATTCCCTACATACAAGTAGTTTTACAACACCGTCAGGTTTAACTATTGGCCAAAAATTGAAGAGGTGAATTAGATATAATGAGGGATGTGATGTACCTGCTCGTTGCGCATGCTACTCTTGCAAGCTGCGACTGTCCGTTTGCGCAAGCTCGATGCCATGCCCGTGCTGCCGCCGCTGCCTCCCACGCAGGCTACACCCAGGGTTGGATCTTCATCTTCTTGTCCTTTCGTTTGCTTGAAGCCCGGCGACCGCCCTCCAACGAGGGCGCGAGGAAGTGATGTGTCGGTCTGTCCAGCGGCCGCTAGGTTAGGAGCGAACCAGACTGGAGGCTGGAGCGGATGAATTGGGATTTTTCCTGCTGTCGATTGATATGGGAGGCGCTCGTTTGGGCCGCGAGCCTACTATAGGGCCTGCCTTGCACTTATGTTATTTGGCTATCCAAATTGAAACATTTTTATTCATTTCTTACAGGGCCTGCTCATGCATTGGGACGAAAAAAACTAGCCTGGGTCAACCTGGACGACTCAAACTAGGTGCACACTTTCGAGCCACCCGAGGCGGCCGCCCATACCAGCCCCTATGGTGGCGTCGCCCCTTTTTGCGTGTATGATAGGGGTAGTGAAAAATATTCCAGTGGCGCTTTTGATTTACCCACAAAATGGTTGGATTGCTTGTTTCTATGAACTCAGTTCACCAATAATGTGAAGGATGTCAGTCTTTTCATCCTATTGTAGATTGCTTAGATCTCGTATGCCAAAAGTAATCGCATGAAATATATAGTAAAAGCCAGTGTGATGTGTGTAGCTACAACTAGTCTGACTACACGTCCTCATATAACATATGAAGGACGTACCATCTTACCAGATTAACCATTCGACTTACCAATGCAGTGTGGCAAGAAAGAAGTATTGGGACTGCGTATCCAAGCAATTGATGCCATGGACTCCTTCGTACAACCTTGTAAGCGAAAAAGAATTTGCAATGTGCTTGTACAAAGAACTAGCGTAAGTTCAGTTACCTGCTTCTCGGAATTTTAGTTAGCCACTTATTGCAAAATTGTTCAATTACGTTGCTTGGCTTAATTTAGTTTGCTACTGATTACATAATGCCATAGCCTGTTAATCCTATTATAGACTGCGCCTATCTATGTGTTTGATACTTACTGTTAAGAATTACCTGTTTGCCTGAACTTAAATAGCTACAACGGGTGGAAATGATGTTAATAACTACTTTTCAGCATCGAATTGGAACTCTTTAATTCCTTGTTTGTTTAACTGGTTTGTTGTTATAACTCCCAGTTGAGATGTTTTTCTAACTTCAACTTTTTTGAATCCAATCGGAACTTTAATGGCAAATCAGGTTAGCCCAAGATCAAAGAGCGAGGTCCCCATGGACGTTGTATCATCCCACAGCAGTGGCACCGGCCCAATCGTGCATTATGAATTGCCAACTGCTGATGCTCTAGAGGCTAAACTAGTGGTAGAAAGAGATTCTGCTTCTGCACTTAGATATGAAGTTGACATGTTGAGGAAGTAAACAACACAATCAGTAGCAGTACTCAAGACAACCATTAAATATTTGGTGGATTTCAAAACGAAGCAAGCTGAGACTGACCACATTGTTAAGGTCCTGAAGAAAAAAGGAAATTAAATTCCCACTTGGTAAATCATAGGTGAAATGTTCTTTCCATCATTGAATAACCATTGTGTTGTTTGTTCATGTAATCAATCAAACCATTTGTTTTAGAGATCATGTAATAATTTTTTTTTGTTTTTTGTTTTTTTGGTTTGTAATTTATTTGAGAAAAAGTCTTTATTAATTGATAAGACTCGGAGACATTTCAGTTTGATTGTTGTGCCAAACCTACAAATATGCCAATCGGGCTGAATGTGCATTCAGCAATAATAGTAGTATAGATGGACCATAAGTGGCACGCATCGGAAAGGGCCAAGATGTTGTAGTAGCTTGGCTAAAAAACGGATGTTGTTGTAGCAAATAAAAGTACATCGGCCTGGCTTATGTATGTTAGATGATATTATTGATCCATATACTCTATAAGTGTTTATATGTCTGTTAGTTCTGTATATTCTTGGTTGATTGACTCGGTATTTGAATCTTGATACATCGCTTGTGTACATATCTAAATGGGAGTACACATTATGCTGCGTGTGACATTTGAGTTGGACATGAAGTGTTCCAAATATTCGAATTCACCTTAAACTGGATTCTAGCTTCTGAATTTGAGTATCAGTATTTGTAAACCATATTCATATATGACAGTGGAATACATCTTTGTCATCCTTTTGAAGATATATAAAAACACATAGAATGATTTAGAAAGGTTCGTATAGGAATACAGAATGGATTCGAATTTAGTTGCTAGGGTAGACGTGGATGCTTATTGTCCCAAAATTCGAAAGAAGCAGCAAAATGTCCACTCCCACGTCGGCTGCCCGAAGCCAAGTGTTTGGGAGATGGAAATTATTGTCTACCCATTACACGGACAATCCATCAGCCCGATTTCCACTGCTCTAAATAGGGGTAGGATAGTAACTTCAATTAGATGTGACACAACCGCCTCTGAGCCCATTCCGACACGATGGGCGCCAAACATGGGCTGCAAAACACATTTGATTCAAGCTTGTCCGAAAGACCTTTGTTTCTCCCTCCATTTCCCCATTCATACATGGTGGGCGGGAAAACAAACTCGACTCGGCCGAAATCGATGTAGGCAAATATTTTCAATAGGGGCAGGTTTGTAACTTCACTCAGACGTGACACAACTGCCCTACCGGCAGCCCCGTTCAAACACCATGGGAGACAACCATGGGCGCCAACCACCCTCTCCTCGCCTGAAATCGCTCTGGGAAAATATTGGCGAGATGCGAGATTACCGTTGTATACCCAACTGACGAGACGTCCAAATTTTAAACGGGGGCTAAGTTCGTAACTTTCCCATATTTTAGACAGGCGCGTCCCAAAAACATGGTTCCCCATACCTCTCCCTCCATTTTCCCATTCATACATCGTCCGCACTAGAACACCATCCCCACACCAGCCTCCGTCCGCCACCCCATCCATCGCCGCCGTCCTCCACCACATCCATCGCTGCAGTCCTCCACCACATCCATCACCACCGTCCTCCACCATGCCGAAGCGCCTACCAAGACTGCGTTGTCCACTGCTAGAGATGGACGTTTCTCATCCACGGCGATAGACCAAGAGCCTTGCGTCACGTCCTCTCGCTTCATCGGCGTTGTCGTCCTCTTTACCAGGGCCGCTCACACAACCTTCTCTTCCACCGCAATGGGACTTATCCCCCGATGCACCCATCTACCGTCGCAGATCTGCTTCAACGCCACCGACAGCCATCGCAACCACGATGCCTACATGGCGCCGCAGGAGAGGTGGTACTTCATATCTCCTCAACCTTTTGATCTCAACCAGAAAATAGATCTTAACTTGGTTACTCTACTTTCTTTTCAGCTCTTAGAATTTAGTTCTTAGTTCGAAGCAAACAATGGCTGCTAAATATCATTTCTCCGGTTTCCCCCTTTTATGATCACTATACGATAAGAATACATGCTTCATGTCATAATAGCACTGCTCGACCCATCAAGCTAAATAAGCTTAGTTGTTCAAATACGAATCTGATATTATTAAAACAGATTCGTTTAATTGGCCATCTAAATGTTCCTAACTTAGTTTCGAAAATGCATGTTCGCCGCTCGGGTGTGTATCTCTACAGGGTGCCCATGGTGGGCCAGCCCACCCTGGGATTTTGGGTTGTCCTAGGCCCCGATTCCCCTCTGTTCTGTTGCGCACTTCCGATCTCTACTCGCCCCTAGCCACCTGCCTCGCCGGCGACTTGCCGTCCCCGGACGGCCTGAGTCTAGGAGGAGACGCCGAACTAACAGGAGGTCGGGAGCCGCTCGCCAGCAGCGTCACCGCTGCCCGGGCGCGCCGCCATGCCTACCTTCCCAGTCTGTTCAGGGCTCAGGCATGCAGCACCCACTAAGACAACCCGATTTATCCTGAGATAAGTCCTCAACACTCAGCAGCCACTCCTCATCACCCATTTTCTAATTGATTCATTACTCATTAGGCAGGACTGTCATTAGGGTTTGTTGTGTGCTTAGTGCTACCTACACTTAATGGTTCATATGTATTTCGGTAATCTTTAGTACTTGTAAAGTTCACAGGGTTTTCAAAATTCTGGCCCTAGGAACAGACACTAGTCATTTTGGATTGTTGGTCGTAGTGACATTGACCTAGATTACTACTGCAAGCCAGGTTTGTTGATAATTTTACTTGTCTTTCTTACTCATTCGATATAATATCCAATTATTCTGTCGATTAGTTGCAAACAATAAGTGCTAGACAAACTTCTTGATTCAGATTTTGGACGGTCTCTTACTGCAGTTACAATTCTACATACTTGTCCTAGTAAGCTCACAAGTAAATGATTGATTCACT
The DNA here is from genome assembly GCF_056163025.1 of Triticum urartu. Lineage (NCBI taxonomy): Eukaryota > Viridiplantae > Streptophyta > Magnoliopsida > Poales > Poaceae > Triticum > Triticum urartu. Next base: position 235,750,110 of record NC_141877.1, read on the forward strand.
ACATCTACGCTTGCCTTGTCATATTTGTTGTCAATATCCTTTTGGGGTGGATCACCCTGTTTCTAAATACTGCAATCGTAGACATGAGTGAATAGTTTTTCTCTATGTGATCTCTTCCATCATGTGTGGGCAACGAACACTGCATTGTATAGAAAGAAAGTGTCATTTCCAGCTTTTACATAGGCTTCGATCTTTTACATGGAATACAATCTGCCTACTTGCTTTGTGTCGCACTACCAACACTCCACCCTTGAAGCTAAACATTATGCCACTCATAATTCCTTAGTTTATTTGTTCAAATACGAATTTCATATGATTCTAATGTTCCTACTTCAGTTTTGAAATGTGTGTCTGCCATTTATAAAGACATAAGGGGTTTGTATTTTTGTGTGTGGTCTGGTCAGCACGGTTGGGAGGTCAACTTTGCATATGCAGGGGTTTATAGGGAGACATTCTTCGAGTTGAATCCGCAATGCATTCCATAGACAATCTGACTACTTTTTATGTTTTTCATGAATCTCAGATTCTGAATAGCATCATAATGATTATGAGCTTGCGCGCATGAAAAGAATAAAGCAAAACAATGCCATGGCTGTCAAACTTGGCATTAAGGGACTGAAATCAAGTCTGGATGCAATGCAATGCAAACGCTCTCCACCTACAGATTCATGCTCAGAATATGATCCTAACAGTGATTCTGAGCTAGAGGGAGACCTAAGTCTATGTAGCTCCCTAGTGCAGGAGTCAGAGGAAGATGCCCTATCTTATTGACCCATCAAGGTGCTTGCTCTAACTTTCCAAGGTTATATTTGTCGCACATATCTTGCAACTGATGCTTTGCATTGCTTCTACTTTGTTGAACTGTCATTAGCTTAGTTTACACATCGTGTATGTGAATACGCCCTGCCTATCCATTTTCAATACATATTCCATCTATCATCATACCATATTTATCCATTCAAATGTTGTTCTTGTGTATCAGGCGTTCAAAAGGAAGAGGGCGATTGCTGATCGTGGAGGAGCACAAGCAAAGTATTTGGAAAAGGTATTGGCACCTGATAAATCAAATAGCCCATTAGGTGTAGTTGCAATATCACCTGACCCACAAAACACCCCAACTCTAGCAGACTCTAGCCCTACTACACAGGTCATTTCTGATGCCCCAACTCAGCAGATCCCAACTGCAGCAAACATTATGATTATGCCAGTTGACATAGCACCAGCTCTACGACGCAAAACCCCCATTCCAGCAAAGAGTACACCAAATCTAGTTGCCAAATCCCTTTTCGAACCAGAGAGAGCCCCAATTGCAGCAAATAGGACCCCTATTCCATTTCTTCCCAGTTTAGAAGACAAAGCTTATATTGTTGTCAGGAACTTTGCGCGCATCTTTCCTTCATGGAAAGATTATACCGGAGACATAGAACAATTTCCAGTCTTCCTCCGCAACTTACGCGTAAGTAATGTACTAATGTTATTCATGGCCATTGCTACATATGTTTCTGCTGACAGAAGACACAAGATTTCATTCTTTTAAATAGGCGAGGACCAAACTGGATTGTGAAGACGAGCAACGGTTGGTTGCGCTTTTCAAGCACTCATTGATGAAGTATCGTTCCTACCTGAGGCAAGCGCACTTCGATGGCAAGCGTCTAAACGAAATTTCTGTAAAGTATCTGGTGCTACGTTTATCCGACGGTGACTGGAATAATCTTGTTACACATTGGTCTCGGCAGCGTAAGGTACTATCTATGATATCACATCGCAATTTGAACTACATTTCTGCATTTCCCTTAACGTCTCACTTGTACAACTGTTAGCAGAAGAACATTCATTCTCAAGGGACCACCGAATCTCGCAACTATATTGCACACTGCATTGCTCTTGTGAGTACCTCTTGCCCTGTATGACCATACTTACTTTCATAGCTGTTTGATTATGTAGCATCACTACACATGTTATCCTCGTTATCGTCCATTTGGTGGACATTATAAGATCCGTATGGACTCTTACATAAATTTAGAATCAACCCAATGCTTTTGAAGAGGTTTAGCTCTGCAGTCCTCTTGTAAGGACTGAACGTCGTCTATCACTATACTTACATTAACAGCTACTCCCCCCGTCCCATAATATAAGAATGTTTTGTACAGTACACCAGTGTTCAAAACACTCTTGTATTAGGGGAAGAGGGATTGGTTCATTATGTAGCATTCTGCATCTTATCTCCCTCGCCCAGAATTTACTAAAAAGGTTAGATCTATATTTAATCTTACCAAAAAGTAGAATACACAGACAATGCCAGTACAGAAGTGTAGCCCATTGCTCTTGTCAGTACATTTTGTCCTGTAATGCTTGTACTTCCAGGGATTGGTTGTTGATTATGTAGCATCAATCTTCATCTTATCTTCATTATCCTCTATCCCTTCCAGTATTATCATATCTATAATTACTCTCTACAAAATGTAGAGTACAGGCAATGCTTATGAAGAAGATTCTGTGCTGAAATTCTTGAGTTATCCTTCCCTTGACATGGATAAGGGCATTAAAAAGCCGGTGTTAACTATTAATGTAAGTCAGTCCTTCTAAAGCCTTTACCCTCAACTGCATTTTAATTTGCTCATACTCCCTATCATTTACTGTTGTTTAGTTTGTTGTTTCTACCCAAATGCATGTTCGCAAGAACCGTAAGTTCTAAGTTTTACTTGTAAAACCAAATTCCTTATTCATACCATGCACATTACTCAATACTCCCTATATGTATGCTTGTTTTTCTGGATCTATAATCCAGTGTGTGGTGAAGCAGCCCACATTTGCACCTTGTCATCTCCTGTTTTATCTTACTGATGTGGCTGATGATATGAACAACATGCCATGCACATTAACCAAAATAGATACAATGATTTTCTTTGCCCTTCATCTATGCTTGTTATGTTGACATGGTAATCCAGTAGTGTGGTGAAGCTCCCCGCATTATGAACAATGCCAAATTATGCTATTGATATTTTGAACTTACTCTTTATTTTCTAATTTGAAATTGGATGGAATTGACAGCATAGTTATCATCTTTGTTTATACACGTGCAAAACCTGTCATCTCTCTGCTTTGTTTTAGGGTGATATGCCTGATGGCATGCACAAGTCTGCTGAAGGCTGTGAGACAAACCCAACATATATTGCAGCAAAGAAGGCAAAACATCTTGATGATAGCGAGACAACCCCAAAGTCTGGTCTTGATGCAGTGTTCAAGTTACTTGAGACTAGCAGTCAGAGAAGCTCACAGAATTCGTTGTCTGAATCAGTTTGACTTCTTCAGTCCCAAGTTCTAGCAGAAAGGCATTCTGCAACTCAACTTCGAATTGAAGTCCCATCTCTAAGAAAGATTGTGGAGAACACCAATGAGAACCTCATCGCTAAACATCTACACCTGGAAGCTATGACCGACATGTTAGGCCCGTCTCACAGCCTTGCTCGGCAGCTTGTGCAGCAGTTCCCGCGCAAGGCTAACCTTTCTTCAACTGTCTTGGAAGTGGTCTCGGTTCAGAATTATTTTGTTATGCTGCAATGGTGCCCATTTTTTGTAATCTGCTTCTTCGTTGCGCATTATGATCACTGGTGGCAAACTTCGATGCTGAGTGGATGTAATATACCATAAATCCTTTATTGTATAGTGTAGGTTTATTCTTAGTTACTATGGCGTAATTTCTTTATTGTATAGAGTATGTTTGTTCTTAATTCCTACTAGTTACTGCCATCATTCGCTATCTAAAAAAAATCAGATGTAGTCGACCGGGCCGAAACATTCGCCTCTAACGGGCCTAGTGTTTAGCGGGCCACAATTGGGCCAGCCTGCATCTTTCATGGGACCGAATCATTGGGGCCTTCACACATTGCGCGAGGCCCACAGCTTACACCGGCCTATATTTTAGTTGGGCCATTTGTGGACCCAGCGCTTAGTTTGGCCCAGGTAGCATTGGGCCATTAACAGGCTGAATATTGTACTGGCCTGTTACAGCCCAGATGAAACCATGGGCCTTTAGTAGGCCGAAATGCATATTGGGCCTCAATTTTCACTAGTCATCGACGGGCCTTCAGCAGGCTGAAATGTAGTCCGGGCCTTTTTGGGCCCAGTTATATCACGGGCAGTTACCAGGCCAAAACATATCTTGGGCCTTAGTTGGCCCACTGATATCATGGGCCATTAAGATGCCAAAAGCTTAGTACAGACATCAACGGGCCGAATTATGTGACAGGCTTTTAACAGGCCCAAAGTCACGTTGGGCTTAACTGTTGCCACCTTTATCACGGGCCGTTAGTGGGCCTGATGTCTTGTCGGACCATATATGGCCCATGGGCAGCACGGACCATTCCCAGGCCGAAAGTCACACCGGGCTGAAATGGGCCCATGTCTACATCGGGCCTCTAATAGGCCGAAAGTCACTGGGCTGTAATTGGGCCCAAATATTCGGCGAACAATTAACGGGCCAGATCTGGGTTCGGGCCGTAAATGGGCCCAAATATTCGGTGAACAATTAACGGGCTAGATATGGCTTCGGGTCGTAAATGGGACTTTATTAAGCAGGCCGGTATTGGGCTGGCCCACTAGTACCTGAGTAAGTACTACGGGACTTTGACCGGGCCAGCCTTTTTAACCTGTATGGGCCTCTGTTGGGCCGTGCCACGTGTCGATGTATCATAGGCGCTTTGGGTCCAATGAGTGGATGACATCTGTCCCAATGGTGAGCCGACACGTGTTTCCTCCAGCCAATGATGATTTTACACGTGGAAAATCCCCATTGGTCCGGGCTGTTAACGGGTTATCGGATCCAAAACCGGACCCGATAGCTTAACAGTGTTCCATTACGGTGGATGCCACGTGTCGGTCACCCTAGACGAAAGCACTTCTGTGACGTGTGATTTATCGTCATGGAAGTGGACACTTCCGTGATTTTAATTTTGGTAATGTCATGGAACACTTCTACGACAGCACAGGTATGACTATCTTGATTCTGTCATAAATTTTTCATGGATGTACATGCATGACAGAAAACGTGACCTACTGTGACAAACATGTATCATCACAAAAGTGTATTTTTTTGTAGTGCAACTCAAGATCGTGAGTGGGGTAGTTCCTTTCGTTGGGCTTCAGCTGATGAGAGGTATAAGCCATAACTTTCTTCTTTTGCATTAACACAGCGCCATGACCTTGCAAGGAAGCATCACAGAAAACTTCGAATGGCTTGGATTCATCAGGAGGAGTCAAGACAGGAGCTATGACCAGCTTCTCTTTGAGTGTGTTGAAAGCAACATCACATTCAGGTCTCCAGACATACTTGACATGATTTTGGAGGAGGTTGGAAAGAGGCTTTGCAATCTTAGAGAAATTCTCAATGAATCTTTGACAGTAGCTTGCAAGCCCAAGAAAACTGCAGAGCTGCTTGACATTCTGAGGAGGTTCCCAATTCACAATTGCAGACACCTTCTCGGGATTAACGGCGATGCCTTTGGCAGAGATGATATGACCAAGGTAAAGAACTTCATCAAGCCAGAACTCACACTTGGAAAACTTCGCATAGAATTGATGCTGTCTGAGTTTGTCGAGCACCAATCTCAAATGCTTGGCATGATCCTCCTTATTCTTGGGAAAGACCAAGATATCATCGAGATGCACCAGGACGAAATCATTTGTGTATGGGTTGAAGATGAAGTTCATCATGCGAGAGAACGTTGGAGTAGCATTGACAAGACCGAAAGACATAACAGTATATTCATAACAACCATAGCTTGTTCTGAAAGCTGTCTTGGGGATATCTTGTTCATGAATGCGAATCTGATGATAACCCATACGAAGGTCAAGCTTGGAGAATACTTTGGACCCTTTCAGTTGCTCGAATAGCTCATTGTTGTTGGCAAGTGGATACTTGTTCTTAATTGTCTTCTTGTTCAATGGACGGTAGTCAACGCAGAGTCGTTCCGTTCCATACTTCTTTCGGACAAAAAGAACACCACAACCCCATGGAGATGAACTCGGTCTGATCAGACCCATACACTCTTGTTCATCATGTTGTTTTTTCAACTCCTTCAACTCCTCTAGTCCAAGCTTGTAAGGACGCTTGCAAACAGGTTCCATGCCAGGCTCAAGATCGATAATGAATTCAACTAGCCGGTGAGGAGGCATTCCTGGAAGCTCGTCTGGAAAGACGTCTTGATATTCACAAATGACTGGAATCTGAGAGATGGCATTCAACTCGCCCTTCTCATTAAGAGAAAACAGTCAAATGGTTTCGTCACGAGCGGCATAGATGATCACATCCTCAGAAGAGTGTGTCAATTGAATTTCCCTGGAAGCACAATCAAGCTGAGCCTTGTGCTTAGAAAGCCAGTCCATGCCGAGAATTAGATCAATATCCGAGTCACCAAGAACAATTGGAGAAGACAGAAATTTATAGTTGCCCATCTTGATAACGGAATCCTGAACGAATACTCGAGAAGACATTTGTCGAGACGGAGAAATAGTAGACAAAGGTCTCGGCAATACTTGAGTAACCAAATCATGCATAGCCACAATAGGTATTGAAATGAAATAATGTGAAGCGCCATAATCGAATAAGACTTTTGCAGGAAAGTCATTAACACGAAGATTACCCATGATCACTTCTGAAGAATCCTCTGCCCGAGGTGCGTTCATCATGTTCACCTTAGCATGCTTGGGATTATGCTTGACCACTGCATTGCTTGAAGATCTCGCCGGAGGTGGAGGCGGAAGGCTCCTTTGGTTGAAGCACTTGTTTGCATAGTGCCCTTTCTGCTGACACTTGTTGCAAGTAACCTCTGAGAGCGGACGATGATAAGGAGCACTTGACCTTGGAGTTTGAGACTGAGCTTTGTTTTGATAGCCTGGGTTGGGTGGGTGGGAAGATCCATTGCCACCTTTGCTCTTTTGCTGGTAGGGCTGATGAAACGGAGGAGGAGGCAACTAGAACTTCTGTTGCTTTGCTGCCACTTATGATTAAGAAGACTGAACTGCATCCCTGACTCTCTTCTTAGAAGCCTCACACTTGAGCTGAGCAGCTTCTTGCTGTAGTGCCATGTTATAGAATTGATCGAACTTAGTCGGCTCAAGAAGCACGAGAGCTAACTGCAAATCTTCTGTGAGGCCACCTCTGAATTGATAGATCATACTCTTTTCGTTAGGAACGTCTTGTTTAGCGAAGCGAGCAAGTTTCTAAAACTGGATATTGTATTGGTACAAGGACATGCTGCCTTGCTTGAGATTGCGGAACTCCTCATGCTTGCTCTCAGCCACACTTGGTGGAATGTGATGAGCTTTGAAGTCTCGGCGGAAATCATCCCAGGTAATCACACGACCTCCTCTGGAATCTCTGTATTGTTGAAACCACTCAGCAGCTTGGTCCTTGAGTTGAAACGAAACAAACCTGACAAAGTCCTCAGGCCTGACATTGCTACATTCAAAATGCTTGCAGATATCCACGAGCCAATCGTCGGCGTCTGTGGCCTCAACACATTTGCTGAAATACTTCGGCTGGTTTGCGAGGAACTGGTTGAGGGTAGCAAACTGAGGCTGATTGTTTCCTTGGCCTTGATTTCCTTGGTTGCCTTGACCTTGGCTGCTCTCTTGCAAGAGTTGCAAAAGCATCTAAGTGTTGGCGTTGGTGGCTGCCATGACAGCTTGCCATGCCTCCGGAGGTGAAGGTGGTGGCGGATTCTGACGCGTTGGAGGAGCCATCATGAAGAGGCTGACATCCGTTAGAATCTTGATAAACAGATAGACAAGCTTAATCAATGGATCAAAATTGTAACATATAGTCTCACAATAAACATTCGAACAAGGATGAACGAATGAATTCCAAAGTAAATCATCACACGTCCGTTAAGGTTGATAAGCCACTTAGACAAAGGTAGATGAATAAAGCAACAAGGTACGGATATGAACAAATAAGTGGTAAGGATTACCCAATCACAAACTAAATATCTGTGGGAAGAAATACTAGAGCTACATGAATTCCCACCTATAAAACTCCCGAAACTTTCTCGTTATGCAATCAGGTGTTGGGGATACAGGGGAAGCATAATATCTCACCCAAACTAACAATTCCTACATCCAGCTGTATCCATCCTTCAACACATAACCAAGAAACCTTCGGAAATCATGTACCTCAACCTTCGAAAAGCATCCATTATACGAGTTATGGCAATACTCCCGAACTCCCGCCCCAGTACTGGGTGGCGTCGAGGTTATCTCACCAACAACTGCATAAAAGAGATTTTCGATGTCGACGAACTCAGGTATTCCAGAACTGCAACGATAAAATTGTGACGACAACACTGCGGAGCTCAACTCCCCGGGACACTGCCACAACCCCTAAATATCAGGAGGCACCAAGAACAATGTTCTCGTCACAAGACTATCGGAAATATTCCAAGATACCCGCGTGATCCTAAAAAAATTCATGAAATTTTAGGAGAGGAGAGTCAAAACTTCTACGTCAGGGGCCTCACCAGAGCGACGAAAGGGCCGAGGAGTAAAAAGAATCCTACTCTCCGATATATATAATCCTAAGACTCAAAACATTTTGTTCTAGACTCAACAACGTTAGCGATTCGATCAAGCAGGGGGCTCCTAAGTCGGGGATGGCTCTGATACCAACTTGTAACACCCACAATGCAGCTATATTTTCCACGTGTCGGTGCATGACTTAGAGGTATAGCCGCATGGTAGGTTTGTCGCAAGAGGGGTAATCTTCACACAATCCCATGTACTGAATAAGAAAGGGATAAAGAGTTGGCTTACAATCGCCACTTCACACAGTACATTAATAATTCATACATCATCCAAATACAATCAAAGGTTCCACTACGGAACCAAAATAAAGGAAGACAACCCCAAATGCTAGATCCCCGATGGTCCCAACTGGGCTCCACTACTGATCATCAGGAAACAAAACATAGTAATGACCCAGATTCTCGTTGAACTCCCACTTGTGTTCGGTAGCATCACCTGCACTGGTATCCTCGGCACCTGCAACTATTTGGAAGTATCCGTGAGTCACGAGGACTCAACAATCTCACACCCGCGAGATCAAGACTATTTAAGATTATGGGTAGGAAAGGGTAGTGAGGTGGAGCTGCAGCAAGCACTAAGCATATATGGTGGCTAACTTACGAAAATAAGAGCGAGAAGATAAGCAACGCACGGTTGAGAAGCTAGAAGTTATCAAGAAGTGATCCTGAAACTACTTACGTTCAAGCACAACACAAGATCGTGTTCACTTCCCGAACTCCGCCGAAAAGAGACCATCACAGCTACACACATGGTTGATGCATTTTAATTAAGTCAAGTGTCAAGTTCTCTACAACTGGATATTAACAAATTCCATCTGCCACATAACCGCGGGCACGACTCTCGAAAGTTTATACCTTGCAGGGGTGTCCCAACTTAGCCCATCACAAGCTCTCACGGTCAACGAAGGATATTCCTTCTCCCGTGAAGACCCGATCAGTCTCGGAATCCCGGTTACAAGACATTTCGACAATGGTAAAACAAGACCAGCAAGACCACCCGACTGTGCCGACAAATCCCGATAGGAGCTGCACATATCTTGTTCTCAGGGCACACTGGATGAGCAAGCCGTACAACTAAAAGCAGGCCTCAAGTTTCCCCGAGGTGGCACTGCAAGGGGCTCTAGTTTGGACCAACACTTAGAGGAGCATTGGCCCGGGGGGGTTAAAATAAAGATGACCCTCGGGCTCATGAAAACCCAAGGGAAAAGGCTTAGGTGGCAAATGTTAAAACCAAGGTTGGGCCTTGCTGGAGGAGTTTTATTCAAAGCGAACTGTCAAGGGGTTCCCATAACACCCAACCGCGTAAGGAACGCAAAAATCAAGGAACATAACACCGGTATGACGAAAACTAGGGCGACAAGAGTGGAACAAAACACTAGGCAAAAGGCCGAGCCTTCCACCCTTTACCAAGTATATAGATGCGTTAAATTAAATAAGAGATATTGTGATATCCCAACATATCCATGTTCCAACATGGAACGAACTTCGACTTCACCTGCAACTAGCAACGCTATAAGAAGCGTTGAGCAAAATGGTAACATAGCCAAACAACGGTTTTCTAGGAAGGTGGGTTAGAGGCTTGACATGGCAATATGGGAGGCCTGATATAACAAGTGGTAGGTAACTAGAAAGCAAAGATAGAAGTGATTTCGAGGGTATGGTCATCTTGCCTACAATGTTCTTAGGGTTGTCGAAAGATTGATCCTCCAACATCTTGCCTGATGCTAAATATGGCAAGAGCAAGTTCATAGGATGCACGGATCACTAGCAACAACCATGGAAATATTGATTAACATGTTAACATGCTGCCAGGAACATTTTATAGCAAAAGTCGAGCAAGCAAAAGGGAAGCTAGAGCACTCCATAATTGAAAAGGGGGGCATGAATGGATAGAGCATAACCACATGTTCAAACCATCCTTACTGAAGTATATCAATATAAGCATTTATCTCACGATAGCATCAAGTTTACATGGCATCAAAATAACAGGAGGAAAAGGACTTAGCAAAAACCTAAGTCCCTGAAAACAACAACATTGTGGAGCCTACTTTGCATGCTTGTGCTGGTCACCACATAGATTAAAAAAATGCAAGACTTGCACCTCTGTAAAGAAGGCTTGTTGTAGTTCAAACACATGTATAACTCATGCTCATGTGATGCACACATCAAATGCAACAAAAATGACAAATCACCAAGTTCTGATAAGTACCAGCAGTTAACATTTTATAGCACTCTTGCATCAATGAAAATGGCACAATAATGGACAGTAACATGCATGTAAATGTGTCTAACATGAAGAGCTCAACGATACGAACATTTTGACATATCATATCCATGATTTGGAGCCACGGTCACCAAGACATGAAATGTAGGAGGCATAAGAATGTTAGGGTTCAAGGACTTAGACGAAAATTACCCCCCAAATTCCAGATCTAGGGTTTCGCATGTAGATCAAGGATGGCTGGAATTGACGCCGGAGTGGAGGAAGGAGGAGGACGGAGATTCACCGGAGGAGGGGTCGGCGAGGGTCGGGGGCGCCGGATCCGGTCCGGCCCGAACGGATCCGCGGCGAGGCGGCGGCGGTCGTGGCCGCGGAGCTTGGCTGCGGGCACGCGCAGCAGTGGCGACGCTCCGTGTCGAGGCGCGCGGCAGCGGCGGCGGTCGGCGATGGCGGGGTGGCGGCCGGAGGCGACGAGCGACGCGGCGGAGCAACGGGGTCGGGCGGCGGCGAGTAGGCCGGGAGGGCTCGACCCAGGCTTCGGCGGGCCGACGGCGGAGCGGGACAGGTGTCGGCGCGGGATTCGTCGGGCGGCGGCGGCGAACGCGTCCGGCGCCTCCCGACGTGTCCGGTGGCGGCGGGGGAGGCTAGACTAGGGTTAGACTGTGATTTTTCGGGGGCAGACACATATATATAGGTAGATGGATGTAGGAGTGTCCAAATGAGGTGCTATTTTCGCCCACACGTTCGTGATCCGACGGTGGAGAACAATGAGGTGGCTTAGATGGGTTATTGGGCTGTTTTGGAGGGTGTTGGGCTGCAACACACATGGGGCTTTTGTGGTTACCCGGTTAACCGTTGGAGCATCAAACGGCCTCCAAATGGAACGAAATTTGACTGGCGGTCTACCGGTGGTGTACCAAGGCCACTTGGCAAATATCGGTCCATTCCGAGAACATTGAACACCCGCTCATGAAAAGAGACAAGAGGGGTGTGCCGGTGCATGTGGGAGTGTCGGATTGCGAAACGGACAACGGGGAAAATGCTCGGATGCATGAGACAAACACGAATGCAAATGCGATGCACATGATGACATGATATGAAATGCATGACATGAACAAAAATGCAGAACAAAAGACAAAACCCAAGCACGAAGGGAATCTCATAACTTAAAGTCGAAAATGGCAAGAGTCAGAGTTACAAATATGGCAAGTTACATCTGGGGTGTTAGAACGTTCATTGCAAAGTTCACAAGGATGGCGAAAAAATTAGATCTTTCAGCACAATCATCTAGCCTCTCTTGCAACTTTTTTCATTTCAAAATATTTATGCTTCTTACAAAATCTATCTTCCCTTTTTATTGTGAAAATGCATTCCCAACTCACTCCGCAATAATTGACATGCTTATAAGAAACATTTTTGTCATGACTTGTGCAACAATCATTAGCATTTTGGATATTCTAAGAATTTATACTAACAACATTGCAGTTATGCTCATCATTCAAATATTTTGTGCCAAACATTTTATTGACTTCTTTTTCCAACAATTGAGCACAATTTTCTGAACCATCACTTTCAAAAAAGATATTATAAAGATGATGAATAACATGATGCAACCTCAATTTCATTTTTTTGTAGTTTTCTTTTTATAAACCAAACTAGTGATAAAACAAGAAACTAAAAGATTCGATTGCAAGATCTAAAAATATACCTTCAAGCACTCACCTCCCCGGCAATGGCGCCCGAAAAGAGCTTGATGTGTACTACACAAATTTATTTCTTGTAGACACGTGTTGGGCCTCCAAGCGCAGAGTTTTGTAGGACAGTAGCAATTTTTCCTCAAGTGGATGACCTAAGGTTTATTAATCTATGAGAGGTGTAGGATGAAGATGGTCTCTCTCAAATGACCCTGCAACCAAATAATAAAAAGTCTCTTGTGTCCCCAACACACCAAATACAATGGCAATTTGTATAGGTGCACTAGTTCGGCGAAGAGATGGTGATAAAAGTGTAATATTGATGGTAGAAATATATTTTTATAATCTGAATAAATAAAAACAGCAAGGTAGCAAATAGTAAACGGGTATAAAAACGGTATTGCAATGCTTGAAAATGAGGCCTAGGGTCCGCACTTTCGCCAGTGCAATCTCTCAACAATGCTAATATAATTGGATCATATAACCGTCGCTCAACGTGCAACGAAGAATCACTCCAAAGTTCCTATCTAGCGGAGAACATAAGATGGAATTGTTTGTAGGGTACGAAACCACCTCAAAGCTATTCTTTCCGATCAATATATCCTAGAGTTCGTACTAAAATAACACAAAGCTACTCTTTCCGATCGATCTATACAAGAGTTCGTACTAAAATAACACCAAAGCAAATTCAGATTCATAATATTCAATCCAACACAAAGAACTTCAAAGAGTTCCCCAAGATTTCTACCGGAGAAACAAAGACAAGAACGTGCATCAACCCCTATGCATATATTACCCCAATGTCACCTCAGGAATTCGCGATTTCAGTGCCAAAAGATATATCAAGTGAATCAATACGATACCCCATTGTCACCACGAGTATTCAATTGCAAGACATATATAAAGTGTTCTCAAATTCATAAAAGTATTCAATCCGATAACAACGAAATCTCAAAGGAAAAAATTCAATTCATCACAACAGGATAGAGAGGAGAAAACACCATATGATCCGACTATATTAACAAAGCCCGCGATACATCAAGATCGTGACATCTCCAGGACACGAGAGATACACAGAGAGAGAGAGGGAGAGAGAGAGATTAAACACATAGCTACTGGTGCAAACCCTCAGCCCCAAGTCCGTCGCGGTGGCTGTCGGATGGTGAAGATGGCCACCGGTGATGATTTCCCCCTCCGGCAGATTGCGGGAAAGGGTCTAGATTGGTTTTTGGTGGCCACAGAGCCTTGCTGGGCGGAACTTCTGATCTAGGTTAACCCCGAGGGTTTTTGGAATATTTGGGAATTTATAGGGCGAAGAGGGGGTGCGGGAGGCCACCGAGGTGGGCACAACTCACATGGGTGCGCCTTGTCCCCCAGGGCGCCCTGGTGGGTTGTGCCCCCCTCGAGGCACCCCTCAGGTGCTTCTCTAGCCCACTAGTGCTTTCTGGTCCATAAAAAAGGCACAAAAAGTTTCACGGTGTTTGGACTCCGTTTTATATTGATTTCCTGCAATATAAAATACAAGCAAAAAACAACAACTCGCACTGGGCACTGGGTCAATAGGTTAGTCCTAAAAAATGATATAAAGTTGCTATAAAATGATTGTAAAACATCCAAGAATGATAATATATCAGCAAGAATACTTCATAAATTATAGACACGTTGGAGACGTATCACCTCATCAAGCCAAACACTGCATCGACCATCAAACCCCCGGACACTTTTAAACGAGTCCGGTATACTCTGCAGAACGACAGCTCGGTGCATCCAGAGCTGGACTAGCAGCTCTGCCTCCATCGATCGCCCCATCTAACCGCGGTATATGTACCGCGTGTGCATAACTACACACTTAAAATACCTTGGGCAATGATGGAGGCACAATGCGGGCAGGGTCTATAGCCCGGCTTAACCCTATTTTGCCCTCAACCCCTTCCTTTTTCTTCCTTTCTTTCCTCCTATTACAGGTTCGTTAAAACCTAATCACCTAACGGTCGCACAAGGGCTCTTTCATAGGCCCCTTCTATACACGCGATCGTTGATTTCTCCTCTCAAAGGATTCGGCACCAAGGCGACAGCAGCGCAGACGTGCGGCAGGGTGCCAAGGGAATCTTCAAGAATACCTTTTCTTTTTTCAGCCCTCTATACAGCTTCCCCTTGGTTACAAATTCTCGGCATGTAAAATAGCCTTGATCTCTATGGCATAGCACATTTTGACGTATCAATCAGATTATAATGGAAACAGTTTTTCACCAACCCCTATTCGGTATTGGTTTATTTCATAAATATGTATTCCTTCTTTGCGCCAGATTGCCATATATACTTTGGTACGGCTTAAATGCCAGGAGTTCTATTCGGCCACACATATTTTCAAAAAGTCCGAACACTTCTAGAGTATACTTTGGCGTCCCGAATATTGCATTATATGAATCAGCTCCGAATCATGTCTTTGGTCAATAGTTGGGTTGCCCGGCTCCTATGATTACTACCATACGTTCTGCTTGTTCGGCTAGGGTAGTAAAGGGAGAACTACTGCGATTGTGTTTCTGGTTCATCCGGTGAAACACCTCAGTAGAGAAAGCCAAAAACCAATTGTTATGATACGGCAAGAGCTGGTTGGCAATTAGGCGACCTGCTATAAATCTCTTGCGATTTGTTCCGTATTATACGAAGGACTGGCCTCTGTCTAGTCATGCGCCTCAGGCATCCCAGTTCGAATAGCTGCATATGCACCAGGGGCTACTACTTAGTCCCACCATCAAACTCCTATGGCTAAGTGAAAGTGATAAAGCCGCATAGTCTGATTGCCTGGTTCGCTGCGTAGACACCTCCTTTATGAACCAAGACGTTGGGTCAAGTGTGATTGTGCGCTATTCCAAACACCCCCGTAGCATCTACGTGGGGGCTGAAGCCGACGACTGGCAAACTCTCAGAATTAAAAAACGTCTGCAGAGGAGGAAAGTAATTTCCGATAAAAGCATACATATATTATAGGCCCTGGTTCATAATACAGTCAGGATAAATATATTACATTCACTCAAATATGATATCCTTTGATCATTGGCCCTCTACTATTCAGGCACCCTCTAGGACGTCGTTAAAATACCGCTCTGGCTTGCAGTGGCCCTTTCCTTCGGGTGGGCCCTCGGTCGCCACGACGGTGGCCTTCATCTTCGTCTAGTGCATCTTGACACGGGCAAAGGCCATCCGCGCACCCTCTATGCATACCGAGCGCTTTACAGCTTCAACTCGGGGCAGTGCATCAGCAAGTCGCTTCACCAGGCCGAAGTAGCTGCTAGGAATGGGTTCGGTTGGCCAAGCCGGACTATGACTTCCTTCATGGACAAGCCGGACATCCTATGCAGCTCCGCCAGTTGCATCGTCTGGTTGTTTAATAGTGTCGGACGCTCCGGCGCCGGGAACTGTGACCCGAAGAGCTTCTCCGTTGTGTTCCCCTCCTAGGCCCCGAAAAACTGTGTGGCGTCGGCAACACTCTTCAGAATATCCGCAAAGGCGTCTGGGGAACTCCACAGTCGGATGAGCAAGGCATATCTTTGACCGCAAAATATACTATGCAAAAGAAAGGGCTTACCAGCCGCTATCTGTTCGGCCTGCCGGATCTCCTCCCGAGCCGCGACTCAGTCCGCGCCTCTTTGGCCTCTTGGAGAGCCTTGGCGAGATCAGCCGCTTGGGCTGCACTCTTCTCCTCCAAGGCCTCGCACTTGCCGATGGCGCCCTTCAACTCTTGCTCTACGTCGGCCACCCTCTCCTTGTGCTGGCGGCAGGTGACCTGTTCGATCTTTAAATCCGCAGCCGCTTTATCAGCGGTCGCTTTACTCGCTTTCGCCTGCTCCTTGCCTTGGGGCGAGGGCGCTCTTGAGGGTCTCGACCTCAGCCGCGCTACCTGCAATCATAATCATAGAAGTGCATGAGCTTAACTCTGAATTTGCATATCACTTCAGGCATATAAGAGCTCTCTTAAACATACCTTGCGCCTCATCGAACCGCTTGTTAATGTGGTTAATCTCATCATCAGCCAGCTTTAGCTTCCGATTGAGTTCGGAAACTTCAGTGGCCTAGGCGGTCGCCGCCAATAGGGAAGCCTATTATCCAATAGACAAGTACGTCACCTTCTACGATAACTACTCGATCCTCTGTTCGGCCTTTTTCACATCGAACAGAGTCTCGGGGGCTACTATCTATATACATGTATATTTCCTTCATATGAAAAGCGTCTAAGGGTATTACGTCGCATACCTCGAAGCCTATTAGCAGGCTGGTGAATGCTTCATTCAGCCCGCTCTTTGCAGACTGAACCTTCTCAACCACCGCACCCATCAGGATGCGGTGCTCCTCCAGGATGGCAGCACGTCGTAGTGCCTCCACCGGAGTATTCGGCGCCTCCGGACTAGTGGAGGTCGCCATCGGAGTCGACGCTCCCCCTCCTTCGAAGGGGGTTGCTCGCTCGATTCTAGAGCCATATGGGAGTCCCAAATGAAGTCCGGCTGGGGCCCGGGCTGGTCAGGGTCCCCGCCGTCTGTCGCCATGGGGATTGCACCCCCCATGTCTTCGACAGCCGAGGTATTACCCTTGGGCGCCGTCTCGGTAGCTTCGCCCACCCCTCCGTGGCCTGGAGAGGTCCTTTGGGACAACACCTTGGTGTCATTCGCGATGATGGGCGGAGAGGCTCGCAGAGGCGTCTCGCTCTCTGCCATCTTTGGTGGCAGGGAACTCCCCTCAGATAGCGAAGGATGAGGGAGGTCGCCGATAACCCACAAGTATAGGGGATCGCAACAGTTTTCGAGGATAGAGTATACAACCCAAATTTATTGATTCGACACAAGGGGAGCCAAAGAATATTCTCAAGTATTAGCAGTTGAGTTGTCAATTCAACCACACCTGAAAGACTTAATATCTGCAGGAAAGTATTTAGTAGAAAAGTAGTATGGAAGTAATAGTAACGGTGGCAAAAGTAACAGTAGCAGTTTTTGTAGCAATCGTAACAGTGGCAACGGAGAAGTAACTAAGCAAAGATCAATATGTGAAAAGCTCGTAGGCAATGGATCAATGATGGATAATTATGTCGGATGCGATTCCTCATGCAATAGTTACAACATAGGGTGACACAGAACTAGCTCCAGTTCATCAATGTAATGTAGGCTTGTATTCCGAATATAGTCATACGTGCTTATGGAAAAGAACTTGCATGACATCTTTTGTCCTACCCTCCCGTGGCAGTGGGGTCCTATTGGAAACTAAGGGATATTAAGGCCTCCTTTTAATAGAGTACCGGACCAAAGCATTAACACTTAGTGAATACATGAATTCCTCAAACTACGGTCATCACCGGGAGTGGTCCCGATTATTGTCATTTCGGGGTTCCTGGATCATAACACATAGTAGGTGACTATTGACTTGCATGATAGGATCAAGAACTCACATATATTCATGAAAACATAATAGGTTCAGATCTGAAATCATGGCACTCGGGCCCTAGTGACAAGCATTAAGCATAGAAAAGTCATAGCAACATCAATCTTAGAACATAATGGATACTAGGGATCAAACCCTAACAAAACTAACTCGATTACATGGTAAATCTCATCCAACCCATCACCGTCTAGCAAGCCTACGATGAGAATACTCACACACGGTGGTGAGCATCATGAAATTGGTGATGGAGGATGGATGATGATGACGATGGCGACAGATTCACCTCTCCGGAGCCCCGAACGGACTCCAGATCAGCCCTCCCAACGAAGATTAGGGCTTGGCGGCGGCTCCGTATCGTAAAACACAATGAATCCTTCTCCCTTATTTTTTCTCCCTGAAAGTGAATATATGGAGTTGGGGTTGAGGTCGGTGGAGTCCGAGGGGGCCCACGAGGTAGGGGGCGCGCCCCGGGGGGCGCCCCGCACCCTCGTGGACAGGGTGTGGGCCCCTTGATGCTGATTCTTTCGCCAATATTTTTCATTAATTCCAAAATGTGTCTCCGTGGATTTTCAGGTCATTCCGAGAACTTTTATTTCTACACAAAAATAACACCATGGCAGTTCTGCTGAAAACAGCGTCAGTCCGGTTTAGTTCCATTCAAATCATGCAAGTTAGAGTCCAAAAAAAGGGCAAAAGTGTTTGGAAAAGTAGATACGTTGGAGACGTATCAACTCCCCCAGGCTTAAACTTTTTCTTGTCCTCAAGCAATTCAGTTGACAAACTAAAAGTGATAAAGAAAAACTTTTACAAACTCTTTTTGATCTTGTTGTTGCAAATATGTAAAGCTAGCATTCAAGTTTTCAGCAAAGATTATGAACTAACCATATTCACAATAACATTTAGGTCCCATGTTTACTCATATCAATAGCATAATCAACTAGCAAGCAATAATAATAAATCTCGGATGACAACACTTTCTCAAAACAATCATAACATGATATAACAAGATGGTATCTCGCTAGCCCTTTCTGAGACCGCAAAACATAAATGCAGAGCACCCCTGAAGATCAAGCACTGACTAGACATTGTAATTCATGGTAAAAGTGATCCAGTCACAGTCATACTCAATGTAAACTAATAGCAATGCATGTGAATGACAGCGGTGCTCTCCAACTGATGCTTTTTAATAAGAGGATGATGACTCAACAAAACAGTAAATAGATAGGCCCTTTCAGAGGGAAGCAGGGATTTGCAAAGGTTCCAGAGCTCGAGTTTTGAAACAGAGATAAATAATATTTTGAGTGGCATACATTCATTGTCAACATAACAACCAAGAGATCTCGATATCTTCCATGCT
The DNA here is from genome assembly GCF_056163025.1 of Triticum urartu. Lineage (NCBI taxonomy): Eukaryota > Viridiplantae > Streptophyta > Magnoliopsida > Poales > Poaceae > Triticum > Triticum urartu. The sequence continues at coordinate 235,769,391 of NC_141877.1, forward strand.
ACACACATTATAGGCGGTTCCCAAACAGAATGGTAAATTTTATACTCACCCACCACCAACAAACATCAATCCATGGCTTGTCCGAAACAACGGTGCCTCCAACTAACAACAATCCTGGGGGAGTTTTGTTTGCAATTATTTTTATTTGAGCATGGGACTGGGCATCCCGGTTACCGGCCATTTTCTTGTGAGTGATGAGCGGAGTCTACCCATCGTGAGAATAACCCACCTAGCATGGAAGATATAGACAGCCCTAGTTGATACATGAGCTATTCGAGCCTACAAAACCGAATTTCATTTGAAGGTTTAGAGTTTGGCACATACAAATTTACTTGGAAAGGCAGGTAAATACCGCATATAGGAAGGTATGGTGGACTCATATGGAATAACTTTGGGGTTTATGGAAATGGATACAGAAACAGTATTCCTGCTTAGTACAAGTGAAGGCTAGAAACAGACTGGGAAGTGACCAACTAGAGAGCGGCAACAATCATGAACATGCATTAAGATTAATCAACAATGAGTGCAAGCATGAGTAGGATATAAATCACCAGGAACATAAATATCATGGAGGCTATGTTGACTTTGTTTCAACTACATGCGTGAACATGTGCCAAGTCAAGCCACTCAAATCGTTCAAAGGAGGATACAACCCTGTCATACCACATTACAACCATTTTAATAGCATGTTGGCACGCAAGGTAAACTAGTATAAACTCCTAGCAAATTAAGCATGGCATGAGCAACTATAATCTCTAATTGTCATTGCAAACATGTTTCATTCATAATAGGCTGAATCAGGAACGATGAACTAATCATATTTACAAAAACAAGATAGGTCGAGTTCATACCATCTTCTCTCGTCTCAATAAGTCCATCATATATCGTCATTATTTCCTTTCACTCGCACGACCGAACGTTGTGGATAATAATAATAGTGCACGTGCATTGGAGTAACCTGGAATCTGCAAGCATTTAATACAAGGGAGAAGACAAGGTAATATGGGCTCTTGGTTAAATCAACAATAATGCATATGAGAGCCACTCAACATTTTCATCATGGTATTCTCCTCTCAACCCCCAAAGAATAAGAAAAGAAATAAAACTATTTACACGGGAAAGCTCCCAACAAGCAAAAGAAGAACGAGAAATATTTTTGGGTTTTCTTTTAATTACTACTACAGGCATGGAAAGTAAACTAGCTAAAAGATATAACTAATTTTTTTTGTTTTTCTTAAAGTTTCTTTTTTTTCAAACACACAAGAAGAAGGCTTAGAAAAGAAAATAAACTAGCATGGATAGTATAATGAAAAAGTATGAGCACCGACAACTGGCATGAGTGTGTGAACATGAATGTAATGTCATTGAGAAATGCGTACTCCCCCAAGCTTATGCTTTTGGCCTAAGTTGGTCTATGGCCACTGCTATCTTAGCGGATATCCAAAGTGAAAGCTGGGCTTGTACTGAGATGCAGCAGCTTCTGCCTGAAGAGCTGCAGCTTGGAGGCGAGCTGCCTCCGCCCCCCTCTCATACTCGTTCGCCTCCTCCCTGGTTATAACATATCTCCTTTTTGCCTGAAAGTTAAAGAAAGTAGAAGCAGGGAGGGCAACATGGACAGTGCGCTGTCTGTCAAAGATTAGTCGGTACTGGAGGAACTGTTCATTCCTCTCAAGAAACTGATGGCGAACCATAGCACTATTATCTAGATAAGCAGGAGGTAACTCCATATCATTTCCATGTATGGGTACAACGAAGATAATTAGCTACACGAGTTGCATAAATTCCACCAAACAAATCTCCACTTATACCATTAAGATGTAACCTTCATGCCACAATGGCCCCCAAGTTATATTGTTTATCACCTAATACCGCACTCTTGAGGACACAAAGATCTGAAATGCACATGTGACAAGCCTCTTCTTTACCGTTAATGCATCTACCTATAAAGAGAGCAAAATAATGTATGGAAGGGATATGAATGCTCCCTATGGTAGCTTGTGTGATTTCTCTAGATTCCCCCACAATGATACTAGCAAGAAAGTCTTTATATTCAGATTTGCGAGGTTCACTAACATCGCCCCACCGCGGGAGTTTACAAGCAGTATTAAAATCTTCTAAATCCATGGTATATGATTTATCATAAAGATCAAATAAAGCAGTGTGAGAATTGCACGAGGATGTAAATTTAAACCTCCTCACAAAGGAATCAGTTAGGTAGTGGTACTGTTGGCAGTTATCTGACACGAAGTCCTCAAGATCAGCATTACACACATACGTGTCAAATTCATCCTTGATGCCTGCCTGGACCATAAACTCCTCTGACGGCCATTCACAAGGCCGCACTTGAGCTTCCCTCGGTGGTTCATCATCTGGCTCACGTATCGCAAGCCTTGGTCCTTGCTTCCTTGAGGAACCACCTTGGTACATTTTCCTATACATTTTTCTTTGAAAAATTTCTGAAATTTTAGTGACTCAAAATAAAAGTGAACCAAACTCAACAAGATTGATAACAACTACTCCCATGAGTGCCTAGAGGCCATATCATGCATTGAAACTACTTTGGACCATATAAATTTGACATGCAAGATCAAGAACAGGGTCACCTTAGCAGCAAAAAATTGCAATAAATAAAGCACTAGAACAAAAACTAATTAGACCATTGGAGGAGTCACATACCGAAGAACAATCTCCCCAAACAGTTTTGTGAATGGAGCTTTGAGCAAAGAGATCGAGAATGGCAGCAAGATGAGCTAGAACACAGGTTTGAGCTATGGGAGGATTTTTTATGGAGGAAGACGAAGTGAGTGGGTGCTGGAATAAGTGGAGGGGGTCCACGTGGGGCCCACGAGGTAGGGGCGCGCCCTAGGTTGTGGGTGTCGGTGTCAAAACTGGCAGATCTCGGGTAGGGGGTCCCGAACTGTGCGTCTAAGGCGAATGGTAACAGGAGGCAGGGGACACGATGTTTTACTCAGGTTCGGGCCCTCTTGATGGAGGTAAAACCCTAAGTCCTGCTTGATTATTCTTGGCAATACGAGTAGTACAAGAGTTAATCTACCACGAGATTGGAGAGGCTAAACCCTAGAAGCTAGCCTATGGTATGATTGTCTATTGTTCTATGGACTAAAACCCTCTGGTTTATATAGACACCGGAGGGGGCTAGGGTTACACAAGGTCGGTTACAAAGGAGGAGATATAGATATCCGTATTGCCTAGCTTGCCTTCCACGCCAAGTAGAGTCCCATACGGACACAGGACGAAGTCTTCAATCTTGTATCTTCATAGTCCAACCGTCCGGCCAAAGGATATAGTCCGGTTGTCCCTCAGTAGCCCCTGAACCAGGCTTCAATGACGATGAGTCCGGGGCGCAGTGTTGTCTTCGGCATTGCAAGGCGGGTTCCTCCTTCGAATACACCACAGAAGAGTTTGAATACAAGGATAGTGTCCGACCCTGCAAAATAAGTTCCACATACCACAGTAGAGAGAATAATATTTCCACAAATCTAATCTGCTGACACGTTCTGGCAGCATGACATCACGCCACGGCCTAGTAATTATTTGAACCGTTTTTCTTTAACCCGCCCCGCACATAACGCGAGGTGGTTTCTTGACACGTCTTGTCAAAGCAGAGATCATGTTCCCCTTATTACGGGATTCTCATCAATACGGACATGGGTAACCCAACCGCACCATCAATTACGACGCTTGGTGGAGAAGCGAGTTTTACCAGGCTAGTGGAGGCGCATAGTTTAGTCCGCCCTTATAAATGGATAAGATCTCACCTTGTTCTACCCACGCCTTCTTCCTCCTTCCTCATCCATTCTCACGCACTCGAGCTCCAACGCCCAAGTCCACATCCTTCTCCTCAACTCCAAACATGTCTGGAGCGGGAGGCAAGTGGATGGCCTCCACCGTCACGGAGGGGCACATCAAAAAGTTACGCGGAGCCGGATACTTAGCCGCGGATATCGCGCACCGGCTGCCAGCCGCGGGGCAGTTCATCCCTACCCCATAACCTCACAAGAGAGTGGTCTTCCTCCACCACTTCGTCCGCGGACTGGGGTTTCCCCTCCATCCATTTTCCCGCGGCCTCATGTTCTACTATGGGCTGGACTTTCATGATCTGGCCCCGAACTTCATCCTCAACATCTCGGCGTTCATCGTCGTGTGCGAGGCCTTCCTCCGCATCCGGCCCCACTTCGGCCTGTGGCTGAAGACCTTCAATATCAAGCCGAAGGTGGTGGGTGGCCAATAGGCGGAATGCGGCGAAGCCATGGTGGGCTAGATGCCCAACGTCACATGGCTCGAGGGCTCCTTCGTGGAGACCATAAAGGGGTGGCAATCGGGGTGGTTTTACATCACCGAGCCGCGCGACACCAACTGGGCGGCGGTCCCCGAGTTCCGATCCGGAATCCCCACGCGGCTCACTTCCTGGAAGGAGAAGGGCCTGTCCTGGGGTTCATCGGTGGAGCTGGACGGACTCCAGAAATGTATCCGGAACATGACAAGCAAGAAACTTAAGCTTGTCAACATAGTCCAAGTCATGCTCTTCCACCGGATCCTCCCGTGTCAGCAACGGGATTTCAACTTATGGGAGTTCGACCTGGCCCGGCACCAGACTCTAAGCGAGCTCTTCGACACGACGCAGAAAGACGTCTAGAGGGTGCTGTTCAAGGGTGCCGAGGTCCCTCCCTCTCTCATCGAGGACCGCGGGCTAAGCGCGAAGCGCCCTGTGAATCCGGTAAGTTCTGTACATTTGGCAGGATATTTATTTCCCATAGCTTAACCCTGTGCGGGATCTGAGCTTTCATGCCTTTAACAGGACTGGGTGGAGGCACCGGAGCAGATCGACTGTCCGGCCCCTCTCCCAAAGACACTGCGGGCGCTCTCCTGACGGAGATGCTGACTCCGGCTCCTTATAAGGTGCCGGAGAAGACCAAGAAGCAGGCCAAGGGAACCCGAAAGAGTTCCTGGTGCCAGGTGGTATCGGACTCATCGTCTGATAACTCCGCGACGCACTCCTCCCATGAAGATGAGGAGGAGGAAGATGAAGATGCTCCCCCTCCAGCCGGGGGAGACAAGAAAGGAAGGCCGCCCCAACCGAGGAGGCCGAAGGGTCCAAGAAAGGAAGGACTCTCCTTCCGAAATGCTCCACCACCGCCGCCGAAGGCGAAGACGAGTGGCTGCTCAGGGCCAAGCCCCTGGCGAAGTCGTAAGTATCCGGATACCAGAGTAACTCATAGCATACCGTTGTCGCACTGCTTCTCCTAACGCCGAATATAATTATGCAGACCGCCCCAAGCCCGTATCGACGTATCCTCGTTGGACGGCTCCTTGGATTCGTCGGATATGGATAGCGATCCACTTCCGACCGCCTCCTCCCCTTGCCCAACGGACAATGCCGAGGTATTGTCCCAAGGGGCCCCGAGCCGGGGGGAGACAGTCCCGGAGGCGCCTCAAGGCGACCTTCCAGACTCCAGGAGCAAAGGGAGCAAGGCTCCCAGGGGCTCCATGTTCGGCACTCAACCGGACACCGCGCCGGAACCTCTAGTGGTTCTGGACTCGGGCAGGCAGCCCCCTTCCAAAAGGGGTAAGACGCCCGTTCCGATGACCTCTGTCCATCCAGAGGCATCAGACAACCTGCTGGGAGTGCTTCGCGGCGCTTCCTTCGATGAAGAGCACCGCACTATTATGAGTGCGGTGATCAAGAAGGTTCAGTCCGCCAAGAGCGGACTGACTGAAGCCTATGCCAGCCTTCTAACAGGCTTTGAGGTAAGTATTTCAAATATAGGAAAAATATTACCCCATAGATAGTAGCCCCTGATGCTCTGTTTGGTGTTCACAAAGAAAAGCCGAATAGAGGATCAAGTAATATCTGCAGGAGTCTAACATAAGTATGTCTATATGCGTATGCAGGCTTCGCTGCTGACCTCTGCCGCACTCACTGCGGAGGTCGCCACACTGAAGCAGGACCTCGAAGGGTCCGAGAAAGAGCTCGGACTTGCTAAGAGGCGGCTCGAGGAGAACAAAGGTATGTAATACCTACTCTATATATATATATATAAATATATAGAGAGAGAGAGAGTGACACTATTCTGATCCCGTGATCAGAATAGTTATTTGGATCACGACGCGTGCTATATAGGGCGACTGGAGGTCCTCCCGAACTCGCAGATGATAAAAAGCTACGCCCCGCGCCACCACTTCCCCTCCCCGATCCAGCGTCGTTTCCCCCACCCCCCAGGAAACCGCTGCCGCCCTGGCTCCGGCACCGCCGCCGCCTGGCTCCGACGCCGCCGCCACCGGCCAACCCCACACGCCATCGCCGTTGGCCAACTCCGGGCGCCCGCTGCCACCGCAATCGGCTAACCTCGCGCACCGCCGCCACCGGCCAACCCCACTCACCACCGCCACCGGCCAACCCCGAGCTCCCGCTGCCGCCGTCCAACCCCACCCATCGGGAACCCCGGGCGCATCCACCTCCTACCGGATCCCACCGGCGGAGCTAGCATGGCAACCCCCGTGTTCCTCTTCTCGTTGTCGCCTTGAAGAGGACCCGCCCAAGTCCGCGCCATGGTGGATCTCCCCTGCCCTAGTACCTCTTCTCCACGCATGCTGATGCGTGCCGCCACCTCACCCGCCCCCGCGCCGTCCTAGCCAGCGAGATTGACCTTCAAACGAGGGCCACCTTGACCTTCCCGGAGGTTCATCCATGGAGCGGCCGCTTCCACCCCTCCATCTCCGGCAAGGTGCGACATCCCTCCTGTTGTGCCCTTTTCGGTGAAGCTCCACGCCACCACCGTCGTCATGCCACTCCGGCCACCAGCACGCACGGGGTGTTCTTCTCGCGACGGACAACTTGAACTTGCTCAGGTAGTTTCTCTGCATCGACAGCTCCCCACTGGAGCGACAATGCCCACTATTATTAGAAAATCCCCATTTTGGGAGAAAATTATTGTCGTCTTGAACTGCTCTATTCAATTATCCTCTTTTTTTTTCATGATTTCTGGTGCTATTTGGGAGTAGTTAATCAATTTTGTTTTTTGATTGGATGTATTTTCAGTAGAAATAGATGGTTTTTTACAGTTGAAAGTCCACATGTTCGTTCATATGCTCTGGTAATTTGAATTTTGGAGATGCTCGAGTAAAATGTAACAAGCATCCTTCCCTTTTTCATTCCGTTGCTAACTTTTTGATGTGATGCAGGAAGTAGATGAACCTTGTACAATACAATATTTGAACTTCTGTTAACATCTGCGTTCCTTCTCGCGGTTGTTTTCTCTGAATTTTTGCTACTATGAACACCCACAGAGGAAGAGTAGCACCTCTGAATCTGAAGTTCTACCTGAAACTGAACTTCTAGCATCTTGTCCATGGAGTCAAGGTGCTGCCTGGTGTGCCATCTAGTTTTTGGATGGGGCGCCATCGCGACCCAGCGTCTCCCTGAGCTCCGCATCCCGTTCACCATCGCGGTTGTCCTGCGTCCTCACGACCTCCGCGTCCAGTCCACCAACGCCCTACCAGTGCGCCCTGAGCAAAGCATGCGGTTCATGCTAATGCGTCTGTTCGTGCACCGGTGTGTGCGTGCGTGCTGGCATTTGTGTGCGCGCTGGGTGTGTTGCTTGCATGTTGTGATGTATGATGTATAGATTTTCTTTGAAATTCATGTTGTGAATCCAACTAAGTTTGAACAAAAAAGATAATATCACTGCTGCTTTAAATTTTCTCCTGTACCAGAAATCTCGCTTCCCAGCTGTTGTACTATGTCCACTTATGTATTGTTTCTAAATGGCCTTTTGTCTGAAGTTCAGTAGTACCTTTGGGTGCAAACAAGTTGATTCAGTTTCATGGGTCCTTCAAAACAGATGTTTTGTACAAAAAAACTTTGGTTTCATGTGAGAAGTTCGAATACAAAATAAGGACAAGTTCGCATATAGTAAAATTAGTGCAAATAAAAAATTTAGTGAGCCATGTATTGTTGATATTTAAAATGAAATAAAATTAAAACAACAAAGATGTTTGATGTTGTAACAAAGATATATTTTTCCAAATTCTAAAAGAAACCAATAAGGTCAAAATGAAATAACATAGTAGTTCAATTTTTTAATATGAAAACAAAATTTCCTCGTTTCTAAAAAACTAAACGCATTTTGTGCTTGTTTTGGGAGTATGTTCTTCAGTCTCGTCTCATAAAAAAACAAAAAACAGAACGACATTTCTTAGGAACATCAAACGAGTTCAAAAATCTTTAGAAGTTCATATAGAACAAAAAACAAGTTAACACAATTCCCGAGCTCCATCTTTCCCATCCTACTCTCTGTTTGTTATGTTCTTCAGTGGCAACAGCAAAAAGTGAATGAAGATATCATCTCTCAAAAATGGGTATGTAAAAAAATTGTATTACTGTGAAAAAAATTGACTTCTAAATTTTTTGTTTATGCAAAGGTCAAAATGTTGTGTTCGGGAAGGTAAAGTATGTTAACCGAAGGACGGGCGTGGTACTCTCTAGGGCGTAATACAAGAAAAAAATGTACAAAAATAAGTTCGTGTATCACTTCCATGAGAGTTCTTGTATTACTACTTAGAGAGTTGGTGCATTGCTATCCATTTTATGCACGCATAATTCTCTCTCCCGTGTGTGTCTGTGCTTTTCGAAACTACAATGATCCAAAACAAAAAAATCACATCTAAACAAACTGAAAACTTTTGCAATTGCTACTGTTTGTTTGTTGTGATGTCTAAAAAATAAATTTGAGCTGCTTTATGTTAAAATAAACAATTGAAAAAGACCCAAGAAGTAAAAAATAAAAAAGGAGCAGTTCGATATTTATACAAAATCCCGATTTTCCTTAATATTAAAGAACGAAAAAAAAGAAGTTCAAACATAAAAAGTAGAAGTTCAATTTTTTCTAGTTACTAAAGAATAAAACCAATAAGTCCAATTTCAAATAACGAAGAAGTTCGATGTTTCTAAAAAACCCTCCAATTTTGACATTTCTAAAAATACACAATGAATTTTAAAAATAAAAAAAGGTAGAGCATTTCAATGTCTATAAAAAAGTCAGATATTTCCACGTAACCGAGAGAAGTTCAGATTGATAAATGTCAGAAGTTCACGCACCACACGATGTACATTTTGTATTAGAAAAATAAATGTCTAGAACCAAAACTTTTAGCCTTTTGCTTTTTCATTATTTCAAAGAAGTTCAAAATTGAAAAAACCAAGAAGTTCAATTTTAAAAAATACAATAGTTCAATGTATATGAAAAACTTAGATTTTCCTCGATACTAAATAATAAACCAAAAAGTTCAATATAAAAAATGGAGTAGTTCAATATTTATCACAAAAACATAAATTGTTCCCGTTGCTAACGAAAAACCTAGAAGTTCAGTTCGAAAATAACGAAGAAGTTGTATAACTCTTATTACAAAACTAAGATTTTTTTTCCGTATAAAAATCGAATACTATTCTTTACTCAAAATATAAAAAGGTGAAGTTCAAATTGAAATAACAGAGAAGCTCGGAGTTTATTAAAACCTAAGATTTACCTGTTCAAAAAATAAAAAACACAACGTCATTTTTTGCACGTTTAAAAACAACCCATAAACGAATAAAAACAACCCATAAACGAAAAAATTTGCTAGAAGTTCAAGTGCTCGGCGAGGAAAAGTTCAAAAAATTCTTATGAGAGAGGTTTACCGTGTATTTAGATGTCCGAAATACATAAAAAATATGTTTATTTGTGTTTTAAATAACTATCTCAAACCAGAGAGAAGTTCAAAGTGATAACAACCAGAAGTTCACGTACTACATGGTGTGTATTTCGTATAAGAAAAATACAATAAAGTGAAACAGAGTGAAGTTCAAACAGACATGCCCCAGAAGTTCAACTACTTCAAGAAGTATAAAAAACAACACGTCAAAAACAGAGTGAAGTTCAAACAGACATGCCCGAGAAGTTCAATTACTTCACGCAGTGCTTTTTCATTCACGATGAAGGCAGAAATCATGATCTCGTCATTTTCTAATTTACTTCAAAACGGTAGGTATATCATTTTTGTAAGTTCAAGTCCTCGGTTTGTGTAACACTAATGAATGGATTAGAAAATTACAAACGAGAATACGTCACAGAAGTTCAACGTGAAAACAGTATGAAGTTCATCAACTACACTGAATGAATTTTAGATGAAAAACTTTTAAAATTGTCGCGAGTATGAAAAGATGATCAACACGGGAAACTTGCGTGCTTACATCAGCTTTCCATCGGTATATCACCTGCTCAATTCCGGTGAATGGATGGAGAGTTACGAGCAAGTGGATGGAGACCTACGAGCAAAAAAATCACGTGAAAAATAGAGTGAAGTTCAGGTACACGCGCCGAGAAGTTCAGGTTCTTCACGCGGTGCATTTTTGAAGAATCTGTTTCACGATAAAGGCAGAACGCATGATCCCGCCGTTTTTGAAATTGCTTGAAAACGGCTAGGAATCAGAGAAAACCATCAACATGAAAAAGTTTTGCATTTTCTGTAGCTTTTCAGCGGTATATTATTTGCCCCATTCCGATAAAGTTTGTAGAAATTACGGCAAAAATACGTTTTTAACCATTTTCAAAACTGACATAAAACCGTAATGAATTAGGAGAAACAATATATACAAAAAAGTCGCATTTCTTCAAGCTTTCCAACGCCATATCATTTGCTGCATTTGGACGTACGGTTAAAAAATTAGCTCAAAAATACGAACTCGGTGGAACTTGTACCATTTTCTAAATTACTTTTAAACCATTCAAAATTAGAAAAAACTTTTAACATAAAAAGAAGTGCATTTTCATAAGCTTTCCAATGCCATATTATTTGTCTCAATTGGATTAGCCGTTTAGAAATGGCGTCGAAAATACGAACTCGGGTGTTCGGTTTGCGAAATTTTACGATTTTCTGAATTACTCTTTAACCGTAGGGAATTAGAGAAAACTTTCAACATGTGGAAGGAGCGGTTTTGCAGCAGCTTTCCAATGCCATATTATTTGCCTCATTCCGATAAACAGTTTAAAAATGCGATTGAAAATACGATTCACGTTTTTTATATGAAGAAAAAACGGTTTTCAAAACTGCTCTTAAACCGCTTACATTTTGCCAAAAATTTAACTTGGGTCATGATACTGATGTCCATAGCTATCCAACGGTATATCGCAATCCCCATTTGGACACCTTTTGGCTGAAGTTCAACCTAGTACTCGGGGAAGGTCAGGCGCGTTACTCGGGAAGTTCATGTTGTGATCAGAATATTATTCTGATCCCGTGATCAGAATATTATTCTGATTATGTATATATATATATATATATATATATATAAAGAAGATGCGATTGAGAAATGACAGGATCATCATGAATTTGCCAGGGGCCACGACTGAGGTGGCGCCCCTGAAGCAAGCGCTATCCGAGGCCGAAAACAAAGCGGACAAGGAGCGCACCGAGCAGGAAAAGCAAGAGGCTCGGGTGGGCGAGGTGCAGCAAGAACTCTAGGCTCTCGTGGCGAAGCACGAGGCTTTGGAGCTTGACTCGAAGGCGCGAGAGTCCGAGCTCGCTGCAGCCCTCGAGAGCGCAAAAAATGCCAAGGCCGAAGCCCAAAAGGCCCTCCAGGAGATTGAGGCGATGAGGAATATAGCGGCGGGTAAGGCATTCAATATGCAAAGCAAGCATGTGAGAGTAAATTACTTATTACTTACCCGAGTCCGGAGCTCTCCAGGAGCATTCGCAGATTTTCCCCGCAGCGTGTCGGATGCCGCAAAGTTTTACCAGGCCGAGGAGGGAATCTCGACGGAGAAGCTGTTCTGGTCTCAGTATACTAGGACCGAACACCCGATGCCTATGAGCGACCAGCTGAAGCAACTGGTCGAGCTGCACAAGGCAGCCGAACAGGCCATGAAGGGCTTTATAGCCCGGATGTGGCCTGGCGACGCCCTTCCCAACAGCTACTTCGTCTTGGTGAGGCGGCTTGTGGAAGCCTGCCCACGGCTGGAAGTCATCAAGCGGTCCGTCTGCATCGAAGGTGCACGCCGGGCTTTTGCCCGTGCGAAGGTGCACTCGGCCAAGCTGGACACCGTGAAGCTGGTGAAGGAGGGGCCGCTGCAGGGCAAGGAGCATCGCCACCCCGAGATGTATCATGAGGGTGTCCTGAAGGGTGCCTGTCTTGTAGTGGACGAGTGTGCAAAAGATGTAATATTTGAATGAACTTGCTCGTGTGATCCTAGGGTATGAAAACTTGTTCATATACGCTATGCAACACTTGTTTGAATTTAAAATATTACCTTCTGTTCGGTTGTTTATCAAATCTGAGAGATGGCTAGTTGTCGGCTTCTGCCCCCGTGCCACAAGTGCTGGGGTGTTCGGGATAAACCTGAGCACTCTTGATCCCATTTTTGGGTCCTTCGAGGGAGGTGCTCAGCACAGCGAACAAGGCAATCGGACTATAATGCTTTATCACTCTCTCTTAGCCATAGAATTCTATAATTTTAAATTTCGGCGAAGCCCCTAGTATTCGGAAGGCCAAATTCGGGGCGCTATACACGCCTTAAGCAGGACAGAGCTGACTCCTCCCTCTAAGCGGCATAAGTCCTTAGGGACTTGAAACCTCTCGAACAGCGACCAGTCTCTCGCCTTATCATGACAGTCAGTTTTAGCTTTCTCTACTGAGGTGCTTAGCCCAGCAGAACCGGGGCACAATCGCAGTAGTTCTCCCAGTGCTACCTTAGCCAATACAGCGGAACGTAAGGTACCAAAACATGGGAGCCGGGCAAACCCAACTATTGACCCAAGACATGATTCGGAGCTGATGCATATAATGCTATAACTTCGGGGTGCCGCACAGTCGAAAGTGTTCGGACTTCTCACGCCGTATTATGGGGTATGCTTAAGCCCCTAGCGTATTGGCCGTACCAGAGTGTACGGGTGCTGGATGTCATGAATGAACATATATATATAATAAGAATGCAATAATAGTCTCAGTGCTATGCATTGTTTATTCAAAAAGGTGCGTTAAAGCAACATGATACAAGTAGTGCGATAAGCAAAAAGTGGGACTATCTGACATGTCCCCTCCAAGGGCAAGCTGAGGAATGGTATGGAAAGCAGGTATTTTACTCATTATCAGAGACCACCTGGGAATTCCATGACGCGATGTAGCATTCTGCCTCCTTGGTTGTTGTATCGTGTGTCCGGCCGACATACTGCCGGACGGTGTTTCTAGAGAGTAAAGTCCTGAAAGAGAGAAAAAATAATAAGGCGGTAAGCCCCTAGTGCGGTTGAGCCGCGTCTTGGGGCGTGCCGTAGTCGTGCCCCCCTCCCCACTTGTGCCCATGGTATTTTCAATGCGTAATTATGTACGCGGGGCACGGATTTAGCCGTTTGGCTGGGGCTAGGGTGGGGGCCGCATTGCTATGCGAGCTCAGAACATGCCAGGCGGTTCTATTGCCGATTACTCCGGGCGCGCTTGAAAGTGTTCGGGTCCTTAATCGCCGAACTAGTGGATTGCCTTAAGGTACTGCTTTGTGCTTCTGCTGCGAGGGTCGCAGTGTGCTCCTCCGTGCGGAGAGAGCGCTCTGTGTTTCCATTAACTGTGATGACCCCTCGAGGTCCTGGCATCTTGAGCTTGAGGTATGCATAATGCGGTACCGCATTGAATCTCACAAATGCGGTTCGCCCGACCAGTGCATGATAGCCATTGCGGAACGAGACTATATCGAAGATTAACTCTTCGCTTCAGAAGTTATCCGGGGATCCGAAGACCACTTCCAATGTGACTGAGCCTGTGCAATGGGCCTCTACACCTGGTATGACGCCTTTGAAGGTCGTTTTTGTGGGATTGATCCTTGAGGGGTCTATACCCATTTTGCACACTGTGTCCTGGTAAAGCAGGTTCAGACTGCTGCTGCCATCCATAAGGACTCGAGTGAGGTGAAATCCGTCAATGATTGGGTCTAGGACCAGTGCGGCGAATCCGCCATGACGGATACTAGTGGGGTGGTCCCTGCGATCGAAGGTGATCAGACAAGAGGACCATGGGTTGAACTTTGGGGCGACTGGCTCCAACGCATATACGCCCCTTAGCGCACGCTTCCGCTCCCTCTTGGGGATGTGGGTTGCGTATATCATGTTCACCGTCCGCACTTGTGGGGGGAACCTCTTCTTTCCTCCGATGTTCGGCTGTCGGAGCTCCTCCTCGTCATCGCTTTGTGACCCCTTATCTTTGTTTTCGGCATTTAACTTGCCGGCCTGCTTGAACACCCAACAATCCTTGTTGGTGTGGTTGGCAGGCTTGTCGGGGGTGCCATGTATTTGACACGAGCGGTCGAGTATACGGTCCAAACCGGACGGGCCCGAAGTGCTTCTTTTGAATGGCTTTTTCCGCTGACCGGGTTTAGATCCTTTGAATCCGGCATTGACTGCCGTATCCTCGGTATTGTCGCTGTTAATGCGGCGCTTATGTTTGTTGCAACGTGACCTGCCATTGCCGTCCTTGGTATCCGAAGTACCATGGTTCTTTGATATGTTATTGGTGCGAGCCAGCCAGCTGTCTTCTCCCGCACAATAGCGGGTCATGAGTGTCGTGAGGGCTGCCATAGATTTTGGCTTTTCCTGGCCAAGGTGCCGGGCGAGCCACTCGTCGCGGATGTTGTGCTTAAAAGCTGCTAGGGCCTCTGCATCCGGACAGTCGACGATTCGATTTTTCTTCATTAGGAACCCTGTCCAGAATTGCCTGACCGATTCCTCTGGCTACTGAATTATGTGGCTCAAGTCATCGGCATCCGGTGGTCGCACATAAGTGCCCTGGAAGTTGTCGAGGAATGCGGCTTCCAGATCTTCCCAACAGCCAATGGATTCTGCTGGCAGGCTGTTGAGCCAATGCCGAGCTGGTCCTTTGAGCTTGAGTGGGAGGTATTTGATGGCGTGTAGATAATCACCGCAGGCCATGTGGATATGCAGGAGGAAATCCTCGATCCGTACCGCAGGATCTGTTACGCCGTCGTATGATTCTATATTTACGGGTCTGAAACCCTCTGGGATTTGATTATCCATTACTTCGTCTGTGAAGCATAGGGGGTGTGCCGCGCCTTTGTACTGGGCTATATCACGACGCAGCTCAAATGAGTCTTGCCCGTTGTGTTTGGCCTGTCCGGACTTACTTTTACTGTATCCGGCGTGACGGTTATCGTCTCGCATAGTGGCGCGCCCTCGTGAGTCTGGCGTATTTCCCCATGCCTTGACATTATTATGTGAGTGGCGTCAGAGTGCAGTCTGAGCTTTTGGCTGAAATGCCTCTCTGTCACGGCCACGAGGTGGCCGGTCAGCCGCATCATATGCCGGAGATGTAGGTTTGAGTGCTTCCTCCTCCAATCGTGGTAGCAACCTACGCTTTGGGTAACTCTTGGAGGGGCGTTCGAGTTTATATTCCTCGGCCGCAAGGACTTCAGTCCATCTGTCAGCTAGCAAATCTTGATCAGCTTGAAGCTGCTGTTGCTTTTTCTTAAGGCTATTTGCCGTGGCTATAAGCCGGCGCTTGAAGCGCTCTTGTTCGACGGGATCCTCAGGCAATTCGTCATTGTCGAGGCTTGCCTCATCTTCGGAGGGAGGCATGTAATTATCATCCTCCGCCTCTCCATCTGCCGCTCTCTCTGGAGGGCTAGCTTCTCCATCCTCCTGCCCTAAATCTTGCTGGAGGGGATTGTTGTCGTCTTCAGCACTGTCCGGAGTGCTATTATCTCCTGTGCCGGGGTCACCGCTTTTGCCTTGGCGAGAGTTAGAGCGGCGCCGCTGACGCCGGCGCTTGGGTTGCTTTTTGGAGGGGTCATCCTCCACTGTCTCATCACCATTGCCTTCTTTGGGTGTGTCACCATGTATATATCGTATGATGAGGTGGTTGTCCAGTGCCCGGTGGGCAGTGGTTCCTCTTCTCCTCCCGCATCGTCGTCCATGCCGTCGATGTCTTCAGAGTTGAAGTCGAGCATGTCGGTTAAGTCGTCGACAGTGGCTACTAAGTGGGTGGTGGGTGGGCGGCCAATTTCTTCGTCGTCCACATCCCAATCCTGCCGGACATAGTTCGGCCAGGACTCTCCTGACAAGGAGAGAGACCTTAATGAGTGCTGAAAGATATCCGCGGAGGTAAACTCCACGATCGGCGCCCAATCGGATTCGATAGGCACGGGCGCAGGCGGTTGGGAGTCCGTGGTCGGAGAGGAATCCGGTAGTTCGGTGTCACGGCTCCCATGGAGGGTAAGGTCGACACTCGCCTCGATCGCCGATGAGAGTGCGGCCTCCGTGGCGGGGTCTATCCACCCGCCCATGGGAGGCGCAGCTGGCTCCGAGCTGAGGGCCGGAGCGGTTGCCGGCGCGATCTCCTGGAAACTGTCCGATGGTAGAGCTAAATCATGCTCATCGTGGTTGTGTGGCGCACTAGGCAGGGGCTCGAATCCGTTGAAGATCAAGTCTCCGCGGATATCAGCCGTGTAGTTTAAGCTTCCAAACCTGACTCGATGGCCAGGGGCGTAACTCTCGATCTGCTCCAGATGGCCAAGCGTGTTGGCCCGCAATGCGAAGCTGCCGAATACAAAGATCTGGCCGGGGAAAAAGGTCTCACCCTGGACTACATCGCTATCGATGATCGAAGGAGCCATCAAGCCTAACGGCGACGACACAGAGGAACTCTCAATGAAAGCACCAATGTCGGTGTCAAAACCGGGCGATCTCGGGTAGGGGGTCCCGAACTGTGCGTCTAGGGCGGATGGTAACAGGAGGCAGGGGACACGATGTTTTACCCAGGTTCGGGCCCTCTTGACGGAGGTAAAACCCTACGTCCTGCTTGATTATTCTTGACAATACGAGTAGTACAAGAGTTGATCTACCACGAGATCAGAGAGGCTAAACCCTAGAAGCTAGCCTATGGTATGATTGTCTGTTGTTCTACAGACTAAAACCCTCCGGTTTATATAGACACCGGAGGGGGCTAGGGTTACACAAGGTCGGTTACAAAGGAGGAGATATACATATCCGTATTGCCTAGCTTGCCTTCGACACCAAGTAGAGTCCCATCCAGACATGGGACGAAGTCTTCAATCTTGTATCTTCATAGTCCAACAGTCCGGCTGTCCGGAGACCCCCTAATCCAGGACTCCCTCAGTGGGCACGCCTTGTGACCTCGTGGCCAAATGGTGGACCCCCCTGGTGTGTTCTTAGTGCTAGAAATTCTTAAGTATTCTACAAAAAATCATATTTCATTTTCAGGACGTTTTGAGAACTTTTATTTTTGGGGTATTTTTATTGAAAGGATAATTCAGATAACAGACAGAAAATACTATTTTTGCTTTATTTAATCGAAATAACAAAAAGTAAAATGAGGGTACAAAGAGTTGTGCTTTCTAACTTCATCCATCTCGTGCTCATCAAAAGGAATCCACTAACAAGGTTGATCAAGTCTTGTTAACAAACTCTTTCCAAATCGCATGAAACCAGAGAGTTTTCGAATAACACTAGGTTACCTCAGCGGGTATATGCATGTCCCCAACAATAAGAATATCATATTTCTTCTTGACAGTAGGAAGAGGGAATTCAAAACCTCCAATAGTAATTGTTGAAAATTTTCCATTAGAATAGATACTGTGGACTTGAGGTTGTTTCCTCGGAAAGTGTATCGTATGCTCATTACCATTAACATGAAAAGTGACATTGCCTATGTTGCAATCAATAACAGCCCCTGCAGTATTCAGAAAGGTTCTACCAAGGATAATAGACATACTATCGTCCTCGGGAATATCAAGAATAACAAAGTGCGTTAAAATAGTAACATTTGCGACCACAACAGGCACATCCTCACAAATACCGACACGTATAGCAGTTGATTTATCGACCATTTGCAAAAATATTTTAATAGGCGTCAACTTATTCAAATCAAGTCTATGATATAATGAGAGAGGCATAACACTAACACCGGCTCCAAGATCACATAAAGCAGTTTTAACATAGTTTCTTTTAATGGAGCATGGTATAGTTGGTACTCCTGGATCTCCTAGTTTCTTAGGTATTCCACCTTTACAAGTATAATTGGCAAGCATGGTGGAAATTTCAGCTTCCGGTATCTTTCTTTTATTTGTAACAATGTCTTTCATATACTTAGCATAAGGATTCATTTTAAGCATATCAGTCAAACGCATACGAAAAAAGATAGGTCTAATCATTTCAGCAAAGCGCTCAAAATCCCTTTTCATCCTTTTTCTTGGATGGTTTTGGAGGAAAAGGCATGGGTTTCTGAACCCATGGTTCTCTTTCTTTATCGTGCTTCCTAGCAATGAAGTCTCTCTTATCATAACATTGATTCTTTGATTGTGGGTTATCAAGATCAACGGCAGGTTCAATCTCTACATCATTGTTATTGCTAGGTTGAGCATCAATATGAACATCATCATTAACATTATCACTAGGTTCATGTTCATTACCAGATTGTGTTTCAGCATCAGAAATAGAAATATCACTGGGATTTGATACGTCCATTTTGCATCATGCTTTTATATCAATATTTATTGCATTATGGGCTGTTATTACACATAATGTCACAATACTTATGCCTATTCTCTCTTATTTTACAAGGTTTACATGAAGAGGGAGAATGCCGGTAGATGGAATTCTGGGCTGGAAAAGGAGAAAATATTAGAGACCTATTCTGCACAACTCCAAAAGTCCAGAAACTTCACCAGAGCACGTTTTGGAATATATAAAAAATACTAGCGAAAGAATTAACCAGAGGGGGCCCACACCCTGGCCACGAGGGTGAGGGGCGCGCCCTACCCCCATGGCGTGCCCCCTGTCTCGTGGGCCCCTAGCAGGCCTCCGGTGCCCATCTTCTACTATATGAAGTCTTTTGTCTGAGAAAAAGTCATAAGCAAGCCCATGGGAGGAAACTCCGCCGCCACGAGGCGGAACCAATCTAGGGCTCTGGTGGAGCTGTTCTGCTGGGGAAACATCCCTCCGGGAGGGGTAAAACATCACCATCGTCATCACCATCGATCCTCTCATTGGGAGGGGGTCAATCTCCATCAACATCTTCACCAACACCATCTCATCTCAAACCCTAGTTCATCTCTCGTATCCAATATTTGCCTCAAAACCTCAGATTGGTACTTGTGGGTTGCTAGTAGTGTTGATTACTCCTTGTAGTTGATGCTAGTGGGTTTATTTGGTGAAAGATCATATGTTCAGATCCTTCATGCATATTAATACCCCTCTTATTATGAACAAGAATATGATTTGTGAGTATTTATATTTGTTCCTGAGGACATGAGAGAAGTCTTGCTATAAGTAGTCATGTGAATTTGGTATTCGTTTGATATTTTGATGAGATGTATGTTGTCTCTCCTCTAGTGGTGTCATGTGAACATCGACTACATGACACTTCACCATTGTTTGGGCCTAGGGGAAGGCATTTAGAAGTAATAAGTAGATGATGGGTTGCTAGAGTGAAAGAAGCTTAAACCCTAGTTTATGAGTTGCTTCGTAAGGGGCTGATTTGGATCCATATGTTTCATGCTATGGTTAGGTTTACCTTAATACTTATTTTGTAGTTGCGAATGCTTGCAAGAGGGGTTAATCATAAGTGGATGCTTGTCCAAGGAAGGGCCGTACCCAAGAACCGGTCCACCCACATATCAAATTATCAAAGTACTGAACGTGAATCATATGAACGTGATGAAAACTAGCTTGACGATAATTCCCATGTGTCCCCGGGAGCGCTTTCCTTTATATAAGAGTTTGTACAGGCTTGTCCTTTGCTACAAAAAGGATTGGGCCATCTTGCTGCACCTTATTTTCTTTTATTACTTGTTACCCGTTACAACTTACCTTATCACAAAACTATATGTTACCTATAATTTTAATGCTTGCAGAGAATACCTTACTGAAAACTGCTTATCATTTCCTTCTGCTCCTCGTTGGGTTCAACACTCTTACTTATCCAAAGGACTACGATAGATCCCCTATACTTGTGGGTCATCAAGACTCTTTTCTGGCGCCGTTGCCGGGGAGTGAAGCACCTTTGGTAGGTGGAATTTGGTAAGGAAAAATTTATATAGTGCGCTGAAATTTACTGTCACTTGTTACTATGGAACATAATCCTTTGAGGGGCTTGTTTGGGGTATCTTCACCCCGACTAGTAGAGCAAAGAGTTGCTCCTCAACCTACTGAACCTACTGAAAATTTTTACTTTGAAATTCCTTCGGGTATGATAGAGAAACTTCTAGCTAATCCTTTCAAAGGTGATGGAACATTACATCCCGATTTGCACCTAATCTATGTGGACGAAGTCTGTGGATTATTTAAGCTTGCAGGTATGCCTGAGGATGTTATCAAGAAGAAGGTCTTCCCTTTATCTTTGAAGGGAAAGGAATTAACATGGTTAGGCTATGTGATGATATGGGATCATGGAACTACAACCAATTGAAATTGGAATTTCATCAGAAGTTTTATCCTATGCATCTGGTTCATCATTATCGTAATTATATATATAATTTCTGGCCTCACGAAGGAGAAAGCATCACTCAAGCTTGGGGGAGGCTTAAGTGAATGTTATAATTGTGCCCCAATCATGAGCTCTCAAGATAAATTATTATTCAAAAAATTTATGCTCGGCTTTCTCTCAATAATCGCTCCATGCTCGATACTTCTTGTACTGGATCTTTTATGATGAAGACTATTGAATTCAAATGGGATTTATTGGAAATAATTAAAAGCAACTCTGAAGATTGGGAACTCGGCGAAGGTAAGGAGTCAGGTATAACACCTAAGTTTGATTGTGTTAAATCTTTTATGGATACTGACGTTTTCTATGAATTTAGCACTAAATATGGACTTGACTCTGAGATAGTAGCTTCTTTCTGTGATTCCTTTGCTAGTCATGTTGATCTCCCTAAGGAGAAGTGGTTTAAATATAGTCCTCCCATTCAACTAAAAGTAGTTGCACCTATTAAAGTTGAATAAAAGACTATCACTTATAATGTTGATCCTGTTGTTCCTACTGCTTATATTGAGAAACCACCTTTCCCTGTTAGAATAAAGGATCATGCTAAAGCTTCAACTGTGGTTCATAAGAGTAATACTAGAACACCCACACCCCCTGAGCAAATTAAAGTTGAACCTAGTATAGCTATGGTTAAAGATCTCTTGGCCGATAATATCGATGGGCATGTTATTTACTTCTGCGATGAAGCTGCTAGAATTGCTAGACCTGACACTAAAAATAAACATAGACCTGTTGTAGGCATGCCTGTTATTTCTGTCAAAATAGGAGATCATTGCTATCATGGCTTATGTGATATGGGTGCTAGTGCAAGTGCAGTATCTCATTCCTTATACAAAGAAATTATGCATGATATTGCACCTGTTGAGATAGAGGAAATTGATGTTACAATTAAGCTTGCCAATAGAGACACTATTTCACCAGTTGGGATTGTTAGAGATGTTGAAGTCTTGTGTGGGAAACTTAAATATCCTGCTGATTTTCTTGTTCTTGGTTCCCCCCCAAGATAACTTTTGTCCCATTATATTTGGTAGACCCTTCTTGAATACTGTTAATGCTAGGATAGATTGCAAAAAGGATGTTGTCACTATTGGTTTGGGGGATATGTCTCATGAGTTTAATTTTGCTAAATTTCATAGACAACCCCATGATAAAGAATTGCCTAGTAAAGTTGAAATTATTGGTCTTGCTTCTATTGTCGTCCCTCCTAATGATCCTTTAGAACAATATTTGCTCGACCATGAAAATGATATGTTTATGAATGAAAGAAGGGAAATAGATGAAGTATTCTTTAAACAAGGACCTACTTTGAAACACAACTTGCATGTTGAAATCCTAGGGGATCCTCCTCCACCCAAGGGTGATCCCATGTTTGAGCTTAAACCATTACCTGATACTCTTAAATATGCTTATCTTGATGAAAAGAAGATATATCCTATTATTATTAGTGCTAACCTTTCAGATCATGAAGAAAAGAAATTATTGAAAACTCTGAAGAAGCACCGTGCTGCTATTGGATATACTCTTGATGATCTTAAGGGCATTAGTCCCACTCTATGCCAGCACAAAATAAAATTGGAGAAAGACGTGAAACCGGTTGTTGATCACCAATGACGGTTAAATCCTAAGATGAAAGAAGTGGTAAGAAAAGAAATACTAAAGCTTCTAGAGGCAGGTATAATTTATCCCGTTGCTGATAGTCAGTGGGTAAGTCATGTCCATTGTGTCCGTAAGAAGGGAGGTATTACTATTGTTCCTAATGATAAAGATGAATTGATCCAACAAAGTATTGTTACAGGTTATAGAATGGTAATTGATTTTTGCAAATTAAATAAAGCTACTAAAAAGGATCATTACCCTTTACCTTTTATTGATCAAATGTTAGAAAGATTATCCAAACATACACATTTTTGATTTCTAGATGGTTTTTCAAATACCTGTGTCAAAAGAGGATCAAGAAAAGACAACTTTTATTTGCCCTTTCGGTACCTTTTCTTATAGACGTATGCTTTTTGTTTATGCAATGCACCTGCTACCTTTCAAAGATGTATGACTACTTTCTCTGAATTTTGTGAAAAGATTGTTGAGGTTTTCATGGATGATTTCTCCGTATATGGAACTTCTTTTGATGATTGCTTAAGCAACCTTGATCGAGTTTTGCAGAGATGTGAAGAAACTAATCTTGTCTTGAATTGGGAGAAGTGCCACTTTATGGTTAATGAAGGTATTGTCTTGGGGCATAAAATATCTGAAAGAGGTATTGAATACGATAAAGCTAAAGTTGATACTATTGAAAAGATGCCGTGTCCTAAGGCCACTAAAGGTATAAGAAGTTTCCTTGGTCTTGTCGGTTTTTATAGGTGGTTCATTAAAGACTTCTCAAAAATTTCCAAGCCTTTGACTAATCTCTTACAAAAAGATGTTCCTTTTGTCTTCGATGATGATTGTGTAGAAGCATTTGAAATACTTAAGAAAGCCCTAATTTCTGCACCCATTCTTCAGCCTCTTGATTGGAATTTACCCTTTGAAATTATGTGTGATGCTAGTAATTATGCTGTAGGGGCTGTTCTAGGACAAAGAGTTGATAAGAAATTAAATGTTAGTAAAACTCTAGACAGTGCCCAGAGAAATTATGCTACTACTAAAAAGAATTTTTAGCAGTTGTATTTGCTTGTGATAAGTTCAGACCTTATATTGTTGATTCTAAAGTAACTTTTCACACTGATCATGCTACTATTAAATATCTTATGGAAAATAAAGATGCTAAACCTAGACTTACTAGATGGGTTCTCTTGCTACAAGAATTTGATTTGCATATTATTGATAGAAAGGGAGCGGAGAACCCCATTGCAGACAACTTGTCTAGGTTAGAGAATGTTCTTGATGACCCACTACCTATTGATGATAGCTTTCCTGATGAACAATTAGCTATCATAAATGCTTCTCATACTACTCCTTGGTATGCTGATTATGCTAATTACATTGTTGCTAAATTTATACCACCTAGTTTCACATACCAGCAAAAGAAAAAGTTTTTCTATGATTTAAGACATTACTTCTGGGATGACCCACACCTTTATAAAGAAGGAGTAGATAGTGTTATAGACGTTGTGTACCTGAGCATGAATAGGAACAGATCCTACGCAAGTGTCACTCTGAGGCTTATGGAGGACACCATGCTGGAGACAGAACTGCACATAAGGTATTGCAATCCGGTTTTTATTGGCCTACTCTCTTCAAGGATGCCCGTAAGTTTGTCTTGTCTTGTGACAAATGTCAAAGAATTGGTAATATTAGTAGACGTCAAGAAATGCCTATGAATTATTCACTTGTTATTGAACCATTTGATGTTTGGGGCTTTGATTATATGGGACTGTTTCCTTCGTCTAATGGGTATACACATATTTTAGTTGCTGTTGATTACATTACTAAGTGGGTAGAAGCTATTACAACTAGTAGTGCTTACTGCTACCTCTTGAGCACTGCGTTGGATTTCCCCGAAGAGGAGAGGATGATGCAGCAAAGTAGCGTAAGTATTTCCCTCAGTTTTTGAGAACCAAGGTATCAATACAGTAGGAGGCTACACGTGAGTCCCTCGTACCTACACAAAAACAATAGCTCAACGCAACCAACACGCTTAGGGGTTGTCAATCCCTTCACGGTCACTTACGAAAGTGAGATCTGATAGAGATGATAAATAATATTTTTGGTATTTTTGGTATAGAGATGCAAAGTAAAAAGTAAAGGCCAAAGTAAAAGCAAAGCAATAATAAAGTGATGGAGATTAATATGATGAGAAAGAGACCCGGGGGCCATAGGTTTCACTAGTGGCTTCTCTCAAGAGCATAAGTATTCTATGGTGGGTGAACAAATTACTATTGAGCAATTGACAGAATTGAGCATAGTTACGAGAATATCTAGGTATGATCATGTATATAGGCATCATGTCCGAGACAAGTAGACCGACTCCTGCCTGCATCTACTACTATTACTCCACTCATCGACCGCTATCCAGCATGCATCTAGAGTATTAAGTTAAAAACAGAGTAATGCCTTAAGCAAGATGACATGATGTAGAGGGATAGTTTCATGCAATATGATAAAAACCCCATCTTGTTATCCTTGATGGCAACGATACAACACATGCCTTGCTGCCCCTTCTGTCACTGGGAAAGGACACCGCAAGATCGAACCCAAAGCTAAGAACTTCTCCCATGGCAAGAACAACCAATCTAGTAGGCCAAACCAAACTGATAATTCGAAGAGACTTGCAAAGATAACCAATCATACATAAAAGAATTCAAAGAAGATTCAAATATTATTCATAGATAGACTTGATCATAAACCCACAATTCATCAGTCTCAACAAACACACCGCAAAAAGAAGATTACATCGAATAGATCTTCACGAGAGAGGGGGAGAACATTGTATTGAGATCCAAAAAGAGAGAAGAAGCCATCTAGCTACTAACTATGGACCGGTAGGTCTGAAGTAAACTACTCACACTTCATCGGAGGGGCTTGGATGATGATGTAGAATCCCTCCGTGATCGATGCCCCCTCCGGCGGAGCTTCGGAAAAGGCCCCAAGATGGGATCTCGTGGATACAGAAAGTTGCGGCGGTGGAATTAGGTTTTTGGCTCCGTATCTGATCGTTTGGGGGCAGGAGCGCCCCCCTACCTCGTGGCCTCCTGTTAATTGGCTTGACGTAGGGTCCAAGTCTCCTGAGTTGTATTCGGTGAGAAAATCACGTTCCCGAAGGTTTCATTCCGTTTGGACTCCGTTTGATATTCCTTTTCTTCAAAACCCTAAAACGGGCAAAAAAAACAACAATTCTGGGTTGGGCCTCCGGTTAATAGGTTAGTCCCAAAAATAATATAAAAGTGGATAATAAAGCCCAATAATGTCCAAAACAGTAGATAATATAGCATGGAGCAATCAAAAATTATAGATACGTTGGAGACGTATCAAGCATCCCCAAGCTTAATTCCTGCTCGTCCTCGAGTAGGTAAATGATAAAAACAGAATTTTTGATGCGGAGTGCTACTTGGCATAATTTCAATGTAAATCTTCTTAATTGTGGTATGAATATTCAGATTCAAAAGATTCAAGACAAAATTTCATGTTGACATAAAAATAATAATACTTCAAGCATGCTAACAAAGCAATTATGTCTTCTCAAAATAACATGGCCAAAGAAAGCTATCCCTACAAAATCATATAGTCTGGCTATGCTCTATCTTCACCACACAAAGTATTTAAATCATGCACCACCCCGATGACAAGCCAAGCAATTGTTTCATACTTTTGACATTTTCAAAACTTTTTCGATCTTCACGCAATACATGAGCGTGAGCCATGGATATAGTACTATATGTGGAATAGAATGGTGGTTGTGGAGAAGACAAAAAGAGGGGAAGATAGTCTCACATGAACTAGGCATATCAACGAGCTATGGAGATGCCCATCAATAGATATCAATGTGAGTGAGTAGGGATTTCCATGCAACGGGTGCACTAGAGATATAAGTATATGAAAGCTCAATAAAAGAAACTAAGTGGGTGTGCATCCAACTCGCTTGCTCACGAAGACCTAGGGCATTTTGAGGAAGCCCATCATTGGAATATACAAGCCAAGTTCTATAATGAAAAATTCCCACTAGTATATGAAAGTGACAGAATGAGAGACTCTGTATCATGAAGATCATGGTGCTACTTTGAAGCACAAGTGTGGTAAAAGGATAGTAAGATTGTCCCTTCTCTCTTTTTCTCTCATTTTTTTGTTTGGGCCTTCTCCTCTTTTTTTATGGCCTCTTTTTTTCGTCCAGAGTCTCATCCCGACTTGTGGGGGAATCATAGTCTCCATCATCCTTTCCTCACTTGGGACAATGCTCTAAAAATGATGATCATCACACTTTTTTTTTCCTACAACTCAATACTTAGAACAAAATATGACTCTATATGAATGCCTCCGGTGGTGTACCGTGATATGCAATGAATCAAGAGTGACATGTATGAAAGAATTATGAACGGTGGCTTTGCCAAAAATACGATGTCAACTACATGATCATGCTAGAAATATGACAATGGAGCGTGTCATAATGAACGGAACGGTGGAAAGTTGCATGGCAATATATCTCGGAATGGCTATGGAAATGCCATGATAGGTAGGTATGGTGGCTGTTTTGAGGAAGGTATTTGGTGGGTGTATGATACCGGCGAAAAGTGTGCGGTATTAGAGAGGCTAGCAATGGTGGAAGGAAGGAAAGTGCGTATAATCCATGGACTCAACATTAATCATAAAGAACTCATATACTTATTGCAAAAATCTAGAAGTTATCAAAGTAAAGTATTACGCGCATGCTCCTAGGGGGATAGATTGGTAGGAAAAGACCATCGCTCATCCCCGACCACCACTCATAAGGAAGACAATCAATAAATAAATCATGCTCCAACTTCATCACATAACGGTTCACCATACGTGCATGCTACGGGAATCACAAACTTTAACACAAGCATTTCTCAAATTCACAACTACTCAACTAGCATGACTCTAATATCACCATCCTCATATCTCAAAACAATTATCAAGCATAAATTTTTTTCTTAGTATTCAACGCACTCAAAAGAAAGTTTTACAAATCTTGAATACCAAGCATATTTTTATTAAGCAAATTACCATGCTACTAAGACTCTCAAAATAATCTAAGTGAAGCATGAGAGATCAATAGTTTCTATAAAACAAATCCACCACCGTGCTCTAAAAGATATAAGTGAAGCACTAGAGCAAAATTATATAACTCAAAAGATATAAGTGAAGCACATAGAGTATTCTATCAAATTCCAAATTATGTAAGCACATATATATTATTATATTCCTTATAGCCTGCTTAGACTACCCCTAAGTAACATAGGTAGTAACATCACACATATCTAGATAAAATAGATGATGTGGCAAGCAATAAATGAAGAAACCGAGGAAAGTGGTAACATAGCTAGTTACTAGTAGTATGAGTAACATCACACATCTCAAGGAAGGATGAGTCTATAGCCTAATAAATGAAGTGTTGCATGTTACTACACATATGTTACTCACCACTATAGAGGTAGTAACATAGACTAGTTAGTAACATTCTATGTTACTACCCATTGTGGCTAGTCTTATGTCACTCTATTGTGTACTTTCTCTAATGCATAGTATCATAGAGTAGCTAGTATCATATGTAGTACTTTATTTATATTGTCATGCATGACACATAGTAGCATACCATTTATTATGATATGGTTTCATGATATGATACTTAACCCTCTCTTTCTTCATTTAATTAATTCTATTACAGCTCACCAAAATTGCCTAGTTGGCATGCATGATACTAGCTATGATACCCCCTTACTATCAGCATAGCAAAGAAGGTGTACATATCATTTGTGCATCACTTTATGAGTTTGCATGCGTTTGTTTGAGAAGCGGGGAGAAGTTTCAAACATTTCGGCCGCGAGGAGCGGCCACTGGCGTAGGCCTAGTTGGTATTTTAATTACAGGAAATTCAGATGGAGTTCGGACATCATCAAAATTGATGTGTGCCCGTGGCGTGCTCTCACGACCCCATGGAAAAAATTGGTAAAGTTTGGCACAAGTTTTGATGACCACTCCTTCCAAACCAGAGCATCTCACATGAAGGATCGTGGTTTTCCAAAAGGAGACGTGTCAATTCAAACTCCTGTGGCCGGTGACTTCATCGTTTGGCCTCATAAAAATTTCCACGGTACGCAATCACCATTATACCACGGGTTGATTTTCTGGCCCATTTTAGGTATTGTTAGCTATATTTAAGATATTTCTTGAGATTAACGTGCATTTTGTGCATAAAAAATAAAATTACAACCGGAACTGCATGTGTTGTCGAAAGGGATGAGGATCGCCGTTCGATCTGGGAGCATCCAACGGTGCAGACATATGATCCGTGGGGTTTGGGTTCTGGCCAATCAGGAAGCACGACTCAGATCGTGGGCTCCTTCATCTCCACATCTGATGAAGGCACCATTGGTAAGAAGCTTTAGCATATCTCCGCCAAGTGTTCTTCGGCATAAGCAGTGAGAACTAGGCTGTTAAGAAGTACCGTCAAATGGGCTTTCTCTTCCAATTCTCCGAGGGCAGCCATTTGCGTGCCAGCAAGGACCGGCTTGCCTTTCAGCCTTCCCTCGTGGCGAGAGAGGGGAAAACCTATAGGTCTTTGTTTCATGCATTTGGTGCAAAACTCAACCACCTCCTCCGCGGTATAACCTTGTAGGATGCTTGCCTCTAGATAGTTTCGGTTCCAACAAAAGCGCTCCAGTATTCCCATGAACCCCTCGAAGGGATACATGTTGCGAAGAAACACAGGACCACAATATTTTATCTCATCAACAAGGTGCACAATGAGATGGACGATGACATCAAAGGATGACGGTGGGAAAAACATCTCTAGGTTGGACAATATTCTTGCAATATCATCTTGCATATGATCCAACTCTTTAGGATTTACAACTTTCTGCCATAGTTGGTTGAAGAAATCACAGAGGTCAATGAGTGTGTTTCTTATATCTTTTTCCATTAGATTCCTGATGGCCACTGGGAGGATTTGTGTCAACATTACGTGGCAATCATGTCACTTCATGTGTCCCTACTTCATTTTACCTGAGCTCACATCCACGAGACTTCTGATGTTTGCGCAGCAGGAAGAGGGTGTCTTAACTGACAACAAATAGGTGAAGAACTGTGTTGCTTCTTTTGTACTGAAATTGTAACTCTGGTGAGCTTTGATGAATTTGTCATCATCTTCTGCTTCACTCTTGCGTTTTGATTGATCAGCAACCATATCGAGCCGTGAACCATCACCATCCTTTCTTTTACCTTTAATCTTTAGCAGAATACCAAGGACGCTTTCACACACGTGCTTCTCTGTGTGCATGACATCGATGAAGTGACGTACAAGTAGAATCTCCCAGTAAGGTAATTTCCAGAACACCAGTTTCTTCTTAAACACTTGACCCTTGGGTGTTTGTTTCACCGTCAAAGGGTGCTTCTTGCCAAGCACAACATTAATGTTTTAGCCATGTTGTGGACCACCTCCCTGTCATAGGGTCTTTGGCCCGCACCTGCCTCTATCGTACCATCAAATTCAGCTTTCATCTTTCTGTATGGGTGATTTTCCGCAAGAACCTACGATGATGCAAATACACTATTTTCCGTGAGTTGGGAAGTCTTCTACTAGCTGTCCTATC
The DNA here is from genome assembly GCF_056163025.1 of Triticum urartu. NCBI lineage: Eukaryota > Viridiplantae > Streptophyta > Magnoliopsida > Poales > Poaceae > Triticum > Triticum urartu. Next base: position 235,799,208 of record NC_141877.1, read on the forward strand.
CATGCATGTGACACACCCTACATGTCCCTTTGTTTTCTGCCCTGATGTGTTGCCTAATGCTGGCATATCTTGAATGGTGTGCACCAATATCGCATGTAGATCAAAAATTTCCTTTCTGTAAGCATCCTAAAATTTTACAGCAGGTGCATCTATCCACGCTGTCAGTAGTTCTTCTACCAGTAGCTGAAAGTAAATGTCGATCTCATTTCCAGGTTGCTTCGGGCCTTGGATAATCATTGACATCATAATGTATTTTTTCTTCATACACAACCAAGGAGCTAGATTATATATGCATCGAAGCACCAGCCATGTGCTGTGATTGGTGCTCATATCGCCAAAAGGATTCATCCCGTCAGTACACTCCCCGAGCCTTATTGTCACACCCTGCATTTTGGTAACATGTCATTTGCATTATTAAAACATGAAAATTTGGACCAACAAAAACTTTTGCATTATTTGGCTTTTATTTGGAGTTGGTTTTCAATCTGTGATTTTTCAAGTACTCTTTAAACTCAACTACTACACTTTATATACTTCATCTCCCTGCCCCAAACTTCTGTCCAATGATCATGCCATGTGTATAGTGCAATATATTATTTTCTTACAAAAATAAATCGGCCAAAAAGTATTTTCAAAATTTATTTTTCCAAAAACCCCTGAATTGAGGCTTGCACTACAAGTACTTGATTTAGGGTATGAAAAATATTTCAGAGAGTATATTTGAAACCTAATAGATATAGCATTCCCATAAACCACAAAATTATAATTTTAAAGGTTATTTGCCTATTTTATTTAAAATCTTTTTCTTCAGGCCAAAAATGGTCTTTAATAGGGAAAATTTATTTTATTGTTTCAAAAATATTTGACAAAATCAGGGAAACTCTGTGGACATATTTTTTCCATATATAAGAGTTTCAACACATGGTCATGTTCAAAATATTGGACAAAACCTCCCAAAACCATTTCTGCCCATTTTAAGGATTTGAAATATTTCTACAGGAAATATTTTCATAAAAATCCAAGAAAAATCTAGAAAGTCACATATACATAATATGATGACATTTCAAAGTTTTAGCTCAATCCAAACTGTTTTGGTTCACAAAAGTGCCCCAAAACCATCTCCGTCTAGATTCAAATTTGAACAACTTTGTGCTACCAACTTTCTCTCCTTGACCCCAACTTTTGTGAGCATGTTCACAGGACCAAATGAAGCCACCACACTAAGTGGTGCATCAAGGGGAAGTGATTTGCTCCACTAGATCTGCAGAAGTTCATTTCTGCTAATATCTAGGGTTTACAAAAGTTGCATTGGAAACTTTTCCCAAATGAGCTTAAAATTAGTGGAAGGCCCTATTTATATGTGACATTTCACCCTGTGGAGTATCATGGGAAATGGAAATCATGTACTTGCCCAAACCAACATCAAACACCTTCTGCCACTTTACCAAAATCCCATTTTTGGCCTCTTCCACTAAGCTCCATAGTCTCAACTTTCTACCACGACCCTTCCTAGTCCCCCTCTAGCACCTGTGTGCCTTGTTGCCCGAGGAAGCAATGATGAAGGGGGGAGAGACCCATTTTCTTCTCTGGACAGTGGAATCCTCCCTCTCTCTCAGCCTCCTTCTCTCCCCTCAGCTTTCCAGAGCATCCAAGGCTCTCCCCAGCTTGTGCCCACGCCCCCTGCAGATGCCAGACACAAGTGGACGCATGAGGACGCGGGAAAGCCACGGATGCCAGCCAAAGTCGCGCTCTGGAGCGCCTGGCAGAGCACCCGACCATTGACGCCGCATCCCCCGACCGCCTCGAGCCTCCCCCGCACGCCAGTCGATGCCCCTCGACGTCCACTCCATGCCAGCAGGCCGCCCACTTGCTCACGCGCCCTCCTCTCTCCCCTGCAGCTCGCGCCAGAACGCCGCCCCACTCGGCCAATGCTCGCGCCTATCCTATGGCCCGCAGGCAGCTCGTCCCGCTCCTCCTCTCTCTCCCTGGCACCCTAAACCACTCCCACGAACACCCCCGAGCCCTCCATTTCCTCTCTAACGGCCACCCGAGCCGATCCCGCGGACACCCGTAGGCCGCGCCTATGGTGGACCTCGGCCAGCCTATATAAGACGACCCCGGGCCTCTCTCTCACACCCTGTCGCTCCCCCACACTCCTAATCAACCTCTCGCACCACCCATTTGCCTCCAGAACCGCCTGAGCTCGGGATCGAGCTCGAGCTCTGCCGCCTCGGCTCGTCGGCGTTCATGCTGTACAGGCCTCCTCCGCCCCTGTTCTCTCTTGATCTGGAACTGCACGACATCACTGACCATTTTCCCTCTCTCCCCCACTCTTTTTGCAGTCGGTAACAGCCGGAACCACCGACGCCCAAAGCACCTCCACCGTGTGGCCTCGTCACCGGCGATCCAGGCTGCCCCGACGACCACCTCCACCACCACCCGAACGGCGACATCCCCTTGAGTCCAACGGTGCCACCCGCTCGACCTGCCGTGCCCTGTAGCGTCGCCGGTGAGCTCTCCGACCTCTCTGTCGCGAGGTTAGAGATGATAGGTGGAACCCACCTGTCATCCTCAGCTCTCCCTCGCCCCTCTCTCTCTCTCGCTGACGCCCAGGCCCCGCCCGTCAGGTTTGAAAATCTGACGCGCGCGCTGGCTCGCCTGGGCCTTTTTCCCCTCTGGGCCTGCTGCACTGCGACTGTTCTGGCCCAGCGGGCACAGTGCCCTTTCTCTTTTTCTTTTTCTATCCCTTTTCCAACAATTCCACAGGATTAAATATTAATCCAAATGCAATAATTCCAGTTCCTAAAATCCTGTAAAAATCCCACTTATTTAATGTTATAACTTTCATACATGCCCAACCAACTTTTCTGTGTTGTTCAAATTTAAATTCAAATTTCACAATTAAATCCTTGTTTAAAAATCCATTACTCTGTCTCTGTAGCTCCAAATCCAGAAATAAGAATTTTCCCCTTCTTAGTTTTAACCCTAGTATTTAACAAAAATGAGTTGACATTTTTCTGAGCACTTTGATTTTTCTGTTTTATTATTGCCTTATTTTATCATTATTATTTTGCGATGATAGATTGCGTTGCTGACGAAGGAGTTGGACCAGAAGACTTTGAAGACCCAGAAGACTTTGCTGAGCCAGGCAAGCAGCCCTTTGACCATGTCTAAGAAACCCTTTTTATGCATGTCATATAGCACCGTATTGTTGTTGCAACGGAATCATGATGAGGTGGTAACCACCTTGATGGGTTACCTCTGTTACCTCCTTGTTGATACTTGCATTATGAATGACCCTACCTTCCTATGAGGGTTATGCCGGTGGGAGTAGATAGGATGCTAAAGTAGTTGCTACGCAAAAAGGGACAGGAATATGCATGGTGATGGAAGCAAGATTGTTTTCAAAAGACTTCTCCAAAACCCCATCGGGTGCCACTTATGCCCGAGGGAGATAATGAGTTGGGTAACCACTTGATGACGAAGTGGTGTACCGAGGCAAGTGTGTGTGTTGTTTTCAAAACGGATTGGGCATTATTGATTACCTAGGCTGATACTAGCTTGGAGCCCACATTACTAGTGACGAGAGAGTTGTTGTTGCGCTCTCTCGGGACGATGTCGTGCCAGGTAGGGCGGTCATGACTGTCTTTACAGGGCACCGGACACACTGTTGGTACCCCGTGCTTGTGGTATGAGATGAATATGGGAGCGTGGCTCCAAATTCTTAAGATGAGAAATGTTGGGCATGGGGGTTGCTACCAATCTAGTGGACTCTATGTTAGTGTCATCTAGGGAAAGGTAATGATCGGGTGCTACCCTGGGTACTTGAGGTACCGCGGGTCGTGGATGACACGAAAGTTCCCCGGATCTTGTGGGTAAAGTGTGCAACCTCTCCAGAGTGTAAAACTATTCGAATAGCCGTGTCCATGGTCAAGGACAGTTGGGTAACCGCTCTTGGGCTACGTCCACTTGTTTACAAACCAGTGTGTGTGGGAAGAACTACTTGGATCAAGTAAAAGGACTTGATAAGGATGAGTTGGGTTGGAGCCCACTCCCTTTATGTTGATATCTGTAACCAGTTCCTAAGGTTACTTGAATTCATATGATGCATGTTTTACCAGTTGTTGAACATGTCATAACACAACAAAATTAGCTTTCTACAAAAATTTACCTATGTCATGCATTGTTGTATCTTGAGCCAAAACATGGGTTGCTTGCGAGTACATTCAAAGTACTCATTGGCTTGCCACTGGTTATTTAATTGGCCAGGCATGGAAGAACAGGAGTTCGATGAAGAGTTCTTTGGAGACGAACATGCGAACTAGGACGTTTCCCAGTCAGAATGCCTGTAGGGTTAAGGAAGATGGCATGGGTTCTACTTATCGACGGAGATTTCCGCTGCTTAAGTTTATTTGGTATTCAACCCTTGTGGCTTTATCTATGTAAGACTTGACCATAATGGTCATAATTTGTGTCAGACAATATGTATGGATGTAAGACTCTTGTTATTCAGCTTCTGTGTGTTCAGTGAGCATTGATCTCTGGGATCATTGTACACGTGCATTCGGTGATCATGACTTATGAGTCGGGGTCCCCACAGAGCTGGTATCAGAGCCATCCTGACTGTAGGAAGCCTTAGTTAGCATGGACGTTAGTTAGAGCAAGACTATCTACAAAACTACCTATATACCTACGTTTTCTAAAAATATCCCAAACAGGGGTTATATCTCCTCTATTGACCCTTCCCCTTCCACTTTTGTAGATGGCCGTCGTACCCGAGGACTTCGTGACCACTGGATTTCCCGTGCTTCTTGAGGACAGCCTCAAGAAGTGCCAGTTCACTCGAGCCCCCACCTTCTCCTATCATGAGCACTGGATCAACAGCGTCATGAAGGAGTATCACATGGAGGTAGTCATGAGGGCGAACGACTCTCCGACAAGCTAGTTCTTTGAAGGACCCCAGATGGCGACCCTGCTCCTCGCCATTAAGACTGCTGCACTTAGGGCGCTGACTCGCCTTCGGGATATTCTGCCAGAGATGGCAAGTGAGCGAGCCACTCGTTCCCTGCCTTATCATAAGGATGGTGATGACGAGAGCAGCGCACCATCTGCACCCATGGACGAGGGGCTTCCCCACCGTTTCCAGACCTACTTCAGCTTGTGTGCTGACAGCCTTGCACAACACTTGGCCTCGGAGTTGACGGAGCTTCAGAGGGAACTCCATGAGACCAAGGAACTCCTCCGCCTAGCTCAGATAAAGGCGGATAGAATCAAGAAGGATGGTGCACCCCCTGGACAACCCGTTGTTGCCTATCGAGGCGGGCGACCCCCACAGGATACGCATGCCAAGGGATCATCTCAGCATGCCGTATGACAGCGAAGGAATATCCCAACCTCTTCATGGTGCCACCGGCGAAGCAGCGCCGTGTTCAGCTCCTCCACTCCCCCACTCCCTCAAGTGATGAAGAAACCGAGAGAGATAAAGATGAGGAGGAAGACCCAGAGGAACCGGAATACGCGACCGAGCATTCCACCACTTGGACACCATTCGGGACTAGGATAGGCTAGTTCGTAACCCTTAAGGTAGGATAGGTCGTGTACCCCCTATGCGAAGTCGAGTTCTTGTAATGGTTCATATGAAACCATGTAGTGTTTTGTTCATTTTTGACGTGTTTGGTGAACGTCGTACTTTCCTTCGGGAACTTGTAAGCGACTACATCACTCATTTGGATTTTAATGAATGTGTTTGGCCTTTTGGCCCTTGCATGAAAACAATTAGTGTCATACCGACCCCCTTACTAGGCATCCCATCTATATTGCTTTCCCTCATCTTTCCCAATCATGAGACCTTGACCGCCCCAACAGGATGCCTGTTGTAACATGTACTAGTACCTCTACCCAGCAGCAAGAAGCCGGAGCAGGAGCCAGTCAGGACCAAACCCAAGGACAAGCTCCACCACCGCCACCGCCTACAAACATGTACATGGCTCAGCTTCTCCAGGCCTTCCGAGAGGAACGCCAAGCCAACACTACAGCCCTCCAGATGATTGCTCAAGCTGTCAATCGCCAGCCGGCGGGGAACGGCAATGGACGTTCCACGTTGGCGGAGTTCAAGAAGCATGCACCACCCACCTTCATCGAAATTGCTGAACCCCTGGATGCAGACGACTGGGTCTGCACCATTGAGGATCTGCTGGAACTAGTCGGATGCACTGAGGACCGCGAGAAGGTGGCGTATGCTGCTCACTGTCTCGGGGGAATTGCCAGAGCTTGGTGGGATGGATTCAAGGCCATGCATGCTGAGCAAAACATCACTTGGAATGACTTCAAGGCAGAATTCCGCAAGGCCCACATTCCTTCCGGAATCATGGCCATCAAGAAGCGTGAGTTCCGAGCCTTGAAGCAAGGAAGTAGCACTGTCAAGGAGTACATGCAGAAGTTCAGTGTTCTCTCAAGGTATGCTCCTTAAGATGTCAGCACTGATGCTGCCAAAATAGAGCGCTTCATGGAAGGCCTTAACCAGACTCTGTAGTACTCGCTTGTTGTGTGTGACTGCCCAACCTTTCCTGATCTGGTGAACAAGGCACTCATGCTTCAGGACAAGCGCCATGCTTTGGATGATACCCGTAAGTGCAAGATGATCAGCAAGGGCAGCTCCAGCAACCAGAAGCCTCGCCCGTGGCAGCCAGTCCCGGTCAAGCCACCCTATCAGCAGCCAAGAGCCCCTGCACCCCGCACCAACTATCAGCCCCAGCAGTATGCCAACCCCAGGCCAGCTTTCAACAAGCCCAATAATAATGCCGGCAAGAGCAGCAACCCCAATCAAGTCACTTGCTTCGGATGTGGTCAGGCAGGACACTACTCCAAGTATTGCCCCAACAAGAAGCCCGACGCCCCGCGCCCCAATACGCAGAACCAAGGCCAAGGCCGTGGGATGCCACAAAGGAACCAAGCTCCCCGCAATCCACCCAACAATGGCAAGGGTTGTGTGAATCATGTCACTGCAGAAAAAGCCCAGGAAGACCCGGACATCGTGCTGGGTACGTTCCTTGTTAACTCAACACCTGCAACTGTCTTGTTTGATTCTTGAGCCACGCATTCATTTGTCACCCAAGAGTTTGCATTAAATAGTGGCATGACCCCTACACCCCTGAATAACCCTATGGTGGTACAAACCCCCGGAGTAGAGATGAGAGCCAAGGTTGGCTGTAAGGGAGTCAGAATTGTCATTAACGGGGTATACTTCCTAGCAGACCTTATCGTCTTAAGATCACAAGGCTTGGATGTGATCTTAGGAATGAATTGGCTCATCAAGCACCAAGGCTTGTTAGATTGCGCCAACCGGACCGTCATTGTGACCAATGACCAAGGAGTTGAAGTTAAGTTTGCTCCCAATCCCTCCTCTGCTCAAGGCGCCCAAGTCAACTGTCTATCAGAAGTTGGATTGGAGCAAGTGCTGGTAGTATGCGAATACCCCGATGTCTTTCCTGATGAGCTACCAGGAATGCCTCCTGACCGAGACATTGAGTTCATCATCAAGCTCATACCCGGAGCAGGACCCATCTATAAGAAGCCTTATAGAATGGGATCGAAAGAGTTAGCAGAGTTGAAGAAGCAACTGGAAGAGCAGTTGAGGAAGGGATTTATCCGCCCTAGTGCCTCCCCTTGGGGATCACCTGTTCTGTTTGTGGCAAAGAAGGATGGTACCATCCGCTTGTGCATTGACTATCGCTCCCTCAATTAAGTTACAATCAAGAACAAGTATCCACTTCCAAAGATTGAATATATGTTTGATCAACTCAATGGGGCCAAAGTGTTCTCCAAGATCGACCTCAGATTTGGGTACTACCAGCTGAAAATCAGACCCCAAGATATTCCGAAGACGGCATTTGTAACCAGATATGGCATGTATGAGTGCACGGTCATGTCCTTTGGATTGACCAATGCCCCAGCTTACTTCATGTATATCATGAATAAGGTCTTCATGGAATATTTGGACAAGTTTGTCGTCGTCTTCATTGATGACATTCTTGTCTTCTCGAAGACGGAAGAAGAGCACAAGCAACACTTGAGGATGGTCCTATACAAGCTTCGAGAGCACCAACTGTACGCCAAGTTCAGCAAGTGTGAATTTTGGTTGCATGAAGTTGGATTCTTGGGTAAATTGACTGATGAAGGGTTGTCAATGGATCCCACCAAAATTCAAGCCGTGGCTGAATGGCAAACCCCGAGCAATGTGAAGGAAGTCAGAAGCTTCCTCGGACTCGTGGGATATTACCGCAAGTTCATTGAAGGATTCTCAAGCATTTCCCAACCCATGACCCAGCTCTTGAAGAAGGACAAGAAGTTTGAGTGGAGACCGAAGTGCGAAGAGAGCTTCCAGGAGCTGAAGAAGAGATTGACCACTACCCCAGTTCTAGCTACACCTGATATTCACAAGGAATTTGTGATATATTGTGATGCCTCACGAACTGGACATGGAGGTGTTCTTATGCAAGAAGGCAGGGTCGTATCATATCTATCCAGACAGCTACGTCCTCATGAGCAGAACTATGCTACTCATGATCTTGAGTTAGCAGCAGTGGTTCATGCCCTGAAGACATGGCGACATTACCTCCGAGGGAAGCAGTGTGAGATATACACGGATCACAAATGTCTGAAATATATTTTCACTCAGAAAGAATTGAACATGAGGCAGAGAAGATGGCTAGAGTTGATCAAGGATTATGACGTCAGTGTTCAATACCACCCTGGGAAGGCTAATGTGGTAGCAGATGCCTTAAGAAGAAAGGCTTGTTCCTTGAACGCTATGATTAAGGGAAGGCTGCCTGCCTTGTACGAAGAACTTGAAAGCTTCGGGTTGGAACTGGTTGTACTAGGATCCTTGGCCAACCTTGAAGTTAGTCCTACCTTGATGGATGATATTAAGGAAACACAGAAAGGACACGTAAGCATCGAAGGCATGAAGAATAAGATGAAGCAAGGCAAGGCCCCAGGATTCTCAGAAGATGAGCAAGGAATTGTGTGGTTCGGGAATCACATTTGCATACCCAACGAGGTTGAGCTCAAGAACTTGATATTGCAAGAAGCTCATGACACCCCGTATTCCATCCATCCTGGAGGGGCCAAGATGTATCAAGACCTGAAGGAAAGATTCTGGTGGCATGGCATGAAGAGAGAGATAACTGCTTTCGTCGCTAAGTGTGACGTATGCCAGAGAGTCAAGGCTGAACATCAGCGACCCGCTGGATTGTTACAACATCTCAAGGTGCCTGAATGGAAGTGGGACAAAGTTGGGATGGACTTCATCACCGGATTACCCAGGTCAAGCAAGGGGCATGACTCCATATGGGTCATTGTTGACCATTTGACCAAGGTGGCCCACTTCGTTCCTGTCAAGGCGACCCACAAGGGGAACCAGTTAGCCAGTCTCTACATCAACCGAATCGTAAGTTTTCATGGTGTTCCCAATGATATTGTGTCGGATAGAGGGACCCAATTTACCTCAAGGTTCTGGAAGAAGTTCCAAGAGGCCATGGGGACCAAGTTGTCCTTCAGCACTGCTTTCCACCCACAGACCGGAGGTCAGACAGAGCGAGTGAATCAGATACTCGAAGACATGCTCCAAGCATGTGTCTTAGCATATGGAGCAAGGTGGGAAGATTGCCTCCCTTTCGCCGAGTTCTCCTACACCAACAGTTATCAGTCAAGCCTCTGGATGGCACCATTTGTGGTGTTGTATGAATGCAAGTGTCGCACACCCCTCAATTGGTCAGAGACGGGAGAAGGACTAGTCTTTGGGCCCGATATCCTCCATGAAGCAGAAGAGCAAGTCCGGCTTGTCAGAGAGCGTTTGAAGACTACCAAGTCAAGACAGAAGAGCTACGCTGACTCACGTCAAAGAGACATGACCTTCCGAGTTGGAGACCATGTCTATCTCCGGGTCACACCTCTCAAGGGAACCTAACACTTCCATGTCAAAGGAAAGCTCGCACCAAGATACATTGGCCCCTTCAAGATCACTGAACAGCGAGGAGAAGTGGCTTACCAGTTGGAACTGCCACCTGAACTATCCGATGTGCACAACGTATTCCACGTGTCACAACTCCGGAAGTGTCTCCAAGTTCCAGGTAAGCCTGATCTTTACAAGGACGTCAATCAAAAAGCCATTGACCTTCAGCCTAATTTGACCTACCATGAGAGGCCCATCTGCATTTTGAACGAGGCTGAGCGACGCACTCGAAGCCGCGCCATCAAGTACTTCAAGGTCTAGTGGAGCAACCACACTGAAGCAGAAGCAACCTGGGAACGTGAAGACTACCTTAGATCCAAGTTTCCGTATCTCCTTGAAGCCTAGTTTAGGAATCTCGGGGACGAGATTCTTGTAAGGGGGGTAGGTCTGTCACACCCTGCATTTTGTAACATGTCATTTGCATTATTAAAACATGAAAATTTGGACCAACAAAAACTTTTGCATTATTTGGCTTTTATTTGGAGTTGGTTTTCTCTCTGTGATTTTTCAAGTGCTCTTTAAAGTCAACTACTCCACTTTATATACTTCATCTCCCTGCCCCAAACTTCTGCCCAATGATCATGCCATGTGTATAGTGCAATATAGTATTTTCTTACAAAAATAAATTGGCCAAAAACTATTTTCAAAATTTAGTTTTCCAAAAACCCCTGAATTGAGGCTTGCACTACAAGTACTTGATTTAGGGAATGAAAAATATTTCAAAGAGTATATTTGAAACCTAATAGATATAGGATTCCCATAAACCACAAAAATATAATTTTAAAGGTTACTTTACTAGTATAAACATTAGTCTACTTGGTAAGGATAAACATTGCAATCTGCACATTCTCTATGATTTGGGGAATCCCATTTGGTTGTAAATTCAAGAAAATAAGGCGAATGTAAGCCTTATTCTCCTTGTTTTTGTCGTGTGGCCTGCCGTAATGTACATGTGTGGCAGAACGGAAATTTTGGTCAATATATATGTGGAAACAATATCTCCACTATGGAGGACACAAAATTTGGGGGCGGCGCACCAGAACGCGTCACGAGAAAGTGAAGTTCTTTCAAGGACTGCCATATGAAGGACCGCTGTTCACTAAAACGGTCATACCTTTGTCATTCCGAGTCCGTTTCGGACCCACAAGTACTCGAAATGCTCCGGACGAGCATGGGAATCTAGAAAATACTTCCAGCTTTCACAGGAGGTCTGGAGGACCCTCAAATTCGGCCCCTAAGCAGGACTTTTTGCTCGTGAAAGTCAAAGAACATCATTTGCCGCTGCATTTTAGACAAGTTTATAAACCCATTGGCACACCTTTGGAAGGAAATCCGAGAGATTATGGTGAGTATAAACATGAGTCCGCCTGGTAAGGAAAAACTTTGCATTCTGCGCATGCTCTATGATATGAGGAATCCCATTTGGTTGTAAAGTAAAGAAAATAACGTGACTATAAGCCTTATTCTCCTTATTTTTGTATTGTGGCATGCCATAACATACGTGTGTTACAACCAATAATAGGAGGGCATTCCTGGCCTTAGTAAATATATATGTGGAAACAATATCTCCACTATGGAGGACACAAACTTTTGGGTCCGCGTTCCAGAATGCGTCACGAGCAAATTAAGTTCTTTCAAGGACTGCCATATAAAGGACCGGTGTTCACTAAAACTATCACAACTTTGTCACTCGGAGTCCGTTTCAGACCCACAAGTACTCAAAATGCTCGCGACGAGTGTGGGAATCTAGAAAATACTTCTGGCTTGTGCAGGAGGCCCGGAGGACCCTCAAATTCGGCCCCTAAGCAGGACTTTTTGCCCTTGAAAGTCAAAGAACATCATTTGCTACTGCTTTTCGGACAAGTTTCTCAACCCATTGGCACACCTTTGGAAGGAAATCCGAGAGAGTATGGTGAGTATAAACATTAGTCCGCCTGCTAAGGACAAAGTTTACATTCTGCGCATGCTCTGTGATACGGGGAATCCCATTTGGTTGTAAATTCAAGAAAATAAGGTGGCTATAAGACTTATTCAACTTGTTTTTGTAGTGTGGCATGCCGTAACGTACGTGTGTTACAGGTAATAATAGGACGGCATTCCTGGCATCGGATAATACATATGTGGTGACAATATCTCCACTATAGAGGACACAAAATTTTGGGGTGGCGTGCCAAAACGCAGCATGAGAAAATGAAGTTCTTTCAAGGACTGCCATATAAAGGACGGGTGCTCACAAAAACGGCCATAACTTTGTCATTCGGAGTCCGTTTCGGACCAGGAAGTACTCAAAATGCTCGTGACGAGTGTGGGAATCTAAAAAATACTTCCGGGTTGTGCAGGAGGCCCGGAGAAACCTCCAATTCGGCCCCTAAGCAGGACTTTTTGCCCTTGAAAGTCAAAGAACATCATTTCCTCCTGCTTTTCAGACATGTTTCTGTTCCCATCGGCACTCCTTTGGAAGGAAAACCGAGAGATTATGGTGAGTATACACATTAGTCTGCCTGGGAAGCACAAACGTTGCATTCTGCGCATGCTCTATGATGCGGGGAGTCCCGTTTGGTTGTAGATTCAAGAAAATAAGGCGACTATAAGCCGTATTCTCCTTGATTTTGCAGTGTGGCATGCAGTAACTTACGTGTGTTACAGGCAATAATAGGAGGGCATTCCTGGCATCGGCCAATATATATGTGGAAACAATATCTCCACTATGGAGGACACAAAATTTGGGGGTGGTGTGCCATAACGCGTCTTGAGAAAATGAAGTTCTTTCAAGCACTGCCATATAAAGGACCGGTGTTCACAAAAACGGGTCATAACTCTGTCATTTGGAGCCCCTTTCGGACACACAAGTACTCAAAATGCTCGCCACGAGTGTGGCAATCTAAAAATACTTTCGGCTTGCGTATGAGGCCCAGCGGATCCTCAAATTCGGCCCCTAAGGAGGACTTTTTGCCCTTGAAAGTCAATGAACATCATTTGCCGTTGCTTTTCAGACAAGGTTTTGATCCCATTGGCAATCATTTGGAAGGAAATCTGAGAGATTATGGAGAGTATAAACATTAGTTCACCTGGTAAGGATAAACGTTGCATTATGCACATGCTCTATTATCCGGGGAATCCCAGTTGGTTGTAAATTCAACAAAATAAGGCGACTGTAAGCCTTATTCTCCTTGTTTTTGTAGTGTGGCATGCCGTAACGTACGTGTGTTACAGGCAATAATAGGAGGGCATTCTTGTCATCGGTCAATATATATGTGGAAACAATATCTCCACTATGGAGAACTCAAAGTTTTGGGGTGGCGCGCCAGAATGCTTCACGGGAAAATGAAGTTCTTTGAAGAACTGCCATATAAAGGACTGGTGTGCACAAAGACGGTCATAACTTTGTCATTCGGAGTCCGTTTCGGACCCACAAGTACTGAAAATGCTCGCAATCAACATGGGAATCTTGAATATACTTCTGGCTTGCGCAGGAGGCCCGAAGGACCCCCAAATTCGGCCCCTAAGCAGGACTTTTTCCCCTGAAAGTCAAAGAACATCATTTGGCAGTGCTTTTCAGACAAGTTTCTGAACCCATTGGCACTCCTTTGGAAGGTTATAGAGGCAAAGGTGTTCTGTATTTCGATGAGATGGTGGCTATTGTTTTGGAGGAAGTGGACTTTGACGACCCGACTACGAACATGCGAGGATGTCGTGCCTGAGCAATCGCTAAACCAACTCCGAGAGGTTATTGACCATGCCGGAGCTCGATCAACCTGACCATGAAGGAATGTTTCCTGCAGGCAAACGAAGAACAAGAAAGAAACTAAGATTGCAATATGTATATTGCGAATATAAGAGGAAAGCTTTATTGATCAAAGGTGGGGTTCTGTGACGCCTTTGTCTGGTTGTAGAACACAAACGAAGTACGCGAAGTTGGAGCTATGGCGAACTTTAATCTAAACAAAACCCAAAGTCTAAATGACGCCCTAAGGGCTGTATATATGGAGGAAGAGTGGGGGGATTTCGTGGCCCTTGGAGGAGGGGTCCGAAACCAACCCTAACTCTTGTTTCCCCACACATACAGACTCTAAATACAGCCTATACTTAAATATTTCGAAAATACATGGGCCTGGCCCAATAGTAAGGTGCCACAGCACCTAGAATAGCCTCGGGATGAAATTTATGAAGTGGCATCTTGTATATTTCATCCAAGGCTTCATGCACTCCTTATGGTGGCTTCAAAGTCCTGAAATCATCACTTGTAACTCCGTTCTTGATCCCCTTGCGCATGCCATCATCTCCATGCTTGAACTTGCTCCAAGGTTCATCTTTCTTGTCCAAGCTAGGCCTTCATTTGTAAGCAAAGCAAATGTATCCAATTTAGGCAGCATCGTATTCTCTTGATCATTAGAATCATTACCAAGAAAGGAAAGTACATGATAATTCAATTGGCGTACACGAGCTCTAGTAATTGGTCCATTATGTATAGTAGTAGGGGCTGTGGGTGTAACAATGGTATTGATGTCCTCATCAGAAGGAAATCCGAGAGATTATGGTGAGTATAAACATTAGTTTGCCTGGTAAGGATAAACATTGCATTCTGCACATTCTCTATGATCCGGGGAATCCCATTTGGTTCTAAATTCAACAAAATAAGGCAAATGTAAGCCTTATTCTCCTTGTTTTTGCCGTGTGGCCTGCCATAACGTACATGTGTGACAGCAATAATAGGAGGGCATTCCTGCCATTGGTGAATATATATGTGGAAACAATATCTCCACTATGGAGGACACAAAATTTTGGGGCGACGCACCAGAACGCTTCACGAGAAAATGAAATTCTTTCAAGGACTGCCATATAAAGGACAGGTGCTCACAAAAATGGCCATAACTTTGTCATTCGGAGTCTGTTTTGGAACCACGAGTACTCAAAATGCTAGCGACGAGCATGGGAATCTAGAAAATACTTCCAGCGTGCGCAGGAGGCCAGGAGAAACCTCAAATTCGGCCCCTAAGTAGGACTTTCTTCCGCTCAAATTCAAAGAACATCATTTCCCGCTGCTTTTCAAACAAGTTTCTGGACCCATTGGCACTCCTTTGGAAGGAAATCCAAGAGATTATGGGGAGTATAAACATTAATCCGCCTGGTAAGGAAAAACGTTGCATTCTGCGCATGCACTATGATGCGGGGAATCCCATTTGGTTGTAGATTCAAGAAAATAAGGCGACTATAAGTCATATTCTCCTTGTTTTTGCAGTGTGGCATGCCATAATGTACATGTGTTTCAGGCAATAATTGGAGGGCATTCCTAGCACCGGTCGATATATATGTGGAAACAATATCTCCACTATGGAGGACACAAAATTTTGGGGCGGCATGCCAGAACGCCTCACGAGAAAATGAAGTTCTTTCAAGGACTGCCGTATAAAGGACCGGTGTTCACAGAAACAGTCATCACTTTGTCATTTCGACCTTGTTTCGGACCCACAAGTACTCATAATGCTCGCGAAGAGCTTGGCAATCTAGAAAATACTTCCAGCTTGGGCAGGAGGGCCAGAGAAATCTCAAATTTGGCCCCTAAGCAGGACTTTTTGCCCCTGAAAGTTAAAGAACATCATTTGACGTTGCTTTTCAGACAAGGATCTGAACCCATTGGCACTCCTATGGAAGGAAATCCGAGAGATTATGATAAGTATAAATATTAGTCCACCTGGTAAGGATAAACGTTGCATTCTGCACTTGCTCTATTATTCGGGGAATCCCATTTGGTTGTAAATTCAAGAAAATAAGTGATGTAGGGTAGGAACCCTAATCGCCCGATCTTTCACGAAAGGAGTGGGTCCTGGGATTAACATGAAGAACACGAGGAGGGAAACGAGGGGAAAATCACAAGGGGAACACAAGAGAACACTCAAACCAACAAGTATGATCACACATGCGCTAGATCCATGAACACAAAGGGAGATACAAGATCCAAAGTCAACAACACGCAATACATCAGGTAACCGGTCTTCTCAATGAGGAGGTTTTGAATCCACGAGAGGATCTTCTCCGCAAGGAGGTCTTGAATCCAAAGGGATCTTCTCCTAAGAGGGGTCGCGGTCTCTCTCGTGGAGTAGATCCGATGTGGATGAGCAATGGTCTATCTCTAAATATGAGCTAAACCAATGCTAGCCCTAGAAAGTTGGACGAGGTGGAGTATATATAGTCTAGGGCATAGGGCCGGATGTCCGGGCTTTCACGCGGGGCCGGATGTCTGGGCTGGCGAGGCCGGATGTTTGGGCGTTCGCGGAGGGCCGGATGTCTTGGCTGTGGAGGCCGGATGTCCGGACTGGTGAAGCTGGCCATGTTGCTCTCGGGAAGGTGGTGTCCGTATATCCGGGCTCAAGGCCGGATTTCCGGGCTGGGGCTAGATGTCTGGGGCCTGTAGATGCGCGGCGGCTGGTAGGCTATTGTGGTCGAAGTCTCCAGCAGCCGGATTTCGGGCTTGGGGCCGGATGTCCGAGTCCTGGAACTGCCTTCTTCTTCTTCTCTCGGCGTTCCTCTTCATCCGTAAACTTGGGGACTTTTACATCTTCATGTGCATCTTCGGAAGGGTCCTCTTGGTACCTAATCATGCACAACAACTCGAACTTAGGTAGTAGCCATGTCTCATGCATAGAAAGTGGAAGTTCGGAGAGGAGAGAGTTCACCTTATCTTCGATAGCCTTCGCTCGGGCTCTTGTCATTGGTCCAAGTGGTGTCGTAGGGGACGTAGGTAGGTCCATGGGGATGACCTTGGGATGCTCCACATCATCTCCCCTCCCTTAGGGAAGATCCATCCTCGGATCAAATTCTTCATCACCATGGAAGGGCGAGAGGTCCTTGACATTGAAGATATCGCTCACGTTGTACTTGTCGCGGGGGAGGTCGATCTTGTAAGTGTTGTCATTGTAGCGTGCAAGCACCATGAAGGGTCTGTCCGCTCGTGGTCGAAGTTCGGACTTGCGTTCTTGTGGAAAGCAGTCCTTGTGAAGGTGTAGCCACACGAGATCACCAATATTGAAGACCATGGGGTGCTTGTTGATGTTGAGCTCGGTCGCAAGTCATTGTACTTGGCGCTCAATAGTATGTCTTGTATCTTCATGCACCTTCTTGAGATGAGTCACATGTGCACTTGCGTCCAAATTGATGCGCTCTTGGAGTGGAAGGGGAAGAATGTCCAATGGTGACAATGGGTTGAATCCGTAGACGACCTCGAAGGGGGACTTGCCAGTTGTTGAGTGTCTTGCTCGGTTGTAGGCGAACTCGGCGATAGGTAGGCACACCTCCCACTCCTTGATGTTCCTCTTGATGAGTACTCGAAGTAGAGCGGAGAGTGTACGGTTGCTCACCTCTGTTTGGACGTCGGTTCGTGGATGATACGCCATGGAGAAGAGTAGCTTGATTCCGAGCTTGGCGCATAGGGTCTTCCAAAAGTAGCTAAGGAACTTGACGTCGCGCTCCGAGACGATCGTCTTTGGCACTCCATGTAGACGCAATATTTACCTACAAAAGATATTAGCAACATGTGAAGTATCGTCTATCTTGTTACAAGGAATAAAATGTGCCATTTTAGAGAAATGGTCCACAACGACAAATACCGAATCCTTTCCATTTCTAGTCCTAGGCAATCCAAGTATGAAATCCATGCTAATGTCTTCCCATGGTTGATATGGAATTGGGAGAGGCATGTAAAGGCCATGGGATTGAGCTTTAGACTTAGCTTTGCGACATGTAGAGCATCGGTTGGTGAAGCGGTTGACGTCCCGAAACATCTTGGGCCAATAGTAGTTCTTGGAGTGCGTGGCGAGAGTCTTGTCGCGTCCAAAATGTCCCACTAAGCCTCCTCCATGAGATTCCTGCAAAATCAATAAACAAAGAGAAGACTCGGGGATGCAAAGCTTGTTAGCTCTCATAAGATATCCATCTTTGATGTAATAGCGTTCCCAAGATGTATGCGTCGAACATTTGGCATAAGGAGTAGCAAAAGTAGGATCATGCTCATATAAGTCTTTTATGTGCTCAAAGCCAATGACATTCAACTCAAGTTGAGTAACAAGAAGTTATATGCGGGAAAGGTCTTCCACCACAATGTTTTCCTTACCTTTAATGTACTTGATGACATAAGGAAAAGACTCAATAAATTCACTCCATTTAGCATGACACTTGTTCAACTTGGTTTGGCCCTTAAGGTACTTGAGCATTTCATGATCGGTATGAATGATGAATTCATGAGGGCGAAGATAGTGTTCCCATTCATGCAAAACATGGACTAAAGCATATAGCTCTTTGTTATAGATGGGGTAATTGAGTTGCGCTCCGGAAAGTTTCTCACTAAAGTAAGCTATGGGGCGCTTCTCTTGCGTTAACACACCTCCTATGCCATTACCACTAGCATCACAATGAAACTCAAAAGGTTTGTCAAAGTTGGGTAAGTCAAGCATGGGAGCATGAGTAAGCAAATTCTTAAGCTCATTAAAAGCGGTATCTTGGGATGATCCCCAAACAAAAGGCGGATTCTTCTTGCTCAAAGCATGCAAAGGCGAAGCAATGGTACTAAAATCTTTCACAAAACGACAATAGAAACCCGCAAGGCCAAGAAAGGTACGCACTTGTTGCAAGTTTGTTGGTTGTGGCCAAGTCTTAATAGCAGTGATGTTGGACTCATCTACATGAACACCCTTAGAAGATAAAACAAAACCCAAGAAAACAAGCTTATCAACGCCAAAAAGGCATTTCTCCATATTAGCATAGAGATGCTCTTTTCGAAGAGTTTGTAAAACGGTTCGGACATGGGTGACATGCTCTTTTAGAGACTTGCTAAAAACAAGGATATCATCGAAGTAGACCACAACAAACACACCAATGTAAGGGCGAAAGACATGATTCATAAGACGCATAAAAGTACCCAGTGCTTCCGATAGACCCATAGGCATGACTAACCACTCATACAACCCAAACTTGGTTTTGAAAGCGGTTTTACATTCATCACCCTTTTGTATGCGGATTTGATAGTAACCACTCTTAAGATCAATTTTTGAAAAGATAGTGGCACCACTAAGTTCATCAAGCATATCATCAAGGCGTGGAATGGGATACCTATAGCGAACGGTTATAGCGTTGATAGGTCTACAATCGGAGCACATGCGAAAGCTACCGTCTCATTTTGGCACAAGAATGACCGGGATGGCACAAGGGCTCAAACTTTCACGCACATGTCTGTGGTCTATGAGATGCTTTACTTGCCTTTGTATTTCTCTGGTTTCTTCAGGGTTGACGCGGTAGGGAGCTTTGTTCGGTAGAGGTGCTCCGGGGATGAGGTTGATGCGGTGCTCGATGCCTCGTAGTGGAGGTAGTCCCAGAGGTAGCTCATCGGGGAAAACATCTTGAAATTCCTGCAAAAGAGAAGACAACACTAGATGGGTTCTCACACACTCCTCTTATCTCACTTTTGGTGGCAAAGAGAACTAAATTCTTCTTGTCGCTCATCGTGGAGGCGCTTGATTTGGGCTTGTGGCACTCACTCTCTTTTTGGTGGCTCGCTCTCTCACTATTCTCTCCACGATGGGTGTCTTGCTCGTCGGCGATCAATTGGCTTGGAGACGCGGGATGAAGTACGTACTCTCCCTTCATCTTGAAGATGTAGTGGTTCGTTCAGCCGTTGTGAATGACACCTCTATCAAATTGCCATGGGCGTCCTAGAAAAAGGTGGCAAACGGTCATTGGAACGACGTCACACTCCAAAGTGTCTTCATAGGCGCCAATTTTGAAGGAGACTTGTACTCGATGCTCGACTTGGAGAGTGACGGAGTCGCTAAGCCATTGAACTTTGTATAGATGTGGGTTCTTAGTCTTGGGCAATTGGAGCTTGGAGCAAAGTTCTTCACTTGCGAGGTTATGACAACTCCCTCCATCGATGATGACCTTGACGGATCTTCCATTGATGCCGGCCTTTGTATGATAGATATGGCATCTTTGTTCTTATTCTTGGTGATGTTGTAGAGTCAAGACCTTGGAGACAACAAGAGCGGGACTTGAATCTTCATCGCAAAAGGCGGAGCGATGGCGGCTCGAGGCGCGGGCGGCGGCGGCGGCGGTGGTGGTGGTTTGGGGCGGCGGGGCGGCGGCTTATAAATAGGGGGGCGGCTGCTTGGGGGAGGGGGCAAGGCAGCGGCGGCGGAGAGGAGTCCATCTCGGACTCCAAGTCCGGGTCGGCGGCGACGGCGCGCGCGCGGGGAGGCGGTGGCGACGGCGGCTGGGCGGCGGCCTGGCTGGGTTTCGGCCCAGTCGGGTGCGGGAGTTTTTTTTAATAATTTCGCCGACAGAAATAAAATCCTAGAAAATAAATAAAAATCTAAAAATGCCAAAACAATTTTTTCACCGTCTAAATAAAATATTTAGAACGGGATGAACATTTTCTTGGCCCTAAAATGCAATTTTCGTAAACGTGCAATTTTTCTAATGCAAATAAAATCCAAATAAAATCGAGTAAAATCAAATAAATTATTTTAATATTTTTCCTCCAATATTTCAATTATTTTGGAGAAGTCATATTATCTCCTCTCATATATTTTAATATGAAATATTTTTTAGGAAAGAAAAATAATTAAAATCCAATCCTCGTTTCATTATTTGATTAAAAAATCAAATATGAAAACTGGGAAATCCCCAACTCTCTCCGAGGGTCCTTGAGTTGCTTAGGATTTCGAGGATTGCAGAGCGAAAATGCAATAAAAAAATATGATATGCATGGATGACCTATGTGGAACATTCCAAATTGAAAATTTGGGATGTTACAAACCAACCCCCTTAAGATGAATCTCGCCCTCGAGATTCAGGTTGGCTAGAAAATAGGTGCGGGTGGTCTTTGAGTAGATCATCCTCTCGTTCCCAGGTGGCTTCATCCTCGGTATGGTGGCTCCACTGAACTTTGCAAAACTTGATAACCTTGTTGCGGGTGACTCGACTGGCAAATTCAAGAATCTTAACTGGCTTCTCCTCATAAGTCAAATCACTGTCCAACTGAATCACCTCCAAGGGTACTGTATCTCTTAACGGTATATCGGCCATCTCAGCATGACACTTCTTCAGCTGTGAAACGTGGAACACATCGTGAACTCCTGACAATCCCTCAGGTAATTCCAACTTGTAGGCAACTTCTCCCATCCGTTCCAAAAGATGATACGGTCCTACAAATCTTGGGGCTAACTTTCCCTTAACTCCAAAATGTTTCACTCCTCGCAAGGGTGATACTCGCAGATATGCTCTGTCTCCAATTTCATAGGTTACCTCCTTACGTTTTGAATCTGCGTAACTCTTCTGCCTGGACTGAGCAATCTTCAGTCTATCATGAGTCAATTTAACCTTCTCTTCAGACTCATTGATCAAATCTGGTCCAAACAACTGTCGGTCTCCTACCTCATCCCACATCAACGGCGTTCTGCATCTGCGTCCATACAGAGCTTCAAACGGTGCCATCTTCAAACTGGCTTGGTAGCTATTGTTGTATGAGAACTCTGCATAAGGCAAATTGTCATCCCAACTAGATCCATAATCTAGCGCAAGGCTCTCAACATATCTTCCAGTATCTGGTTGACTCTCTCGGTCTGTCCGTCCGTCTACGGGTGAAATGTTGTACGGAACTCCAATCTCGTACCCAAAGTCTGGTGTAACTGATGCCAAAACTTTGAAGTAAACTGTGTTCCTCGATCTGATACGATGGTCCTCGGAACTCCATGCAGACATACGATCCTGTACATATATATCTTGGCCAACTTCGCGCTTGTATACGTGGTTTTCACTGGAATAAATGAGCCACTTTGGTCAAGCGATCAACTACTACCCATATAGAATCATATCCTTCTTTGGTTCTGGGCAATCCGGTGATGAAGTCCATGCCAAGTTTATCCCACTTCCATTCGGGTATCGGCATAGGCTGTAACAGTCCTGCTGGCTTCTGATGCTCTACCTTTAATCTTTGGCAAACATCACATACGACTACATACTCGACAATATCCTTCTTCATACCAGTCCACCAGAAACGTTCCTTCAAATGCAAATACATCTTGGTGTTTCTAAGGTGTATCGAGTATGGTGAGTCATGAGCCTCCTGAAGTATTAACTTCCTGATCTCTGGGTTATTGGGCACATAAACTCGGTCCTCAAACCAGAAGGTATCGTGCTCATCCTCACGAAAACCTTTGGCCTTTCCTTTGCTCATATTCTCCTTTATCTCGGCAATCTCTCTGTCATCGTTCTGAGCTTCTCGAATCTTGCCCAACAATGTAGAGTGAACCTCCATTGTTGCAACGAAACCTCTTGGAAGAATCTCCAATCGAAGTTCCATGATATCCTCTGCTAACTCCTTCGGCAATCCCTTACTTTCAAGGATATTGGCATAACTCTTCCGGCTCAAAGCGTCTGCTATGACATTGGCCTTTCCTGGATGATAGTGTAGCTTCATGTTGTAATCCTTTATAAGCTCCAACCATCTCCTCTGTCTAAGGTTCAGCTCCTTCTGTGTGAAAATGTATTTCAAACTCTTATGATCCGTGTACACATCATAATGGTTTCAAATAAGGTAATGTCTCCAAGTCTTCAATGCATGCACTATGGCTGCTAACTCCAAATCATGCGTGGCATAGTTCAACTCATGAGGTTTTAGTTGTCGTGAGGCATACGAAACAATTCTTCCGTCCTGCATAAGCACACATCCAAGTCCTAAGCAAGAGGCATCGCAATACACTTGGAAATCCTTGTGTATATCTGGCAGTGTCAGCACTGGGGCTGTAGTCAAACGTTTCTTCAACTCCTGGAAACTTGCCTCGCAATCTTCTGTCCATTTAAACTTAGTATCCTTCTTCAATAGTTCAGTCACTGGCTTTGCAATCTTGGAAAAATTCTCAATGAACCTCCGGTAGTATCCTGCGAGTCCAAGGAAACTGCGAATCTCGCTAGCTAAAGTGGGGGCCAACCATTCAGTGACTGACTGAACCTTGCTGGGGTCTACTGCTATACCTTCTCCTGATATAACATGTCCAAGGAATCCGACTTCCTTCAACCAAAATTTGCATTTGCTGAACTTAGCATACAACCGGTGTTCCCTGAGTTTCTCGAGAACTAATCGCAAATGCTCTTTGTGCCCCTCTTCATTCTTTGAGTATACCATAATATCATCTATAAACACCACAACAAACTTGTCCAAATACTCCATGAACACCTTGTTCATCATGCTCATGAAATAGGCAGGGGCGTCAGTCAGTCCAAACGACATGACCATATACTCGTATAATCCATACCGCGTGGTGAACGTTGTCTTTGGTATATCCTTCTCTCGAATCTTCAACTGATGGTATCCTGATCGCAGATCAATCTTCGAGAACACTTTAGCTCCTTGCAACTGATCAAACAGATCGTTGATCATTGGCAGTGGGTACTTGTTCTTGATCGTCACTTCATTCACGGCTCGATAATCAACAACCATCCTTAGGGATTTATCCTTCTTCTCCACCAAAAGTACTGGGGCTCCCCAAGGTGACGAGCTTCTTCGAATGTACCCTTTCTCCAATAGCTCCTTGATATGTTTCTTAATTTCCTCCAGATCATTCGCGGGCATCCGATAGGGTCTCTTGGATATTGGCCCGGTGCCTGGCAATAGCTCTATCAGAAACACAATGTCTCTATCTGGTGGCATGCCTGGTAACTCCTCTAGAAAAACATCCGGGTAATCCTTCACTACAGGCACTTCCTCCTGAACAACTCCTGTAAGGGCATTCACTTGACTCCTCCTAGGCACATGCCTAGATACATACTTAATCCTTTTTCCCTCCGGGGTGGTGAGATAAATCGACTTACTAGCACAGTCAATGCTTCCTCCATACTTTAACATCCAGTCCATACCCAATATCACATCCAATCCTTATGACTCCAAGATGATTAGGTCGGACGGAAAAACATGTGTGCCAATGGTTAAGGGTATCTGGTTGCACCATCGGCTAGCCATGTATTCTGCTCCAGGTGAACTCACTAAGAGAGGGGTCCTAAGGGTTTGGGTTGGTAGTTTAAACTTATCCACGAATCCCCTTGATATGTATGAGTGCGATGCACCAGTATCGAAAAGAACAAGAGCGGTAAATGACTTAACCAAAAACTTACCTATTACCGCGTCCGGCTGCTCTTCAACCTCCTCCACGTTAACGTGGTTCACTTGTCCTTTGTTGAATGGATTAGGCTTCTTTCCAGTGCTCCCATTTCCGTTTCCATTCCTCCCTTCAGGGCAATCATTGGCATAATGCCCCGTGTTCCCGCACTTAAAGCAAGTAACTTGACTTAGGTCTCTTTTGGCGGGTGTGACTGGGTTGGAGCGGTTCTGATTATTGTTAGCTCCGTTCCCATTTCCATTCTTAGCACCATTATGGTTATGCGATCCTCCTCCAGTGTGGTTGTGACTTCCATGGTTATGAACACGTCCTCCCGAGTTCGGGGTTAGACGAG
This sequence comes from Triticum urartu, assembly GCF_056163025.1. Lineage (NCBI taxonomy): Eukaryota > Viridiplantae > Streptophyta > Magnoliopsida > Poales > Poaceae > Triticum > Triticum urartu. The sequence goes on from NC_141877.1 coordinate 235,823,716, forward strand.
GCTTCTGCTGAGCTCCTGAGTTATACTTCCCTTGTCCGTACTTCCTCTTACGGCTCTCAATCTATTGTTGCTTCCCTTCAATCATAAGAGCCTTTTCTACCAACTCCTGGTAGTTGTTGAAGGTTTCTACCATCAACTGCATTCTCATCTCATCATTTAGCCCTTCCATAAACTTCTCCTGCTTGGCGGCATCTGTGGCCACATCATCAGGGGCATAGCATGATAACTTGCTAAACTCATCCACGTATTGAGCCATAGTACGGTTTCCCTGGCGTAAGTTGCGGAACTCCCGCTTCTTCATCTGCATAGCTCCAGTTGAGACATGAGCTGTGCGGAAAGCTTGCTGAAACTGGTCCCAAGTGACAGTGGCTACAGGAAAAGTAGCCGTGTAATTCTCCCACCATGAGGCTGTTGGTCCATCCAATTGATGTGTGGCAAAGCGCACCTTCTCCGCATCTGTGCAACCTGCGGTGGTCAACTCCCTTCCAATACGGCGTAGCCAATCATCAACAACTATAGGCTCGGTGCTACTGGAAAACACCGACGGCTGTAACCTTAGAAAGAGGGCTAGGTTGTCCACTGGTGGTGGGTTGTTGTTGTTGTTTTTGCCCTGGTTCTGAACTAGCAATTGCATCAAAGTATTCTGCTGCTGGATCAACTGGGTGAGCTCTGGTAGGAAAACAAAACCGGGGTCACGTCTCGGAGGCATCTGATGGGTTTAGATGGAAGAGATCAGAATAGAAAGGGGGTCTAATGAGAAAGCGCTACCCATATGCACATGAGAAAAACACAATCATTTCACTCAATCAATCAAGCAAGGGCATACAGGCGGTCTAGAACTATCACAAAAGTGCTCAACTACTACTAAATACATGGGGGAATACTACTAATATATGGTGGTCATCTAGAAATTTTGATCGGTGGAAGACTCCATGATATCTGCTCCAGCTTCGTCTTCAAAGTCATCATCACTAGGATCGGAATCGGTGTCGTCGATGATGATGTAGTTGTCCGGGCAAGTGGACTCGTCGTCTTCTACTCCCGGTGCTGGTCCTCCCATGAATACTCCGATCTTCTTAACTAGGTCGTCATTCTTCTCCAGTAGTGTCTTGATTTCCTCCTCATATCCATCGCGTGTAAACTTGAGTTCTTCCTCCAGCTCGATGATCCTAGTCTTCGCCTTCTTCAAGTCCATCATGTCTATGCACATCTGGTTCTCCTGACGTCGAATGTGCTGGTTTAACTCCTCGATGAAAGCTGCAATGGATCTATCCTTCTTGGTGCTGATTACTTCCCATTGCTCATCTCGGCTCCCACATATCTGGTAGATAGTGTCCTTGAGTTCCCTGTTGTAGACTTCTCCAATGCGTCCCATGGTGATGTGAGCTGCCATACTTTTTCCTAAACTCCAGGTTGGTGCATTGAAGGAAAACTCTATGGGTTTAGTGACTGGCATGAAGGTCCTTCCTGGAACTTGTACTTGAATCATCCAGCGCTCCTCTTCTGGTAAAGAAGCGTTGTATGTCCCGGTGAAGCTTGGTATTCCAATGTTCAAGTACCTAGTGATTTCCTTCAAGTGGCGTCCAAAAGGTGTTTCTTCCTCCGGTTGTGCAAACTTGTTCCTTGCATCCGCCATCCTAAAGAGTAGAAAATGGAGAGGAGTCAGAAATGAGAAAGAGAATAGTGATCTATCGCTTTAGCTTAGTGGTCGTGTCCTACACTCAGCGTGTGCTCTGATACCATCTTTTAGCGACCCGGCCTCAGATGGTCAAGTCTCTGTGCTTCAGTGTCATCCCTGGATCGGTAATGCTGACACACACAGTACTCGAAGGATTTATAACAGCGTAGCAATCACACACTTATTACATCGAATGTCTCAAGAGAGAGAACTTATTACAATAATATGGCTTAAGGCCATCTAATGCGATAACAGCGGAAGGCTTGGAAGATAAAGTGAGTCCATCAACTCCAACGGCATAGCTGAGCTGCACGGCAACGACTTAAGGAACCTTACTCCTCGTCTGAAAAGTCTGCAACATAAATGTTGCAGCCCGAGAATGGGTCAGCACATGGAATATGCTCGCAATGTAACACAGTAGAGCAAGAACAGAATAATGCTATCACTACATGCATATTTGGCTGGTGGAAAGCTCTAGGGTTATAGTTTTTGCGAAAAGCCAATTTTTCCCTACAACAAAGGAATAGAGTTTTTAATTTAACTATCATGGTGGTTGAACAACATTGAGAAGGTAACCCCAACTCAATCCCAATTAAAGTAATTAGCAACCCTACAATATTAATTAAGAGTGATGAGATACATGTGATAACCCAAGTACTACATACTCAAGATTGTCCATAACCGGGGACATGGCTAACCATGATTAGATTGTAGACTCTGCAGAGGTTTGCGCACTTTTCACCACAAGACTCGATCGCCTCTGTTGGATTTCTCGCACTACATGGTGTTTGAGAAATGGATGACCGAGACACAGTATTTCAGAAACATTAACTCTCTACTCCGGGTAGACCATACCAAACCTACAAAACCCACTACCTGCTGATCTACCTCTTCAAGAGCTTCACGTAACTTACTCAACTATGCTAGAGCCCATAATAGCTTGTGGTTGCACACAGAAGTTTCTAGCATGAATCATCTCAGTTCCCTTTGAGCCTGGGTGGCGGTCCATAGGAAGATCACACGGGTACCTCGGGATTTCCAAAAAAACAGACAACACTGGGTTCCCCAGGTGCCTCAATCCACCTAGATGTTAATTTAAGTTGCCACCTTAAGTTGAACCATTAATTAACGATCTCACATCTGTCATGGATTTCACTCAAACCCGAACCACGTCTACGAGCATAGCATAGTGGTATAAGCAAGCGTAGAAGTAACTCCCAACATTTAATATTAACAGGGCAATAGGTTCTACCTCAATGACTACTTCCCAACCCACAAGTTAAATGACATCCTAATCATGAAATGTTTGAGGATAGGAACTAATGTATAAAAACTGGGTATGAAAAGAGTATGATCAATGTGTTACTTGCCTTTCTGACGATCCGCAAAACCTAGGGATTCGTAGTAGCATGCTTCGCACTCCGGGTGTTCTATCACAAACAAACAATAACATACATAAGCGACAAGCAAACATGCGCAAGCTAAACTCAAATAAAAGAGGTTGACCAGAAAGTTCAACTTAAGAACTCCGGTTTGCAAAAAGAATCAAATCAAACGGAGCAACGAAACTCAAACGACAAAAGAAACAAGATCCGTTTACTAATCTGAACTAAGGTCAAATTTTACTGTACCGAAATCTTGTTCAAGTTGATTAAACAGAAAGAGGGTTTCGAGACAAAGATCTAGGCGCTTGAATCGCCTGATTCCGACTAACGAGCGAAAAGATAAACAGAAACTAAGATCAGATCAGAAATGGCGACCGGAAATAATCGCAGATAAATCCGATGAAAAGAAAACTGACGAACAGACTAACGAACGAGCGTTCGTTAGCTATAACTAACGGGCGAAAACTGTTCGTTAAAACTAACGTACGGACGAACATCCGCTAAATAGAAGAACCGAGAAAAAATCGGCAAACCGAAAAAACGGATCTAGGGTTTTCTAAAAAAACCGAACGGTTTAAAAAAACCGGCGGCTCGGTTCCGGCGTGGCGGCGGGGCAACAGGGCGGCGGCAAGCAGCGGCGGTGGTGCTCGGCTGCGGCGGCGGCGAGGCGCGGCAGGCGGCGGCTGCGGTGGTGGTGGTTTGGGGCGGCGGCTTATAAAGAGGGGGGGCTGCTTGGGGCAGGGGGCAAGGCAGCGGCGGCGGAGAGGAGTCCGGCTCGGACTCCACGTCCGGGTCGGCGGCGCGCGCGCGGGGAGGCGGTGGCGACGGCGGCTAGGCCGGCGGCCTGGCTGGGTTTCGGCCCAGTCGGGCACTGGAGTTTTTTTTTAAATAATTTCACCGACAGAAATAAAATCCTAGAAAATAAAATAAAAAACAAAAATGTCAAAACAATTTTTTCACCGTCTAAATAAAATATTTAGAACGGGATAAACATTTTCTTGGCCCTAAAATGTAATTTTTGTAAACGTGCAATTTTTCTAATGCAAATAAAATCCAAATAAAATCGAATAAAATCAAATAAATGATTTTAATATTTTTCCTCCAATATTTCAATTATTTTGGAGAAGTCATATTATCTCCTCTCATATATTTTAATATGAAATATTTTTTAGGAAAGAAAAATAATTAAAATCCAAATCCTCGTTTCATTATTTGATAAAAAAATCAAATATGAAAACCGGGAAATCCCCAACTCTCTCCGAGGGTCCTTGAGTTGCTTAGGATTTCGAGGATTGCAGAGCGAAAATGCAATAAAAAATATGATATGCATGGATGACCTATGTGTAACATTCCAAATTGAAAATTTGGGATGTTACACGGGTCGGGCCGAATGTCCGGGCTGGGGCCGGACGTCCGGGGCCTGTAGATGCGCGGCGGCTGGTAGGCTGTTGTGGTCGAAGTGTCTAGCGGACGGATGTCCGGGCGTGGGGCCGGATGTCCTGGAGCTGCCTTCTTCTTCTCGCCGCGTTCCTCTTCATCCGTGAACTTGGGGACTTGTACATCTTCATGTGCATCTTCAGGAGGGTCCTCTTGGTACCTAATCATGCACAACAACTCGGACATAGGTAGTAGCCATGTCTCATGCATAGAAAGTGGAAGTTCGCAGAGAAGAATGTTCACCTTATCTTTGATACCCTTCGCTCGGGATCTTGTCATTGGTCCAAGTGGTATCATAGGGGACGTATGGTAGGTCCATGGGGATGACCTTGGGATGCTCCGCATCAATAAGGCGACTGTAATCCTTATTCTCCTTGTTTTTGCATTGTGGCATGTCGTAACGTACGTGTGTTACAGGCAATAATAGGAGGGCATTCCTGTCATCGATCAATATATATGTGGAAACAATATCTCCACTATGGTGGACACAAAATTTTGGGGCGGTCATAACTATGTCATTGGGAGTACGTTTCGGACCGAGAAGTACTCAAAATGCTCGCGACGAGCGTGGGAATCTAGAAAATACTTCCGGCTTGCGCAGGATGCCCGGAGGACCCTCAAATTCGGCCCCTAAGCATGACTTTTTGCCCTGATAGTCAAATAACATCGTTCGCCGTCGCTTTTCAGACAAGTTTCAGGACCCATTGCACTACTTTGGGACAAAATCCAAGAGATTATGGTCCGTATAAACATTAGTCCTCATGGAAAGGACAACCGTTGCATTCTGCACATGCTCTATGATCCAGTGAATTCCCTTTGGTTCTAAATTCAAAAAAATAAGGCGTCATGAGAAAATGAAGTTCTTTCAAGGACTATCATATAAAGGACCTGTGTTCACAAAAATGGTCATAACTTTGTCATTCAGAGTCCGTTTCGGACCCACAAGTACTCACAACGCTTGCGGCGAGCGTGCGAATCTAGAAAAGACTTTTGGCTTGCGCAGGAGGCCCGGAGGACTGTCAAATTTGGCCCCTAAGCAGGACTTTTTGCCCCTGAAAATCAAAAAACATCATTTGACGTTGCTTTTCAGATAAGTTTCTGAACCTATTGGCACTCCTTTGGAAGGAAATTTGAGAGATTATGGCGAGTATAAACATTAGTCCGCCTAGTAAGGGCAAACGTTGCATTCTGCACATACTCTATGATGTGGGGAATCCCATTTGGTTGTAGTTTCAAGAAAATAAGGTGACTATAAGCCTTATTCTCCTTGTTTTGCCGTGTGGCATGTCGTAACGTACATGTGTGACAACCAATAATAGGATGGCATTTTGGCATAGTCAATATATATGTGGAAACAATATTTTCTCTATGGAGGACCCAAATTTTTAGGGTGGCACCAGAACACGTCGCGAGAAAATGAAGTTCTTTCAAGGACTGCCATATGAAGTACTGGTGTTCACTAAAACGGTCATAACTTTGTCATTCAGAGTCAGTTTCGGACCCACAGGTACTTAAAATGCTCGCGCCGAGCATGGGAATCAAGAAAATACTTCCATATTGCGCAGGAGGACCCTCAAATTCAGCCCCCAGGCAGGACTTTTTGCCCCTGAAAGTCAAAGAACATCATTTGCTGCTACTTTTTTGACAAGTTTCTGAACCCATTGGCACACCTTTGGAAGGAAATCCGAGAGAGTATGGTGAGTATAAACATTAGACCGCCTCGTAAGGACAAACGTTGCATTCTGCACATGCTCTATGATCCAGGGAATCCCATTTGGTTGTAAATTCAAGAAAATAAGGCAATTGTAAGCCTTTTTTCTCCTTGTTTTTGCTGTGTGGCATGCCGTAACATACGTGTGTTACATCCAATCATAGGATGGCATTCCTGACATCGGTCATTACATATGTGGAAATAATATCTCCACTATGGAGGACACAAAATTTAGGTGCGGCGCGCCAACACGCGTCACGAGAAAATGAAGTTCTTTCAAGGACTGCCATATAAAGGACCGATGTTCACTAAAATGGTCATAACTTTGTCATTCAGAGTCCATTTCGGAACAACAAGTACTCAAAATGCTTGCGACGAGCGTGGGAATCTAGAAAATACTTTCAGCTTGCGTAGGAGTCCTAAAGGACCATCAAGTTCTGCTTGTAAGCAGGACTTTTTGCCCTTGAAAGTCAAAGAACATCATTTGCCGCTACTTTTTAGAGAAATTTCTGAACCCATTGACACTCCTTTGGAAGGAAATCCGAGAGATGATGGTGAGTATAAAAACTAGTCTGCCTGGTAAGGACAGGCGTTGCATTCTACACATGCTCTATGATCCGGGGAATCCCATTTGGTTGTAAATTAAAGAAAATAAGGTGACTATAAGCCTTATTCTCCTTGTTTTTGCCGTGTGGCATGCCGTAACACACGTGTGTTACAGTCAATAGTAGGAGGGCATTCCTGGCATCGGACAATATATATGTGGAAAAAATATCTCCACTATGATGGACACAAAATTATGGGGTGGCGTGCCAGAACGCGTCACGAGAAAATGAAGTTCTTTCAAGGACTGCCATATAAAGGGCCGGTGTTCAAAAAATGGTCATAACTTTGTCAGTCGGAGTCCGTTTCGGATCCACAAGTACTCGAATTGCTTGCGACGAGTGTGGGAATCTAGAAAATACTTTCGGCTTCCGCAGGAGGCCTGAAGGACCCTCTAATTCAGCCACTAAGCATGAATTTTTAACCCTGAAAGTCAAAGAACATCATTTGTCATTGCTTTTTAGACAAGTTTCTGAACCCATTGTCACTCCTTTGGAAGGAAATCCAAGAGATTATGGTGAGTATAAACATTAGTCCGCATGGTAAGGACAAACATTGAATTATGCACATGCCCTATGATATGGGGAATCCCATTTGTATGTAAATTCAAGAAAATAAGGCGACTATAAGCCTTATTGTCCTTCTTTTTGGCGTCTGACATGTCGTAACGTACGTGTGTGACAACCAAAAAGAGGAGGGCATTCCTGAGATCGGTTAATATATATGTGGAAAAAATATTCCAGTATGGAGAACTCAAAAAATTGGGCCGGTGCGCCAGAACGTGTGACGAGAAAAGGAAGTTCTTTCAAGGACTCCCATATAAAGGACCGGTGTTCACAAAAACGGTCATAACTTTGTCATTTGGAGCCCATTTCGGACCCACAAGTACTCAAAATGCTCGCGACGCGCGTGGCAATCTAGAAAATACTTTCGGCTTGGGCAAGAGGGCTGAAGAAATCTCGAATTCGGCCCCTAAGCATGACTTTTTGCCCCTGAAAGTCAAAGAACATCATTTGTCGTTGCTTTTCAGACAAGGTTCTGAACCCATTGGCACTCCTTGGGAAGGAAATCCGAGAGATTATGGTTAGTATAAACAGTAGTCCCCTGGTAAGGATAAACGTTGCATTCTACACATGCTCTATTATCCGTGGAATCCCATTTGGTTGCAAATTCAAGAAAATAAGATGATTGTAAGCCTTATTCTCATTGTTTTTGCAGTGTGGCATGCCGTAACGTACGTGTGTTACAGGAAATAATAGGAGGGCATTCCTGTCAGCGATCAATATATATGTGTAAATAATATCCCCACTATGGAGGACACAAAAATTTGGGGCGGCGCACCAGAACGCGTCACGAGAAAATGAAATTCTTTCAATGACTGCCATATGAAGGACCGGTGTTCCAAAAACCAGCCATAACTTTGTCATTCGGAGTCTGTTTTGGACCCACAAGTACTCAAAAGGCTCGCGACGAGCGTGAGAATCTAGAAAATACTTCCGGCTTGTGCAGCAAGCCCGAAGGACCCTCCAATTCGGCACCTAAGCAAGAATTTTTTCCCCTGATAGTCATAGAACATCATTCGCCGTTGCTTTTCAGGCAAGTTTCTGAACCCATTGGCACTCCTTTGGAATGAAATCCGAGAGATTATGGTCAGTATAAACATTAGTACTCCTGGAAAGGACAAATGTTGCATTCTGCACATGCTCTATGATCCGGGGAATCCCATTTCGTTCCAAATTCAAGAAAATAAGCCAACACAAGAAAATGCAGTTCTTTCAAGGACTGTCATATAAAGGACCGGTGTTCATAAAAACGGTCATAACTTTGTCATTCGGACTCCTTTTCAGACCCACAAGTACTCACAACGCTGGCGGTGACCGTGGGAATCTAGAAAAGACTTTCGACTTGCGCAGGAGGCCCGGAGGACCGTCATTTGGCCCCTGAGCAGGAATTTTTGCCCCTGAAAGTCAAAGAACATCATTTGCCGTTGCTTTTCAGATAAGTTTCTAAACCCATTAGCACTCCTTTGGAAGGAAATCCCATAGATTATGGTGAGTATAAAAATTAGTCCGCCTAGTAAGGGCAAACGTTGCATTCTGCACATGCTCTATGATCCGGGGAATCCCATTTGGTTGTAAATTCAAGAAAAGAAGGCGATTATAAGCACATGCTCTATGATCCTTGTTTTTGTCGTGTGGCATGCCGTAACATACATATGTGACAGCCAATAATAGGATGGCATTCCTGGCATCAGTCAATTTATATGTGGAAACAATATTTTCACTATGGAGGACCCAAATCTTTGGGGTGGCACCAGAACGCATCACGAGAAAATGAAATTCTTCCAAGGACCCTCAAATTCGCCCCCTAAGCAGGACTTTTTGCCTCTGATAGTCAAAGAACATCATTCGCTGTTGTTTTTAAGACAAGTTTCTGAACCCATTGGCACTCCTTTGGAAGGAAATCCGAGAGATTATGGTCAGTATAAACATGAGTCCGCCTGGAAAGGACTAACGTTGCATTATGCATATGCTCTATGATCCGGGGAATCCCAATTCGCTGTAAATTCTAGAAAATAAGGCGTCACGAGAAAATGAAGTTCTTTCAAGGACTGCCATATAAAGGACCGGTGTTCACAAAAACGGCCATAACTTTGTCATTCAGAGTCCATTTCAGATCCACAAGTACTCAAAATGCTCGCGGCAAGTGTGGGAATCTAGAAAAGACTTTAGGCTTGCACAGGAGGCCCGGAGGACCATCAAATTTGGCCCCTAAGCAGGACTTTTTACCCCTGAAAGTCAAAGAACATCATTTGTCGCTGCTCTTCATACAAGTTTCTGAAACCATTGGCACTCCTTTGGAAGGAAATCCGAGAAATTGTGGTGAGTATAAACATTAGTCCGCCTGGTAAGGGCAAACGTTGCATTCTGCACATGCTCTATGATCCGGGGAATCCCATTTGGATGTAATTCAAGAAAATAAGGTGACTATAAGCCTTATTCTCCTTGTTTTAGCCATGTGGCATGCCGTAACATAAGTGTGTTATAGGAAATAATAGGAGGGCATTCCTGGCATCGGTCAATATATATGTGGAAATAATATATCCACTATGGAGGACACAAAATTTTGGGGCGGAGTGCCAGAACGCATCACGAGAAAATGAAGTTCTTTCAAGGACTGCCATATAAAAGGACCGGTGTTGACGAAAACGGTCATAACTTTTTCATTTGGAGTTTGTTTTGGACCCACAAGTGCTGAAATTGCTCGCGACCATTGTGGGAATCTAGCAAATACTTCCGGCTTGCGCAGGAGGCCAGAAGCACCCTCAAATTCGGCCCCTAAGTAGGACTTTTTGCCCCTGAAAGTCAAAAAAACATCATTTGCCACTACTTTTCAGACAAGTTTCTGAACCCATTGGGACTCCTTTGGAAGGAAATCCGAGAGATTGTGGTGAGTATAAGCATTAGTCCTCCTGGTAAGGATAAATGTTGCATTTTGCACATGCTCTATGATTCAGGGAATCCCATTTGGTTGTAAATTAAAGAAAATAAGGCGTCACGAGAAAATGAAGGACCGATGTTCACAAAAACGGTCATAACTTTGTCATTCGGAGTCCCTTTCGGACTCACAAGTAATCAAAATGCTCGCGACGAGCATGCGAATCTAGAAAATATTTCCGGCTTATGGAGGAGTCCCAGAGGACCCTCAATTCAGCCCCTAAGGAGTACTTTTTGTCCCTGAAAGTCAAAGAACATCATTTGCCGCTGCTCTTTAAACAAGTTTCCGAACCCATTGGCACTCGTTTGGAAGGAAATCTGAGAGATTATAGTGAGTATAAACATTAGGCCGCCTGGTAAGGACAAACGTTGCATTCTGGACATGCTCTATGATCCAAGGAATCCCATTTGGTTGTAAATCCAAGAAAATAAGGCGACTATAAGCCTTATTCTCCTTGTTTTTGCTGTGTGGCATGCCGTAACATACGTGTGTTACAGGCAACACTAGGAGGGCATTCCTGGCATCGGTCAATATATACGTGGCAACAATATCGCCACTATGGAGGACACAAAAATTTGGTGCAGCACGCCAGAATTCATCATGAGAAAATGAAGTTCTTTCAAGGACTGCAATATAAAGGACCGGTGTTCACAAAAACAGTCATAACTTTGTCATTCGGAGTCCCTTTCGGACCCACGAGTACTCAAATTGCTCGCGACGAGCGTGGGAATCTAGAAAATACTTTTGCCTTGCGCAGGTGGCCCAGAGGACCCTCAAATTCGTCCCTAAGCATGATTTTTGCCCCTGAAAGACAAAGAACATCATTTGCCGTTGCGTTTTGGACAAGTTTTTGAAACCATTCGCACTCCTCTAGAAGGAAATCTGAGAGATTATGTTGAGTATAAACATTAGTGTGCCTGATAAGGACAAATGTTGCATTCTGCATATGCTCTATGATCCGAGGAATCCCATTTGGTTGTAAATTCAAGAAATAAGGCGACTATAAGCCTTATTCTCCTTGTTTTTGCCGCGAGGCATGCCGTAACGTATGTTTGTGACAACCAATGATAGAGACAAAGGTGTATCGTCTTTCGATGAGATGGTGGCTATCGTTTTGGAGGAAGTCGTCTTTGATGATCCGACTACGAACGTGCGAGGACGTCGCGCCTTAGAAATCGCTAAACCAACTCCGAGAGGTTATTGACCACGCCGGAGCACGATCAACCTGACGACGAAGGTCTGTTTCCTGTAGGCAAACGTAGAACAAGCAAGAAACTAAGATTGCAATCTTGATATTGCGAATATAAGGGGAAAGCTTTATTGATCAAGGTGGGGTTCTGTAACACAATCAATTCCATTGTTACACCCACACCCCCTGCTGCTATACATACTGGACCAATTACTAGAGCTCGCGCATGCCAATTAAATTACCAGGTACTTTCGTTTCTTGGTAATGATTCTAATGTTCATGACAATATGATGCTACCTAAATTGGATACATTTGTTTTGCTTACAAATGAAGGGCCTAGCTTGGACAAGAAAGATGAACCTTGGAGCAAGTTCAAGCATGGAGATGATGGCATGCGCAAGGGGAACAAGAACGGAGTTACAAGTGATGATTCCAGGAATTTGAGGCCACCATAATGAGTGCATGAAGCCTTGGACGAAATATCCAAGATGCCACTTCATAAATTTCGTCCAAAGGCTATCCTAGGTGCTGCGTCACCTTATTTTTGGGCCAGGCCCATGTAATTTCGAAATACTTGATTATAGTTTGTTTTTAGAGTCCGTATATGTGGGGAAACAAGAGTTAGGGTTGGTTTCGGACCCCTCCTCCAAGGGCCACAAAATTCCCCCCTCTCTCCTCCATATATATAGCCCTTAGGGCATCGTTTAGACTTTGGGGTTTTGTTTAGATTAATGTTTGCCATAGCTGCAACTTCGCGTACTTCGTTTGTGTTCAATGACCAAACAAAGGCGTCACAGAACCCCACCTTTGGTCAATAAAGTTGTCCTCTTATATTCGCAATATACAGATTGCAATCTTAGTTTCTTGCTTGTTCTTCGTTTGCCTGTAGGAAACAGACCTTCGTGGTCAGGTTGATCGTGCTCCGACGTGGTCAATAACCTCTCGGAGTTCATTTAGCGATTGCTAAGGCGCGATGTCCTCGCATGTTCGTAGTCGGATCGACAAAGCCGACTTCCTCCAAAACGATAGCCACCATCTCATGGAAAGACGGGATACATTTGCCTCTATCAAGTGGTATCAGATTTCTAGGTTGCTCGGTGAGTTTTACAGTTTTTCGTAGTTTAGGTTGAGTCTGTTCTTCATACCTATAGTCCACAAAAAAGCCAAAAAAAATTAGGGTTAGTTCATCATATCCGAACCAATCTGAGCCTTTGCATAGTCTTTTAGAATTTTGCTTTGTTGAATTTGTGGTTGCATCGGCGTGTCGAGTTGCTGGTCTTAGCGTCTGGTCCCTTAGAGTTTCGAGTTATGTTCACAGGTTGTCACACCGCTGCCGCACCATCGTCATCATCATTGCCATATACCACCACCCCACCATCGCCACTGCCATATACAACCACCAATCCGAGTCCACATATACCATCTCCATATACAACCACCAATCTGAGTCCACACATACCATTGCCATATACCACCTCCAATCCGAGTCCAGATATACCATCGCCATGTACAACCACCAGTCGGAGTTCCACCAGATTTGTCTCCGCCACCAGTCCTAGTCCAAGTACAGTATTTCTTGCTTTGTTTTCGAGTTCCAGATCACGCGAAAATGAACAGTAGACATGCTAAATGGGTTGAATTCATTGAGACTTTCCCTTATGTCATTAAACACAAGAAGAGTAAAGAAAATGTTATTGTTGATGCATTGTCTCATCGCTATACTATGCTTTCACGACTTGACTTCAAAATATTTGGTTTGGAGACCATCAAAGATCAATATGTGCATGATGTTGATTTTAAAGATGTAATGCAGAATTGTAGAGAAGGAGGAACGTAGAACAAGTTTGTCGTTAATGATGGATTTGTGTTCCGTGCTAACAAGCCATGCATTCCAGCAAGTTCCGTTCGTCTTTTGTTGTCGCAGGAGGCGCATGGAGGAGGATTAATGGGACACTTTGGCGTGAAGAAGACGGAGGACATACTTGCTACACATTTCTTTTGGTCAAATATGAGACGAGATGTTGAGCATTTTGTTGCTCACTGCACTACATGTCAAAAAGCTAAGTCACGACTCAATCCTTATGGTTTATATATGCCTTTGACTCTACCTAGTGTTCCTTGGGAGGACATATCTATGGACTTTGTTTTAGGTTTATCTCGAACAAAGAAGGGGAGGGATAGCATATTTGTTGTCGTGGATAGATTGTCGAAAATGGCACACTTTATACCATGTCATAAAAGTGATGATGCTGTTAATGTTACTGATTTGTTCTTTAGTGAAATTATTCGCTTGCATGGTGTGCCAAATACTATTGTTTCAGATCATGATAGTAAATTTCTTAGCCACTTTTGGAGATGTTTATGGGCTAAATTGGGGACTAAACTGCTTTTTACTACTACTTGTCACCCCCAAACTGATGGACAAACTGAAGTAGTCAATAGAACATTGTCTACTATGCTTATGGCTGTTTTGAAGAACAATAAGAAAATGTGGGAAGTATGCTTGCCTCATATTGAATTTGCTTATAATCGTTCATTACATTCTACTACTAAGATGTGCCCTTTTCAAATTATGTATGGTTTCCTACCTCGTGCACCTATTTATTTGCTGCCTCTTCCATCTTCGGAGAAGGTTTATTTTGATGCTAAAGAACATGTTGAATTGATTTTAAAAATGCATGAGTTAACTAAAGAAAACATTGAGTGTATGAATGCTAAATATAAACTTGCTGGAGATAAGGGTAGAAAACATGTTGTGTTTGCACCTGGAGATCTTGTTTGGTTACATTTGCGTAGGGATAGATTTACTAATTTGCGCAAATCAAAGCTAATGCCACGTGTTGATGGTCCTTTTAAGGTCTTAGAGAAAATAAATGATAATGCATATAAACTTGAGCTGCCTTGAGATTTTGGGGTTAGTCCCACTTTTAACATTGCGGATTTGAAGCCTTATTTGGGTGAGGAAGATGAGCTTCCGTCGAGGACGACTTCATTTCAAGAAGGGGAGGATGATGAGGACATCAATACCATTGTTACACCCACAACCCCTGCTGCTATACATACTGGACCAATTACTAGAGCTCGCGCACGCCAATTAAATTACCAGGTACTTTCGTTTCTTGGTAACGATTCTAATGTTCATGAGAATATGATGCTCCCTAAATTGGATACATTTGTTTTGCTTACAAATGAAGGGCATAGCTTGGACAAGAAAGATGAACCTTGGAGCAAGTTCAAGCATGGAGATGATGGTGTGCACAAGGGGAACAAGAACAGAGTTACAAGCGATGATTACAGGACTTTGAAGCCACCATAATGAGTGCATGAAGCCCTGGACTAAATATACAAGATGCCACTTCATAAATTTCGTCGAGAGGCTTCCTAGGTGCTGTGTCACCTTATTTTTGGGCCAGGCCCATGTAATTTCGAAATACTTGATTATAGGCTGTTTTTAGAGTCTGTATGTGTGGGGAAACAAGAGTTAGGGTTGGTTTCGGACCCCTCCTCCAAGGGCCATGAAATTCCCCCCTCTTTCCTCCATATATATAGCCCTTAGGGCATCATTTAGACTTTGGGGTTTTGTTTAGATTAATGTTCGCCATAGCTGCAACTTCGCGTACTTCATTTGTGTTCAACGACCAGACAAAGGCGTCAGAGAACCCCACCTTTGATCAATTAAGTTGTCCTCTTATATTCGCAATATCCATATTGCAATCTTAGTTTCTTCCTTGTTCTTCGCTTGCCTGCAGGAAACAGACCTTCGTGGTCAGGTTGATCATGCTCCGGCGTGGTCAATAACCTCTCGGAGTTGGTTTAGCGATTGCTAAGGCGCGACGTCCTCGCATGTTCGTAGTCGGATCGTCAAAGTCCACTTCCTCCAAATGATAGCCACCATCTCATCGAAAGATGGGACACCATTGCCTCTATCAACTTCAGTTTGTCCATCAGTTTGGGGGTGACAAGTAGTACTAAAAAGCAGTTTAGTCCCCAACTTAGCCCATAAGCATCTCCAAAAGTGGCTAAGAAATTTAGTATCATGATCTGAAACAATAGTATTTGGCACACCATGCAAGCGAATAATTTCACGAAAGAACAAATCAGCAACATTAACAACATCATCGCTTTTATGACACGGTATAAAGTGTGCCATTTTCGAGAACCTATCCACGACAACAAATATGCTATCCCTCCCCTTCTTTGTTCGTGGTAAACCTAAAAAAATTCCATAGATATATCCTCCCAAGGAAGACTAGGTACATGCAAAGGCATATATA
Source organism: Triticum urartu (assembly GCF_056163025.1). Taxonomy (NCBI): domain Eukaryota; kingdom Viridiplantae; phylum Streptophyta; class Magnoliopsida; order Poales; family Poaceae; genus Triticum; species Triticum urartu. The sequence continues at coordinate 235,839,491 of NC_141877.1, forward strand.
AACCATGAGGATTGAGTCGTGACTTAGCTTTTTGACATGTAGTGCAGCAAGCAACAAAACGCTCAACATCCCGTCTCATCCTTGGCCAAAAGAAATGTGTAGCATGTATATCCTCTCTCTTCTTGCCGCCAAAGTGTCCCATTAATCCTCCTCCAAGAGCCTCCTACAACAAAAAAAGATGAACGGAGCTAGCTGGAATGCATAGCTTGTTAGCACAAAACACAAATCCGTTGTTAAGAACGAACTTGTTCCAAGTTCTGCCTTCCTTACAATTCTGCAATACATCTTTAAATTCAGCATCATGCACATATTGATCTTTGATGGTCTCCAAACCAAATATTTTAAAGTCAAGTTGTGAAAGCTTAGTATAACGATGAGACAATGCATCAGCAATAACGTTTTCTTTACCCTTCTTGTGTTTAATGACATAAGGGAAAGTCTCAATGAATTCAACCCATTTAGCATGTCTACGGTTCAGTATTGCTTGAGTTTTAATGTGTTTCAAAGATTCATGATCAGAATCTAGAACAAATTCTTTAGGCCATAAATAATGTTGCCATGTTTCTAAAGTCCGAACAAGAGCATATAATTCTTTATCATAAGTAGAATAGTTCAGACTAGGCGCACTCAATTTTTCAGAAAAGTATGCAACAGGTTTGCCATCTTGTAATAACACATCTCCTAATACAATTCCACTAGCATCACATTCAAGCTCAAAACTCTTATTAAAATCAGGAAGCTGGAGTAAAGGAGCATGTGTCAACTTATCTTTCAATACTGTGAAGGTTTCTTCCTATGCGGTACCCCAAACAAAAGGCACATTGATGCGGAGCATCCCATAGTCATCCCCATGGACATACCTACCTACGACACCACTTGGACCAATGACAAGAGCCCAAGCGAAGGCTATCAAAGATAAGGTGAACTCTCTCCTCTTCGAACTTCCACATTCTATGCATGAGACATGGCTACTACCTAAGTCCGAGTTGTTGTGCATGATTAGGTACCAAGAGGACCCTCCCGAAGATGCACATGAAGATGTACAAGTCCCCAAGTTCATGGATGAAGAGGAACGCCGAGAGAAGAAGAAGGCAGCTCCAGAACCCGGACAGCCGGCCCCAAACCCGGACATCCGGCCGCTAGAGACTTCGACCACAACAGCCTACTAGCTGCCACGCATCTCCAGGCCCTGGACATCCGGCCCCAGCCCGGACATCCGGCCCAGCCCAGAAATCCGGCCTCGAGCCCGGATATCAGGACACCACCTTCCTGAGAGCGACATGGACAGCTTCACTAGCCCGGACATCCGGCCAACACAGACCGGACATTCGGCCCTCCGCGAATGCCCGGACATCCGGCCTCTCCAGCCCGGACATCCGGACCCACGTGAAAGCCCGGACATCCGGCCCAGTGCCCGGACGTCCGGCCTCCCTGTCTACGCACAATGAAGGGCCGAGGCCTGTGTACCCCTTCTACCCCCTAGACTATATATACTCCATCTCGTCCAACTTTCTAGGGTTAGCATTGGTTTAGCTCATATTTAGAGATAGAGCATTGCTCATCCACATCGGATCTACTCCACGAGAGAGACCGCGGCCCCTCTTCGAAGAAGATCCCTTTGGATTCAAGACCTCCTTGTCGAGAAGAACATCAAGACCCCCTCTTGGGCGGCCCCATCAAGACCTCCTCATGGAGAAGACCGTTACATTTTGTATCATCCGTTGTTGACTTTGGATCTTCCTTTGTGTTCATGGATCTAGCGCATGTGTGGTCATACTTGTTAGTTTGACTGTTCTCTTGTGTTCGCCTTGTGAATTTCCCCTCGTTTCCCTCCTCGTGTTCTTCGTGTTCATCGCGGGATCCGCTCCTTTCATGAAAGATCGGCCGATTAGGGTTCCTACCCTACATCATCTTGGTATCAAGAGCCACGTTGATCACGATTTCGGAGCCTCCCCGTTGTGTTGCTAACCTAGTTTTGTTGATTTTGTCCCTAATTCGAAAATTCCCCACAAAAATAGCCCCAATTTTTTGTTGTGATTTGTTGGTGTGATGAAGTTTTGTTGGATTTGATCCGCGGATTTCGTGTGTTGCAGGTAGATCTAGGTTTCCAACAATTTTCCCCAAATTTCCACCCACAAATTCCTCCGAATTTTGCCCGGATTTGACCTCCCCTTGCGAAGATCTTTGAATTCATCCCCGGATCCAGAGCCCGGACATCCGGCCCGACAAGTCCGGACATCCGGCCCGACAAGTCCGGACATCCAGCCATCAGGCCCGGACATTCGGCCCCTGGCAGCACCACTTCCTCTCCACCTCCCGTTTTCCGTCCATATTTCGCCAAATTTTGTTCCAGTGCCCACATATACTTCCGCATGCCACCACCATTTCCGCATACCACCACCACCGCTTACCAACACCAACTCCGACAATTTTGGGCCAATTTTGCTTTGAGAATTTGAGTTGCTATACCGAGTCCTACTTGTGTTTCGGCTATTTAGGTACGGTTCGACATCAACATCACCGCCGCTCATCTTCGCCACGGACGTGTTATCGACAACAACCACCTCGACTACATCTTGATATTCGTGATTGGATCACCGTCATTCGTTCTGGCTTATGGACGAGGAACCTAAGAAACGGTAACCTCACCTTGGTATTGTACATATCACTCTTGCCATTACATTGATAGCCATCATAGCCTTATTCCTTTGCGTTGCTTACCCATCAAGACTAGCCTTTGAGTATTGCCGGCAATGAGACTTGTGTGCCTTAGTGGTCATACTTCCCATAGCATACATACATCATTGTTGCATATCTTGGTATCATCTCTTGTGTCACAAGGTTGTCATCGCATACACAATTGCTATCTTGGTTCGTAAAGCATTGCATGAGAAAATAGCTCAAACAACAAAGAGTCAAACAAGCTTTTAAGCAAAAGGAAAAGATAAGCAAAGAGCTTTTAAGCAACAACCATAGCATCATACAACATTAAGATTGTCATGTTAGATCATCTTGGATCATATCATCGAAACACCTTTCATAGAACATACTTGGGATAGAAGTCGTTGCATTTTTGCTTAGTAGGTTCTGCACAAGTCTTGTATCCGCCTATTGTGCAATCTTGCTAGCGTCTCTCTAGTGCTGTGCAACAAGAGAATTTTTGTGGATTCCACATTTTGGCTCATCCTTGGTTGCCCAACCCCACTTATCTCTTATTTGTGTGTTTTTGTGTACATTACATTGCTTGGTCTACTTGTTGCATTGCAATCTGGCAAATCTTTTCCATCATTATTGAAGCTCACTTACAATTGCATTAAATTTTGTGCCACCATCCTAACCAAGCTCCACCATAAGCTTTTACTTGTGTAGGTGTGAGAAGCCGACAAGACTTGGTACCAATTGTGCTATTTCCTTGTCCACATTGGAGTGATCATTGATCCACTTTCAACTTCGGTCAAGGTACATTTGGTATACGTTCTTCTCTTTCTCCTACTCACACATTTTCTCTTGGAATGCTGGATAGGCCAAGTACTTCTACCAACCCACTCTTCATTGAGCATGACGACGACATGAACTACTACGTCATCAAGAGCCACAACATACTTTGCATCAAGAGCAACAAGCATTGAGTGAGCGCATCGACAACCTCACCGCAGACTTGCGACTCTCCGAGCAACGTATAAGGGACTACTTCGACCACAAGCTCGACGATCAAGCACGAGAACGGTGCAAGAATGGACGAGATTCATGCTTTGTTGCTTAACCTCTCTTCTTCCACTTCGTCTTCATCAAGAAGGACTCGCTCAAGTTGACACTCCGACTTCACCCTCTCCGGCTCAAGTACACCGACATCGAACACTCTTCGACGTGTCGCGCGCAACGATCGTTAAGCAGGCCTCAATCCTCTACGCGACACCAACTCTCAAGAGCACTGACAACGCCAAACCCAAGAGGCTTTTGCGCTAGCACGAGAACGGCAACGACAATGCCAACATGAAGAGGAAGAGCGCGCGCGTCTACACCAAGTAGCACAAGATGCCGAGGCACAATGTCAAGAGCAACAATTGCGAGATGCTCAAGCACTTGAGGCCCAAAAAGCCCTCCAAGATGCAAGTCGCGCCATACACAACTGAGGCCGACAAGCTCGTGAACATGAAGAGGCACTTCGCGAAGAAGCTCATGAACGAAGATTTCAAGCTCGCGTGCATCGTCAAGTTCCTCAAGTTCCTCCTCGAGCTCGACAAGCTCCCCTGCAAGCTCGCCAAGAACATCAAGTTCACCAAGTGCATGAAGACAATGGGAATCCTCCACGACAAGAGCAACATGAGGTCGACAAACCTTTTCTCCAAGAGTAACACGAGCTTGACAATCATCAACAACATGGACATCATCATCCCCGACCCCAACACAATGAAGAGCAACGCTATGGCAAGCTCAAGTTCACCATGCCCAAGTTCAATGGAAGCGACGATCCCGAAGAGTACCTTTCATGGGCATTGAAGGTCGACAAAATCTTCCGTTTGGATAACTATGAAGAAGAGAAGAAGATCACGATCGCATCCCTTGAGTTCCAAGACTATGTCGTCATTTGGTGGGAACAAGTTATCGAGCGCTGAGAGGCAAGAGGTGAACCACCCATCACTACTTGGGCGCAAATGAAGGATGTCATGACAACATGCTTTGTGCCTACCTACTACAACCGCGACCTCTTCTAGAAACTCCAACTACTCAAGCGAGGAACCAAGAGCGTTGAATAGTACTACAAGGATATGGAGATTGCCATGGTAAGAGCCCACATCACGGAAGATGATGAGAAAACAATGGCACGTTTCTTGAATGTACTAAACCATCCTATCAAGAAGATCGCCGACTTCCAACCATACTCGGGCCTCATTGAGCTTGTGCATCAAGCTACAAGAGCGGAACGTCAAGTGCAAGACGATTTCAAGTATGCCAAGTTCTCATCCAAGTCCTACGGCTTCTCCAACACCCAAGCTTCAACGACTACAACATCATCTCCCAAGCCTTCTACAAGCAACGTCAACAAGTCGAGTTCCAAGAAAGCTTCGTAAACTCCAAGTCATCCTCCTACTACAAGCAACTTCAAGCTGAGAGCTTCATCATCATCAACCCCCACTGATGAGACTGTCAACACAAGTTCCTTCAAATGCTTCACATGCGGAGGCTGAGACCACAAGTCCTATGAGTGCACCAACAAGCGGACCATGATCCTCAACGACGACGACACCTACGACTCGATGAGTCAAGGAGAAATGGACGCTCTTGAGCAAGTCGCCATGCACCGGCAAGTGAACGATGAAGAAGAACAAGTCTTTTGCGATGAAGATTCAAGTCCCTCTTTTGTTGTCTCCGAGGTCTTGACTCTCCAACATCACCAAGAAGAAGACCAATGATGCCATATCTTTCATACCAAGGCCGGCATCAATGGACACTCAGTCAAGGTCATCATCAATGGAGGGAGTTGTCATAATCTCGCAAGTGAAGAACTTTGCTCCAAGCTCCAATTTCCTAAGACGAAGCACCCAAACTCATACAAAGTGCAATGGCTTAGCGACTCCGGCACTATCCAAGTCGAGCATCGAGTACAAGTCTCCTTCAAAATTGGCGCCTATGAAGACACTTTGGAGTGTGACATCGTTCCAATGACTGTTTGCCACCTTCTTCTTGGACGCCCATGGCAAGATGAAGGGAAAGGAGTACGTACTTCGTCCCATGTCTCCAAGCCAAGTGATCGCCGACAAGGAAGCCACCCATCATGGAGAGAATAGTGAGAGAGCGAGCCACCAAAAAGAGAGTGAGCGCCACAAGCCCAAATCGAGCGCCTCCACGATGAGCGACAAGAAGAACTTAGTCCTCTTTGCCACCAAAAGTGAGATAAGAGGTGTGTGTGAGAACCCATCTAGTGTCTTACACTATGTATTCTTTTGCAAGAACAGGTCTGAGGGCAAAGTGTTTGTCGCTAAGAACAGGTCCTTTCTCGAGACAGAGTTTCTCTCGAAAGAATTGAGTGGGAGGAAGATAGAACTTGATGAGGTTGTTGAACCTTCACTTCAACCAGAGAGTAGCGCATCACAGAAAGATGTTTCTGTGGCACTTACATCAGTTGAGGAGAAAGCTAATGATGATGATCATGAAGCTTCAGATCAAATTACTATAAAACATCATAGGTCGACAAGGGTGTGTACAACTTCTGAGTGGTAACAAAAGGTCATGTTGTTGGACAACGATGAACCTATGAGCTATGAAGAAGCGATGGTGGGCCCGAATTCCAACAAATGGCTGGAAGCCATGAAATCCGAGATAGCATCCATGTATGAGAACAAAGTATGGACTTTGGTGGTCTTTCCCGATGATCGGCAAGCCATTGAGAATAAATGGATCTTTAATAAGAAGACAAACGCTGATGGTAATGTCACCATTTATGAAGCTCTACTTGTCTCAAGGAAGTTTCTGACAAGTTCAAGGAGTTGTCTCTGATGAGACTTTTCTTAATCAAAGCGATGCTAAAGTCTGTGAAAATTGTGTTAGCAGGTGCTGCATTTTTCATTTACGAAATCTAGCAGATGGATGTCAAAATAAAGTTTCCTTGACGGTCTCCATGAGGAAAGGTTGTATGTGATACAACCAGAAGTTTTTGACGATCCTAAGGATGCTGAAAGGTATGCAAACTCCAGCGATCCTTCTATGGATTGGAGCAAGCATCTCGGAGTTGGAACATACGCTTTGATGAGGCGATCAAAGCATTTGAGTTTATACAAAGTTTGCAAGAAACTTGTATTTGCAAGAAAGTGAGTGGGAGCAATACCACATTTCAGATAGGTATATATGGATGACATATTGTTGATCAGAAATGATGTAGAATTTCTAGAAAGCATAAAGGGTTGTTTGAATGGAGTTTTTCAAAGGAAGACCTGTATAAAAATGCTTACATGTTGGGTATCAAGATCTATAGAGATAGATCAAGACGCCTGATAAGACATTCACATAGCACATACCTTGACATGATCTTGAAGGAGTTCAAGATGGATCAGTCAAAGAAGGAGTTCTTGCCTGAGTTGTGAGGTGTCAAGTTAAGACTTGAAGCTCGACCACGACAGAAGAAAGAGAAAGGATGAAAGTCGTCCCCTATGCCTTAGCCATAGGCTCTATACGATATGCCATGTTGTGTACCGCGATGTGCCTTGCCACGTGTCTGGCAAGGGGGTACAAGAGTGATCCAGGAGTGGATCATTGGATAGCGGTCAAAATTGTCTAGGAATAAGGAAATGTTTCTTCGTTATGGAGGTGATAAAGAGTTCGGCGTAAAATGTTTCTTGGTTATGGTTAGGAATAAGGAAATGTTTCTTGATTACACCTTCACAAGGACTACTTTCCACAAGAATGCAAGTCCAAACTTCGACCACGAGCAGACGGACGCTTCAAGGTGCTTGCACGCCACAACAACAATGCTTACAAGATCGACCTCCCCCGTGACAAGTACAATGTGAGCGATATCTTCAATGTCAAGGACCTCTCGCCCTTCCATGGTGATGCAGAATTTGATCCAAGGACAGATCTTCCCCAAGGGAGGGGAGATGATGCGGAGCATCCCAAGGTCATCCCCAGGGACCTACCGGGACCAATGACAAGATCCCGAGCGAAGGCTATCGAAGATAAGGTGAACTCTCTCCTATCAAAACTTCCACTTTCTATACATAAGACATGGCTGGTACCTAATTCCAAGTTGTTGTGCATGATTAGGTACCAAGAGGACCCTCCCGAAGATGCACATGAAGATGTATAAGTCCACAAGTTCACGGATGAAGTGGAACACCGAGAGAAGAAGAAGGCAGCTCCAGACATCCGGCCCCAAGCCCGGACATCCGGCCACTAGAGACTTCGACCACAACAGCCTACCTGCCGCCGCACATCTCTAGGCCCCGGACATTCGGCCCCAACCCGGACATCCGGCCCGGCCCAGAAATCTGGCCTCGAGCCCGGATATCCGGACACCACCCTCCCGAGAGCGACATGGCCAGCTTCACCAGCCTGGACATCCGGCCTCCACAGCCCAGACATCTGGCCCTCCGCGAACGCCCGGACATCTGGCCCCGCGTGAAAGCCTGGACATCTGGCCTGAAGCCCGGACGTCCGGCCTCCCTGTCTGCGCACAGTTAAGGGCCGAGGCCCGTGTACCCCTTCTACCCCCTAGACTATATATACTCCACCTCGTCCAACTTTCTAGGGTTAGCATTGGTTTAGCTCATATTTAGAGATAGAGCATGGCTCATCCACATCGGACCTACTCCATGAGAGAGACTGCGGCCCCTCTTCGGAGAAGATCCCTTTGGATTCAAGACCTCCTTGCGGAGAAGAACATCAAGACCCCTCTTGGGCGGCCCCATCAAGACCTCCTCATGGAGAAGACCGTTACCTTTTGTATCGTCCGTTGTTGACTTTGGATCTTGGATCTTCCTTTGTGTTCATGGATCTAGCGCATGTGTGATCATACTTGTTGGTTTGAGTGTTCTCTTGTGTTCCCCTTGTGATTTTCCCCTCGTTTCCCTCCTCATGTTCTTCGTGTTCATCACGGGATTTGCTCCTTCAATGAAAGATTGACCGATTAGGGTTCCTACCCTGCATCACACATCCTTCTTTGTAAGCTCGTTGAGAGGTGCAGCAATGGTGCTGAAATCTCTCACAAAACTCCTATAGAAACCATCGAGACCAAGAAAACTCCTCACTTGTGTGACCGTTTTGGGCTGTGGCCAACTCTCAATAGCTTCAATCTTGACTTTATCAACTTCAATTCCCTGTGGAGTAACATATTGCCAAGAAAAGATACTCAGTCGGTGCAAAAGGTGCACTTCCCAAGGTTACCAAACAAACATGCATCCCGTAGAGGAATAAAAACAACACATAAATGTTTCAAATGTTCTTCCAAAGATTTGCTATAAATCAGTATATCATCAAAATAGACTACCACAAATCATCCAATGAAAGCACATAAAACTCCGTTCATTAGTCTCATGAAAGTACTAGGTGCATTAGTTAACCCAAAAGGCATGACTAACCACTCATATAATCCAAACTTAGTTTTAAATACTGTTTTCCATTCATCCCCCAATTTCATACGAATTTGATGGTATCCACTACGCAAATCAACTTTGGAGAATATTGTAGAGCCACTCAATTCATCAAGCATATCATCTAGCCTAGGAATAGGATGACGATAATGAATAGTAATATTATTAATGTCTCTACAATCAACACACATACGTGACGTACCATCCTTTTTCAGCACTAGAATAATAGGAACAACACAAGGACTAAGGGATTCGCGAATATAACCTTTGTCGAGCAGCTCCTGGACTTGATGCATAATCTCCTTTGTCTCCTCTTGATTGGTACTGTATGGTGCACGGTTGGGTAGCGAAGCACCGGGAATTAAGTCAATCTGATGCTCAATCCCTCGAATAGGTGGTAATCCCGGTGGCACGTCTTGTGAAAAGACGTCAGCGAACTCCTGCAAAATGTTAGTAACAACAGGAGGCAAAGAGGAAGGCACGTCGTCGAATGAAAATAATGCCTCTTTGCACACAAAAGCATAGCAAATAGATTTGCTGAAATCTAGACCATCAATATCAGATTTGGTGGCAAGTAAACATGCACTTTTCAATTTAATTTCAGAAGCAACAGTAGATGGTTTATTATTAGGCTTCATGTGTTGCTCAAATTCTTTTGCCACAATCTGATTTTCACTCTTGGTTTTCTCCTGTTTTGCTTTATTAGCTCTATTAATATCATCTTTCAAAATGGAATCAGGAGTCATAGGAAGCAAAGTAATATTTTTATCCTTATGAACAAGAGTATACTGATTATTTCAACCATGGTGTACATAATTTTTAACAAATTGCCATGGTCTACCAAGTAATAAGGAACATGTTTGCATGGGTACCACATCACAGTCAACATAATCAGCATATGTAGAGATACTAAAATGCACACGAACAGTACGTGTTACCTTAACCTTGCCGCTGTTGTTGAACCATTGTATGTAGTAAGAGATAGCTTCTCCACAATCTCCACTATTGTGGATGTGGTCTTGTGGTGAGAGATAGCTTCTCCACCATCTCCATGCTAGCCAAGTTGTTGCAGCTCCCTCCATTTTTGATGACGCGAACAGAACGTTCGTTCACAACTCCCTTTGTATGGAACAAATTATGCCTATGATTTTGCTTAGCTTGTGTAACATGCACGCTCAAAACACGTTGAGCAACTAAACGTTCATACTTGTCAGCATTTTTAGCAGCCATGTATTGCGTCTCATGATCAGAATCATCTCCACCATGTTCTTCATGTGTAATAAGAGCCAAAGTCTCCTCATCATAGTCACTAGCGGACTCATACCCACCATCCTCAGTAGCAATCATCACATGCTGAGATTTGCATTCTCTCTTAAAATTTCCTCTTCCCTTACAACAACGATAAATAATATCACTTGTGTGCCCAGTTGATGCCATGGAAGAAGAAGAGCTCTGCGCAGGCCCGACAGGTGTGCTCTTGGCAGATAGTGGTGGTTGTGCCAGCTTTCTTGTATCACAGTGTAACGCCCCGAGACCGACGCTCCAGACGGCTTCCATGTTTTTCGTTGTTGTCATGTGTTTCATTTGTCTGTTGCTTTCTTTATAGCATCTTTTGCATTGCATCATGTCTTCATGCTACCCTTTTTAAATAACTCAACTATATAAATTGCATGGATCTTTGGTCCATTTAAACCGAGGGGATTCACATGGTGATTCTCTTTATAACATATCCTCCCAATATTAGGGAGCTATAATAAATATTCCATTCTTTTGGAATTAACCATAACACACGTGCAAAATAACAACATGCCTTTTCTGCTTCGAGTTGATCCCCAAACCTTGCCGACAATTCCTTCTCCATTTATCGAGGTTCCTCCGAAAATCTCAACATTTTTGTCCACTTCTCAAACCCGTCCTAGTTCAAACCATTTGGATTAAATTCAAAGAAATTTGAATTTAATTTTTCATCCATGCCCACTCCATTTTCTCTGGAATCATACACATTTTTATGAGTCTGGGAAAACTAACCGCATGCCCTAATTCTTCTTCCAACCTTCTCTTATCTTCTTTCCTTTCTTCTAGTTCTCTATTAATGAAAAGAGAAAGGAGGAAGAGAGAAGCCCAGTCGCCACTTGTATCTAGCCGGACCAATTAGGCCCAAGGCCCAGGCCATCACAGCCTTCCTAAAGCCCAGCCAATGCCCACCGGCTCTAACCCTAGCGCACCTCTTCCCCTAGCCCATCTCATCCCGATCGAGCCCCTCCTCTCCTTCGTTTCCTCCTCGCGCCGTCAGCTCAGTGAGATGCTCGCTCGATTCCCACTCCCTCCATTCGTTCTCTCCCTCACGCAGCGCACCTGGTGCCAGATCCCCTCGAGCCTCCTCCCCATGTGCTACGGCCCTGCAGACGCTCCCTCCGTTCGGCCTCAACCACCGGAGCCACGTCGCCTCCCCGCCATGGCGCCCGCGCCTCCAGCAGTGTTGCGCCAATAGCACCGCGGGCGACCCCCTTCCTTTGCCGTTGTGTCGTCGTTCTGGCCAGCGAGCCCATCTCCTCCTCGAGCTGCTCCGACGCCGCTGTGCTCTCAGCATCCAGCAGCCGTTGCTGCGGTTCGGTGCCCCTTCTACTCCTTCCTCACTAGCGAGCCACGCCATCCTCCACGAGCAGCCGAGGCCCAGCACATCTCTGCCGCGTCCTCCTTCTCATCTGTGTCCGCCCCGTCGCAAGGGAGCGTGGGCTCCTGTGCCCTTCCACGTCGTCACAGCCTCGCGGGAGCCACCGCTGCTGACGTCCAGTGGGACGCCCTGTCGCAGGACCTCACCGTCCACCTCCTTTGCTTCATCGTCGCTGCTAGGGCCGCCCCATCTCTTGATCTGGACAGGATCCGGCAGGCACACCTCACCCCAACCACCCTGCCCTGCGGCCCGTAGCTTGCCACCTCCAGCCCCCGTTGGCGGCTGCACCAAGTCCAGCAACGCGTCGCTCGTACATGTTGAACGCACTGAGTCCTTGCATCGCGCCCCTGTTGCTATTAACGCCAAGTCCAAGGGTCACCAAACAGGGAATGACGCCAAGTACCAGGTCAATGAGGACCGCCAAGTTCGTCTTCCGCCGTCTCCAAAATCGACAAGTGCTACACGGAAACGTCAAGTACCCCTACGCGCGAAGACGCCAAGACCGTTTCGGGATTCACCAAGTACCGCTACCGATGGCTCGAACATCTACGAAAACGTGTATGACCGTCGTCGAAACTGCAAAGTACCTCTACGCACGGATATCGCCAAGTACCACGATACTGATAACATCCATTACTACTAGCGCCAAGGGTTTCATCAAGTTCAACTACATTGACTACGAACGATGACGACCCTGAACATCTACGTAACGTGTACCACTACCGCCGTCTTGGGAATCGCTAAGAACGACAAGTACCTTGACGCCCGATGCATAGGACAACTACCGTCGACCCTCGAAGACCCCGTGGACGTCAAGTTCCTCGTTGTGACCCCGAACACCTACGGAGTCTGTACAACTACGAAGCGAGAACGACTACCTCCATTACAAACGTCCCGAGAACGTGTACTTCGTCTAGTTTGCATCGAACGAGAACCGTCCCGTTTGCACGCTTCGAAGGTATAATCCCGAGATGACCGCCCGTGGACCGAATGCTTGTGTTATATGAGATGCACCCTATGTCTGCACCGTGCCCGTAGTGTCTCTTGCTTCCATGCCATCAACTCGTGGGAACCCGAAATCCGGGATCACCCCACCGTTCATCGCATGACCTGCTCCCGTCACTCTCTCTTTTGCATCGGTATCTCAATCGAGTTACCGGAACCGGAATATTGCCGTGGCATCACTTTCGGATTCATCGCCGTGGCACCCTTTCTTTCCACCACGGTGACAAATGCTTCATAACATGCTCTTGTAACATTTTCATAAAATTTCTTAAAACTTGCACATGTCATCCGCATAATGATAATAACATTTAAAATGTTTAAAATTGTTGTTGCATTAAAATTACTAATGCACATGAGGATTTACCGGAATTGTTGTTTGATGTTTCCAGCCTCATTTAAAATGCCTAACTGTGTATTTTACTCATGTTTCACCTCTTGCCATGTTAAGAACATTTAATTTTGTTGGGTACATAACCAGGAGTGAACTAAATAATTGAATGTGGTGTTCCGTCAATATGCAACTCGTTGCATATTGAGCTCCACTTAATTTGTAGTATTGTTTGTGCACTTTGCCATGCCATGCCTCATTAAACCGAACATACATCATACTTGATTGTGCATCATGCCATGTTTATGTGATGGTTGTTTACCATATTGTTTGCTTCTTTTCGGTGTTGCTTCTTCGGGTTAGTTCCGATAACATCGCGTTTGTGAGGATTCATTCGACTTCGTCCATTTGTCTTCTTCATGGACTCGTTCTTATTCCTTGCAGGATCTCAGGCAAGATGACTATACCCTCGAAATCACTTCTATCTTTGCTTGCTAGTTGTTCGCTCTATCGCTATGTCACGCTACCTACCACTTGTTATATCATGCCTCCCATGTTGCCATGTCAAGCCTCTAACCCACCTTTCCTACCAAACCATTGTTTGGCTAAGTTACCACTTTGCTCAGCCCCTCTTATAGCGTTGTTAGTTGCAGGTGAAGCTGAAGTTTGTTCCATGTTGGAACATGGATATGTTGGGATATCACAATATCTCTTATTTCAATTAATGCATCTATATAGTTGGTAAAGGGTGGAAGGCTCGGCCTTATGCCTGGTGTTTTCTTCCACTCTTGCCGCCCTAGTTTCCGTCATACTAGTGTTATGTTCCTTGATTTTGCGTTCCGTACGCGGTTGGGTGTTATGGGAACCCCTTGACAGTTCGGTTTGAATAAAACTCCTCTAGCAAGGCCCAACCTTGGTTTTACATTTGCCCAACAACCTATACCTTTCCCTTGGGAGTAATTAACCCGAGGGTCATCTTTATTTTTACCCCCCCCCCCCGGGCCAGTGCTTCTCTAAGTGTTGGTCTGAACCGAGTAGACTGCGGGGCCACCTCGGGGAAACTTGAGGTTTGGTTTTACTCGTAGGATGTCTCATCTGGTGTTGCCCTGAGAACGAGATATGTGCAGCTCCTATCGGGATGTCGGCGCATTGGGCGGTCTTGCTCGTCTTGTTTTACCATTGCCGAAATGTCTTGTAACCGGGATTCCGAGGCTGATCGGGTCTTCTCGGGAGAAGGAATATCATTCGTTGACCATGAGAGCTTGTGATGGGCTAAGTTGGGACACCCCTGCAGGGTTTGAATTTTCGAAAGCCGTGCCCGAGGTTATGTGGCAGATGGGAATTTGTTAATATCCGGTTGTAGAGAACTTGACACTTAACTTAATTAAAATGCATCAACCGCGTGTGTAGCCGTGATGGTCTCTTTCCGGCAGAGTCGGGGAAGTGAACACGGTTCTTGTGTTATGCTTGAACGTAAGTAGTTTCAGGATCACTTCTTGATCACTTCTAGTTCACGACCGCCGTGTTGCTTCTCTTCTCGCTCTTATTTGCGTATGTTAGCCACCATGTATGATTAGTGCTTGTTGCAGCTCCACCTCATTACTCTATCCTACCCATAAGCTTAAATAGTCTTGATCTCGTGGATGTGAGATTGCAGAGTCCTCGTGACTCACAGATACTTCCAAACAGTCGCCGGTGCCGATGATACCAGTGCAGGTGACGCAACCCAACTCAAGTGGGAGCTCGATGAAGATCTTGATCGTTGCTTTGTTTCTTTTTCGGTTGATAAGTAGTGGTGCCCAGTTGGGACGATCGGGGATCTAGCATTTGGGGTTGTCTTTTTTTATTTTGGTTCCATAGTCGGACCTTGATTGTATTCTGGATGATGTATGTTTAACTTGTATTTGTGTGAAGTGGCGATTGTAAGCCAACTCTTTATCCCTTTCTTATTTAGTACATGAGATGTGTGAAGATTACCCCTCTTACGACAAGCCTACCATGCGGCTATGCCTCTAAGTCGTGCCCCGACATGTGGGAGATATAGCCGCATTGTGGGTGTTAGAAGTTGGTAATCAGAGCCATCCTCGACTTAGGAGCCCCTACTTGATCGAATCGCTGACGTTGTTGAGTCTAGAACAAAATGTTTTGAGTCTTAGGATTATATATATATCGGAGAGTAGGATTCTTTTTACTCCTCAGTCCCTTTGTCTCTCTGGTGAGGCCTGGTGAGGCCTCCCGACGTAGAAGTTTTGACTCTTCTCTTCTCAAATTTCACTATTTTTTTAGGATCACGCGGGTATCTTGGAATCGTTCCGATAGTCTTGTGACGAGAACATTGTTCTTGGTGCCTCCTGATATTTAGGGGTTGTGGCAGTGTCCCGGGGAGTTGAGCTCCGAGGTGTTGTCATCACAATTTTATCGTTGCAGTTCTGGAATACCTGAGTTTCGCTGACATTGAAAATCTCTTTTATGCTGTTGTTGGTGAGGTAACCTCGACGCCACCTAGTACTGGGGCGGGTGTTCGGGAGTATTGCCATAACTCGTTGAACAGATGCTTTTCGAAGGTTGAGGTACACGATTTCCGAAGGTTTCTTGGTTATGTGTTGAAGGATGGATATAGCTGGATGTAGGTATTGTTAGTTTGGGTGAGATATTATGCTTCCCCTGTATCCCCAACACTTGATTGCATAACCATAAAGTTTTGGGAGTTTATAAGTGGGAATTCAAGTATCATGTAGGATATCCTTCCAACAGACACATGATACGATATGGGGTCTATCATATGTTTGTTCTAGCTTATTTTGCAAGCCAATCTTTGTTTTGTTTTGAGTTGTGGTATTCGAGTTGCTTCAATGTCAAATGTGGATTCCATACCTTTCCTAAGCGGTATTCTCATATTTCTATGTGAATACCAATCCTTCATGATAATCGAGATTGTCATGTCAATCCTTTTTCATCCGGCATGTTTCCCTTCAAGTGGATCCGATCATTTCAACATCCGCAAGATCAACTCTATGTTTTTCTAGATGGTATCCATTCCATCTGCCCAAGTTGCCTTTGTTTTCCCACCCTCCCACCCTTTTCTTCAAGGACTCGGTTTTCTTAATCAAGTATCCATCTTATTGATGGGAAGTCTCTTCATTCTTTTCAATCAATGTTCTTACCCGGTGGTTCTCATGAAGATGCTCTACAAGTTCATGATTCTTCGTTCTCTTTCTTCTCCGGTGGATTCAATTCAAGCTTTGTCGATCATATCCTTTCCTCGGTTCAAATGTTTTCTCATGCTCGTGCACCTCTTGATCATCCACTTCTCGCCATTCATTTGTTCTAGAGTGCTGAAGATATCCCAGAAGATTCAAGTTTCCATTCTCAATTCTCTCAAGTTCTTTTGAGGATGTTATCTCATTCAAGCCATTCAATTCAACCGGCACAATCTCTCTTTTAAATCGTTCAACGGTGTATCTTTTGAGTGGGCCCTAACCCACAGGTCTTTTCCTAGGATCTTACCCGACTCTTCTAATTTTTTCCGGAGTTATCCTCAAATTCATTTCAAAGTTTAACGTAAGAATGAATTATCATCAGTCATATGTCTTTCTCCAAGATCTTTCAAATTCTTTCATCGTTAGTTCAACCTTTCTAATTTTCATTCCGGAGTGCCTCAACAACCCATGGTGGTGTTTCTCATTGTCATTCTCAACATTTGAAGACCGAAGAAGAGTTTTTCCTTCAAATCTTATCTGTTCTCTTGAAGATTCAAGGTTCTAGCTTGTTGCCATCCTCTCATAATTGTTTTAGATTGTGAGAATGCTATTCACCCATCCGGAGCAATTCAGGAGTCTTTTCAGTTTGATTCTGCGGAGCCCATCATCTCAGAATTATTCATTCCAGCTTTCAGCTCTCGTTCTCCAAATCATACCGGTGCATCGTTCAAATATCATCTAATCAGTTCTTGATCTCTTCGTTCTCATGTATCTAAATCCTAGCAAGTATCTTCATTCGTTTTCAAATTCTCCCGGTGTTTTGTGCCTTTGCTACTTTCATTTTCAAGTCTTACAGTGGTTTGATCAAGATTCTCTTCCATGGTTATCATATTAATTCATTCGTTGTTTCAATCCTACCGGTGGTTCGTTGAGGTTTTTCCCAAGTTTGCGCTATATCTCTGTTAATCCTTTCTACGAGAATAAGTAGTATGCCAAATCCATTGCTGGTCATCAATTTAAATTGGTGAAGGATACGCATAAGGTAATTCTTATCTTGCTTCATCCAAATGATGAATTCATTCTTCCGAAGTTTGTTCACGATGAGTAAATTCTCGGTTCAAGTGCTTCATACTTTTCCCGGAGTTCAACGATCTCTCAACTATATCACCGCGTATATTCATCTAAATCATTGCAAGGATTAACCTTGTGTTTTCAACTTCTCTTTCCTTTCGTTTGATCATTCTTTTGTTACAAAGTTCTTCATGGAGGCTCTCAAGCAAGCAATTGATTCCGTTAGTGGCAGAATCTCACCTCAGTTTTGAGATGTTTTCCATAAGCCCATTACAAGTTTATTCTTTTCATTGTTCATTTCCCTACAACTCCGTCCAATCCTTTGTGGAAGGATGCTTTCAAACTCATTTGAGGTAGAAGATGTTGTTTTCTTCTTCGTTACTTTCACCATTCTATCTTTTGTTCCGAAGGCATTGTGATGTTGCACGCTTCGATCCATCGTGCCATTTTTGTCAAAGATCATGTTCTTTCTTTTGCTTATCCATTCAACCGGAGTGTCGTGTCCTCCATTCAAGTTCTCTCATCTTATCAAGTTTTGCCTTCCTTCTCAACCGGAGTGCTGTCTGAGATCTTTCTTACCCCTTGTTCCATTCTTTCAATAGTTCCGGAGGCAGTGTGTTGTTGATTTCATCAAGTATCCTCTCATCTTGTCAAGTTCATATTCTTTGCCTTCCATTTCCAACCGGATTTTTGTCGTAATTGGTCTTTACCGTCCCTTGTACATCTCGTTTCAACCGGAGTGCTTGCATATACTTTTTGTCCATTATAACCCTTTTCTTATGTCTTTCAACCACAAGGTTCCCGTAATGTTCCTTGTCCCTCTTTTCTAACAGAGTGTTTTCAACTTTGTTCAACCTCGTTATATTCTTTCTTTCAATTTGTTCAACCTCTCAAGGTTATTTGGTTTCACTCGTTTGTCAAAGAAGCAACTTAGTTTTACTTCTTCTCTTCCTCTTTCGTTTCTCTCCGGTGCCATCCTAGATCTCGGGACGAGATCCTCTTGTAGTGGTGGAGTGTTGGAACGCCCAGGGACCGACGCTCCAGACGGCTTCCATGTTTTTCGTTGTTGTCATGTGTTTCATTTGTCTGTTGCTTTCTTCATAGCATCTTTTGCATTGCATCATGTCTTCATGCTACCCTTTTTAAATAACTCAACTATATAAATTGCATGGATCTTCGGTCCATTTAAACCGAGGGGATTCACATGGTGATTCTCTTTACTCCCTCCATTTTTATATACAAGGCCACTATGGAATATACATTCTGCATCTATACAAGGCCACCAACAGTAATCGAGGCAAAGTTAATGATATTTTCTCGTATTAACAACCTGTTTAATACTTGCATGCATGCAGTCATAATGACAATTAGCTACTTCCTCCACTCAGTTTCTTTGAGTGCATGCAGAGTATTAAAGATCCTAGTAAACAAGAAGAAAAGTTGACTTGTAAAGCACACATTAAATTTTACATTGGTACCTGTAATCCAAGTTTGTGGCCTTGTATACAAAAATGGAAGGAGTATAATATATCCTGCCAATATTAGGGAGCTATAATAAATATTCCATTCTTTTGGAATTAACCATAAAACAGGTGCAAAAATAACCCCATGCCTTTTCTGCTTCGAGTTGATCCCCAAACCTTGCCGACAATTCCTTCTCCATTTATCGAGGCTCCTCCGAAAATCTCAACATTTTTGGACACTTCTCAAACCCGTCCTAGTTCAAACCATTTGGATTAAATTCAAAGAAATTTGAATTTAATTTTTCATTCATGCCCACTCCATTTTCTCTGGAATCATACACATTTTTATGAGTCTGGAAAAACTAACCGCATGCCCTAATTCTTCTTTCCTTTCTTCTAGTTCTCTGTTAATGAAAAGAGAAAGGAGGAAGAGAGAAGCCCAGCCGCCACTTGTATCAAGCCGGACCAATTTGGCCCAAGGCCCAGGCCACCGCAGCTTTCCCAAAGCCCAGCCAGTGCCCACCGGCTCTAACCCTAGCGAACCTCTTCCCCTAGCCCATCTCAGCCCGATCGATCCCCTCCTCTCCTTCGTTTCCTCCTCGCGCCGTCAGCTCAGGGAGATGCTCGCTCGATCCCCACTCCCTCCTTTCGCTCTCTCCCTCACGCAGCGCACCCGGTGCCCGATCCCCTCGAGCCTCCTCCCCGTGCGCGACGGCCCTGTAGATGCTCCCTTCATTCGGCCTCAACCACCGGAGCCACGTCGCCTCCCCGCCATGGCGCCCGCGCCTCCAGCAGTGCTGCGCCAACAGCGTCGCGGGTGACCCCCTTCCTCTCCCGTTGTGCCGTCGTTCTGGCCAGCGAGCCCATCTCCTCCTCGAGCTGCTCCGCCGCTGCTGTGCTCTCAGCCTCCGGCAGCCGCTGCTGCGGTTCGGCGCCCCTGCTTCTCCTTCGTCACCGGCGAGCCACGCCGTCCTCCACGAGCAGCCGAGGGCCAGCACATCTCCGCCGCGTCCTCCTTCTCATCTGTGTTCGCCCCGTCGCAAGGGAGCGCGGGCCCATGTGCCCTTCCATGTCGTCACAGCCTCGCGGGAGCCACCGCTGCTGACGTCCAGTGGGACACCCTGTCGCAGGACCTCGCCGTCCACCTCCTTTGCTTCGTCGTCGCTGCTAGGGCCGCCCCATCTCTTGATCTGGACAGGATCCGGCAGGCACAGCTCACCCCAACCACCGTGCCCTGCATCCCGCAGCTGGCCGCCTCCAGCCCCCGTTCGCGACCGCACCAAGTCCAGCAAGGCGTCGCCCGTACACGTTGAATGCGCTGAGTCCATGCATCGCGCCCCTGTTGCTGTTAACGCCAAGTCCAAGGGTCACCGAACAGGGAATGACGCCAAGTACCAGGTCAATGAGGACCGCCAAGTTCGTCTTCCGCCGTCTCCAAAATCGACAAGTGCTACACGGAAACGTCAAGTACCCCTACGCGCGAAGACGCCAAGACCGTTTTGGGATTCACCAAGTACCGCTACCGATGGCTCGAACATCTACGAAAACGTGTATGACCGTCGTCGAAACTGCAAAGTACCTCTACGCACGGATATCGCCAAGTACCACGATACTGATAACATCCATTACTACTAGCGCCAAGGGTTTCATCAAGTTCAACTACATTGACTACGAACGATGATGACCCTGAACATCTACGTAACGTGTACCACTACCGCCGTCTTGGGAATCGCTAAGAACGACAAGTACCTTGACGCCCGATGCATAGGACAACTACCGTCGACCCTCGAAGACCCCGTGGACGTCAAGTTCCTCGTTGTGACCCCGAACACCTACGGAGTCTGTACAACTACGAAGCGAGAACGACTACCTCCATTACAAACGTCCCGAGAACGTGTACTTCGTCTAGTTTGCATCGAACGAGAACCGTCCCGTTTGCACGCTTCGAAGGTATAATCCCGAGATGACCGCCCGTGGACCGAATGCTTGTGTTATATGAGATGCACCCTATGTCTGCACCGTGCCCGTAGTGTCTCTTGCTTCCATGCCATCAACTCGTGGGAACCCGAAATCCGGGATCACCCCATCGTTCATCGCATGACCTGCTCCCGTCACTCTCTCTTTTGCATCGGTATCTCAATCGAGTTACCGGAACCGGAATATTGCCGTGGCATCACTTTCGGATTCATCGCCGTGGCACCCTTTCTTTCCACCACGGTGACAAATGCTTCATAACATGCTCTTGTAACATTTTCATAAAATTGCTTAAAACTTGCGCATGTCATCCACATCATGATAATAACATTTAAAATGTTTAAAATTGTTGTTGCATTAAAATTACTAATGCACATGAGGATTTACCGGAATTGTTGTTTGATGTTTCCGGCCTCATTTAAATGCCTAACTGTGTATTTTACTCATGTTTCACCTCTTGCCATGTTAAGAACATTTAATTTTGTTGGGTACATAACCGGTAGTGAACTAAATAATTGAATGTGGTGTTCCGTCTTGCATATTGAGCTCCACTTAATTTGTAGTATTGTTTGTGCACTTTGCCATGCCATGCCTCATTAAACCTGACATACATCATAGTTGATTGTGCATCATGCCATGTTTATGTGATGGTTGTTTACCATATTGTTTGCTTCTTTCCGGTGTTGCTTCTTCGGGTTAGTTCTGATAACATCGCGTTTGTGAGGATTCGTTCGACTTCGTCCATTTG
Organism: Triticum urartu; assembly: GCF_056163025.1. Lineage (NCBI taxonomy): Eukaryota > Viridiplantae > Streptophyta > Magnoliopsida > Poales > Poaceae > Triticum > Triticum urartu. The sequence continues at coordinate 235,861,040 of NC_141877.1, forward strand.
TCTTCTTCATGGACTCGTTCTTCTTCCGTGCGGGATCTCAGGCAAGATGACCATACCCTCGAAATCACATCTATCTTTGCTTGCTAGTTGTTCGCTCTATCGCTATGTCGTGCTACCTACCACTTGTTATATCATGCCTCTAACCCACCTTTCCTAGCAAACGGTTGTTTGGCTAAGTTACCGCTTTGCTCAACCCGTTTTATAGCGTTGTTAGTTGCTGGTGCAGCTGAAGTTTGTTCCATGTTGCAACATGGATATGCCGGGATATCACAATATCTCTTGTTTTAATTAACGCATCTATATACTTGGTAAAGGGTGGAAGGCTCGGCCTTACGCCTGGTGTATTGTTCCACTCTTGCCGCCCTAGTTTCCATCATACCGGTGTTATGTTCCTTGATTTTGCGTTCCTTACGCGGTTGGTTGTTATGGGAACCCATTGACAGTTCGCTTTGAATAAAACTCCTCCAGCAAGGCCCAACCTTGGTTTTACATTTGCCTAACAACCTATACCTTTCCCTTGGGAGTAATTAACCCAAGGGTCATCTTTATTTTAACACCCCCCCGGGCCAGTGCTTCTCTAAGTGTTTTTCCGAACCGAGTAGACTGCGGGGCCACCTCGGGGAAACTTGAGGTTTGGTTTTACTCGTAGAATGTCTCATCCGGTGTTGCCCTGAGAACGAGATATGTGCAGGTCCTATCGAGATGTCGGCGCATCGGGTAGTCTTGCTGGTCTTGATTTACCATTGTCGAAATGTCTTGTAACCGGGATTCCGAGGCTGATCGGGTCTTCTCGGGAGAAGGAATATCCTTCGTTGACCGTGAGAGCTTGTGATGGGCTAAGTTGGGACACCCCTGCAGGGTTTGAATTTTCGAAAGCCGTGCCCGCGATTATGTGGCAGATGGGAATTTGTTAATATCCAGTTGTAGAGAACTTGACACTTAACTTAATTAAAATGCATCAACCGCGTGTGTAGCCATGATGGTCTCTTTCCGGCGGAGTCCGGGAAGTGAACACGGTTCATGTGTTATGCTTGAATGTAAGCAGTTTCAGGATCACTTCTTGATCACTTCTAGTTCACGACCGCCATGTTGCTTCTCTTCTCGCTCTTATTTGTGTATGTTAGCCACCATATATGCTTAGTGCTTGCTGCAGCTCCACCTCATTACCCTATTCTACCCATAAGCTTAAATAGTCTTGATCTCGCGGGTGTGAGATTGCTGAGTCCTCGTGACTCACAGATACTTCCAAATAGTTGCAGGTGCTGATGATACCAGTGCAAGCGACACAACCCAACTCAAGTGGGAGCTCGATGAAGATCTTGATCATTGCTTTGTTTCTTTTTCGGTTGATCAATAGTGGAGCCCAGTTGGGACGATCGGGGATCTAGCTTTTGGGGTTGTCTTCTTTTTTTTTTTGGTTTCGTAGTCGGACCTTGGTTGTATTCTGGATGATGTATGTTTAACTTGTATTTGTGTGAAGTGGCGATTGTAAGCCAACTCTTTATCCCTTTCTTATTCAGTACATGGGATGTGTGAAGATTACCCCTCTTTTGACAAGCCTACCATGCGTCTATGCCTCTAAGTCGTGCCCCGACACGTGGGTGATATAGCCGCATTGTGGGTGTTACACACAGCTGGAGGTGGCACCTGATGGAGGTGCTAGTGCAGTGGAAGTATGATGTAGGGTAGAACCCTATGTGGCCGATCTTTCATGAAAGGAGCGGATCACGCGAAGAACATGAATAACACGAGGGGGAAAACGAGGGGAATCACGAGGGGAATCACGAGGGGAAACACGAGAGAAACACTAAAACCAACAAGATATGGTCACACATATGCTAGATCCTCGAAACACAAAGAGATACACGATCCAAATCCAACAAGGGACGATACAAAGGGTAGCCGGTTCTTCTCCGTGAGGAGGTCTTGAATCCACAAGGGGATCTTCCCGTAAAGGGGTCTTGAATCCAAGGTGGATCTTCTCCGAAGAGGGGCCGCTGTCTCTCTCAAGGAGTAGATCCGATATGGATGAGCGAAGCTCTATCTCACAAATGAGCTAACACAACGCTAACCCTAGAAAGTAGGACGAGGTGGATTATATATAGTCTAGGGGGCAAAGGGCTACACGGGCCTCAGCCCTTACACTGTGCGCAGATAGGGGAGGCCGGACGTCCGGGCGTCGGGCCGGATGTCCGGGCTTTCACGCGGGGCCGGATGTCCGGGCGTTCACGGAGGGCCGGATGTCTGGGCTATGGAGGCCGGATGTCCGGGCTGGTGAAGCTGGCCATGTCGCTCTCGGGAAGGTGGTGTCCGAATATCCGGGCTCGAGGCCGGATTTCAGGGCCGGGCCGGATGTCCTGGGCCTGTAGTGTCTTGGCGGCTGAGCGGCTATGGTGGGTATCGGGTCGGACGCCCGGGGTCGTGGCTGGATGTCCGGGGCCTGGGAGGTGTCCTTGACTCCTTCCATTGGTTTTTTTCATCCGTGAACTTGGGGGCTTGTACATCTTCACGTGCATCTTCGAGAGGATCCTTTTGATACCTAATCATGCACAACGTCTCGGACTTAGGTAGTAGCCATGTCTCATGCATAGAAAGTGGAAGTTTGGAGAGGAGTGAGTTCACCTTATCTTCGATAGCCTTGGCTCGGGCTCTTGTCATTGGTCCAAGTGGTGTCGTTGGAGGTGTAGGTGCGTCCATGGGGATGATCGTGGGATGCTCCGCATCATCTCCCCTCCCTTGGGGAAGATCCGACCTCGGATTGAAATCCTCATCACCATGGTAGGGCGAGAGATCTTTGACGTTGAAGATATCGCTCACGTTGTACTTGTCGCGGGGGAGGTCGATCTTGTAAGCGTTGTCGTTGTAGCGTGCAAGCACCTTGAAGGGTCCGTCCGTTCGTGGTCGAAGTTTGGACTTGGGTTCTTGGGGAAAGCGGTCCTTGCGAAGGTGTAGCCACACGAGATCGCCAATGTTGAAGACCATGGGGTGCTTGTTGATGTTGAGCTTGGTCGCCAATGTTGAAAACCACGCTGAATAGTATGTCTTGTATCTTCATGCACCTTCTTGAGATGAGTCACACATGCACTTGCATCCAAATTGATGTGCTCTTGGAGTGGTAGAGGAAGAATTTCCGATGGTGACAATGGGTTGAATCCATAGACGACCACGAAGGGGGACTTGCCGGTAGTTGAGTGTCTTGCGTGGTTGTAGGCGTACTCGGCGATCGGTAGGCACGGTTGCAAGATTTTCCTACAAAATAGATGTGCAATATGTGAAGTATCATCTATCTTCTGGCAAGATATGAAATGAGCCATGTTGGAGAATAGGTTCACAACAACAAACACGAAATCCTTTCCATTCCTATTTCTAGGCAACCCAAGCACAAAATCCCTACTAAAGTCTTCCCATGGTTGATATGGAATTGGAAGTGGCATGTAAAGACCAAGAGATTGAGCTTTGCACTTAGCTTAGAGACATGTATTGGTTGGTGAAGTGGTTGATGTCGGGAAGCATCGTGGGACAAAAATAGTGCTTGGAGAGCGTAGCAAGTGTCTTGTCGTGTCCAAAGTGGATGAGTAGTTGAACTTGCCATTGGATCGTCTTAGGTTCCTCAGGGTTGATGCGGTAGGGAAACTTGTTAGGAAGGTGCGCTCCGCGGGTGATGTCGATTCGGTGTTTAATGCCTCGTATAGGAGGTGGACCCGGAGTTAGCTCGTCGGGGAAAACATCTTGAAATTCCTGCAAAAAAGAAGATAACACTAAAGGTAGAGTGTGAGAGGTGTTAGCTTTTGGTGCCTCGTCATTGCACGAAAGGTCATAGTGCATGACACTAGATGGGTTCTCACACACTTCTCTCATCTCACGTGTGATAGCAAATAGAACTAAGTTCTTCTCGTCGCTCATCTTGGAGGCGCTCACTTTGGGCTTGTGGCGCTCACTTCCTTTTTGGTGGCTTGCTCTCTCACTATTTCTCCATGATGGGTGGCTTTCTTGTCGGTGATCACTTGGCTTGGAGACATAGGTCGAAGTACATACTCCTTCAATTACATCTTGAAGATGTAGTGGTTCGTTCGGCCGTTGTGGATGACACCTCTATCAAAGTGCCATGGGCGTCCAAGAGGAAGGTGGTAAACGGTCATTGGAATGACATCACACTCTAAAGTGTCTTCGTAGGCACCGATTTTGAAGGAGACTTGTACTCGATGCTCAACTTGGATAGTGTCGGGGTCGCTAAGCCATTGAACTTTGTATGGATGAGGATGTTCTATCTTTGCCAATTGGAGCTTGGAGAATAGTTCCTCACTTGCTAAGTTATGGCAACTCCCTCCATCGATGATGACCTTGACGGACCTTCCATTGATGCCGGCCTTGGTATGGAATATGTGACATCTTTGGTCTTCCTCATGTTGACGTTGAAGAGTCAAGACCTCGGAGACAACGAGAGCGGGACTTGAATCTCCGTCACAAAAGACTTGATTCTCTTCTTCTTCGGTCACATGCCGGTGCATTACCACTTGCTCAATGGCTTTCATCTCCTCATCACTCATGGAGTCATATGGACCATCGTAGTTGAGGATCATGGTTCGCTTGTTAGTACACTCGAATGACTTGTGACCTTGGCTGCCGCATGTGAAGCATTTGAAGGAACTGGTCTTGACGGTCTCATCGGTTGGGGTAGATGATGATGAAGCTCTCGGCTTGAAGTTGCTTGTAGTAGGATGATGACTTGGGGTAGTCGAAGATGTTGGAGTCGTTGAAGCTTGATTGTTTGAGAAGCCATAGGACTTGGATGAGAACTTGGCATATTTGAGGTCATCTTGCACTTGACGTTCCGCTTTTGTAGCTTGATGCACGAGCTCGATGAGGTTCGAGTATGGTTGGAAGTCGGCGATCTTCTTGATAGGATGGTTGAGTCCATTCAAGAAACGTGCCATAGTTTGCTCATCATCTTCCATGACATTGGCCCTTATCATGGCAATCTCCATCTCCTTGTAGTACTCTTCAACGCTCTTGGTTCCTTGCTTGAGTAGTTGGAGTTTCTTGAAGAGGTCGTAGTTGTAGTAGGTAGGCACAAAGCATGCTCTCATGACCTCTTGCCTCTCGACGCTCGATAACTTGTTCCCACCAAATGAGGACATAGTCTTGGAACTCAAGGGATGCCATCGCGATCTTCGTCTCTTCGTCATAGTTGTGCAAAAGGAATATTTTGTTGACCTTCAATTCCCATGAAAGGTACTCTTCGAGATCGTTGCTTCCATTGAACTTGGGCATGGTGAACTTGAGCTTGCCGTAGTGTTGCTATTCGTTGTGTTGGGTCGAGGATGATGACTTCCATGTTGTTGATGATTGTCAAGCTTGTGTTGCTCTTGGAGAAGAGGATTCCCATTATCTTCATGCTCTTGATGAACTTGATGTTCTTGGCGAGCTTGTGGGGGAGCTTGTCGATCTCGAGGAGGAACTTAAGGAACTTGATGATGCACGCGAGCTTGAAATCTCCGTTCTTGAGCTTCTTCGCGAAGTGCTTCTTCATGTTCAAGATCTTGTCTGCCTCGGTTGGCTATGGCGCGACTTGCATCTTGGAGGGCTTGTTGCACCTCAAGTGCTTGAGCATCTCGCAATTGTTGCTCTTGACGTTGTGCCTGGGCATCTTGTGCTTCTTGGTGTAGACGCGCTCACTCTTCCGCTTCATGTTGGCGTTGTCGTTGCCGTTCTCGTGCTAGTGCAAAAGCCTCTTGAGTTTGACGTTGTCGATGCTCTTGAGAGTTGTTGCCATGTAGAGGATTGAGGCTTGCTTGACGATCGTTGCACGCGGCACGTCGAAGAGTGTTCGATGTCGGTGTACTTGAGCCGGAGAGGGTGAAGTCGGAGTGTCGACTTGAGCGAGTCCTTCTTGATGAATACGAAGTGGAAGAACAGTGGTTGAGCAACAAAGCACGAATCTCGTACATTCTTGTGTCGTTTTCTTGCTTGTGATCATCGAGCTTGTGGTCTAAGTAGTCCCTTATACGTTGCTCAGAGAGTCGCAAGTCGGCGGCGAGGTTGTCGATGCGTTCACTCATTGCTTGTTGCTCTTGATGCAAAGCACGTTGTGCACGAAAGAGGTGGCTCTTGGTGACGTAGGAGTTCATGTCGTCGTCGTGCTCAATGAAGAGTGGGTTGGTAGAAGTACTTGGCCTATCCATCATTCCAAGACAAAATTGTGAGAGGTAGAAAGAGAAGAACGAATACCAAATGTACCTTGACCGAAGTTGAAAGTGGATCAATGATCACTCGAATGTGGACAAGGAAATAACACAATTGGTACAAATTCTTGTCGGTTTCTCACACCTACACAAGTAAAAGCTTATGGTGGAGCTTGGTTAGGATGGTGGCACAAAATTTAATGCAATTGTAAGTGAGCTTCAATAATGTTGGAAAAGATTCGCAAGATTGCAATGCAACAAGTAGACCAAGCAATGTAATGTACACGGAAACACACACTCAAAGAGATAAGTTGGGTTGGGCAACCAAGGATGAGCCAAAATGAGGATCCACAAAAATGCTCTTGTTGCACAACACTAGAGAGACGCTAGCGCGATTGCACAATAGGCGGATACAAGACTTGTGCAGAACCTACTAAGCAAAAATGTAACGACTTCTATCCCAAGTATGTTCTATGCAAGGTGTTTTGATGATATGATCCAAGATGATCTAATATGACAATCTTAATGTTGTATGATGCTATGGTGCTTGTTTAAAAGCTCTTTGCTTTTCTTTTTTCCTTTTTCTTAAAAGCTTGTTTGGCTCTTTGTTGTTTGAGGTCTTTTCTCATGCAATGCTTGATGAACCAGGATAGCAATTGTGTATGCGATGACAACCTTGTGATGCAAGAGATGATACCAAGATATGCAACAATGATGTATGTATGCTATGGGAAGTATGATCACTAATGTGCACAAGTCTCGTTGCCGGCAATACACAAAGGCTAGTCTAGATGGGTAAGCAACACAAAGGAGTAAGGCTATGATGGCTATCAATGTAATGGCAAGAGTGATATGTCCAATACCAAGGTGAGGTTACCGTTCCTTCGGTTCCTCGTCCGTAAGTAAGAACGGATGACGGTGATCGAATGAGTGTGATGAATACCAGGATGTAGTCGAGGTGGTCGTTATTGATGACGCGTCCGTGGCGAAGATGAGTGGTGGTGATGTTGATGTCGAACCGTACCTAAATAGCCGAAACACAAGTAGGACATGGTACCGCAAGTCAAAATCTCAAAGCAAAATTGGACCAAAATTGTCGGAGTTGGTGTTGGTATGCGGAAGTAGTGGTGGTATGCGTAAGTATATGCGGGCACTAGAACAAAATTTGGCGAAATATGGATGGAAAACGAGCGGTGGAGAGGAAGTGGTGCTGCCAGGGGTCGGATGTCCGGGCTCTGGATCCGGGGATGAATTCGAAGATCTTCGCGAGGAGAGGTCAAATCCGGGCAAAATTTGAAGGAATTTCTGGATGGAAATTGGGGAAAAATGGATGGAAAGCTAGATCTACCTGCAACACACGAAATCCGCGGATCAAATCCAACAAAATTTCATCACACCAACAAATCACAAAAATAAATTGGGGCTATTTTTGTGGGGAATTTTCGAATTAGGGACAAAATAAACAAAACTAGGCTAGCAACACAACGGGGAGGCTCCGAAATCATGATCAATGTGGCTCTTGATACCAAGATGATGTAGGGTAGAACCCTATGTGTCCGATCTTTCACGAAAGGAGCGGATCCCGCGAAGAACACGAAGAACACGAGGGGAAAAACGAGGGGAATCACGAGGGGAGACACGAGAAAAACACTAAAACCAACAAGATATGGTCACACATATGCTAGATCCTCGAAACACAAAGAGATACACGATCCAAATCCAACAAGGGACGATACAAAGGGTCACCGGTTCTTCTCCGTGAGGAGGTCTTGAATCTACAAGGGGATCTTCCCGTAAAGGGTCTTGAATCCAAGGTGGATCTTCTCCGAAGAGGGGACGCGGTCTCTCTCAAGGAGTAGATCCAATATGGATGAGCGAAGCTCTATCTCACAAATGAGCTAACACAACGCTAACCCTTGAAAGTCGGATGAAGTGGAGTATATATAGTCTAGGGGGGCGAAGGGGTACACGGGCCTCGGCCCTTACACTGTGCGTAGACAGGGGAGGCCGGACGTCCGGGCGTCAGGTCGGATGTCCGGGCTTTCACGCTGGGCCGGATGTCCGGGCTGGCGAGGCCGGATGTCTGGGCGTTCGCGGAGGGCCGGATGTCCGGGCTGGTGAAGCTAGTCATGTAGCTCTCGGGAAGGTGGTGTCCGGATATCCAGGCTCGAGGCCGGATTTTCGGCTAGGGCCGGATGTCCGAGGCCTATAGTGTCCCGGCGGCTGAACGACTATGGTGGGTGAAGTTCCAGGAGCCGGACGTCCGGGGTCGTGGCCGGATGTCCGAGGCCTGGGAGGTGTCCTTGACTCCTTCCATTGGTTTTCTTCATCCGTGAACTTGGGGGCTTGTACATATTCACGTGCATCTTCAGGAGGATCCTTTTGATACCTAATCTTGCACAACGTCTCGAACTAAGGTAGTAGCCATGTCTTATGCATAGAAATTAGATGTTCGAAGATGAGTGACTTCACCTTATCTTCGATAGCCGTGGCTCGGGCTCTTGTCATTGGTCCAAGTGGTGTCGTTGGAGGTGTAGGTGCGTCCATGGGGATGATCGTGGGATGCTCCGCATCAAAGTAGAGGATGCATGTGATGTCCATGATGAAGACCGAACTATAGAAAAGTTAGTTCGCGCCAATGCCTGTCGATCCTGCACATCACGTTCAGCTTTACAAGCAAGATGGAATAAAAAATTGATATTATTATACTCCTTATACTCTAGAATGGTCTGAATCTCTCTATTTAATCCACCCATAAAACGTGCAAGCATAACTTCATTCTCCTCAACAATACCACATCTAATCATGCCAGTTTGTAATTCCTGATAATATTCTTCTACATAATTTTTTTCCTTGTCTTAAACGATGCAATTTATGAAGTAATTCACGTTGATAATATGGTGGAACCCAACGAGTACGCATAGCAGTTTTCAAAGCAGCCCAAGTAGCTGGAATAGGATATAATCTACAATGTTCAGACCACCAAACACTTGCAAAACTAGTGAAAGCACAAACAGCGGCAGGAACACGTCTCTCCTTGGGATATTGAAACATGTAAAACGTTGTTCAGTTTCTAACTCCCAAGTAAGATATATGTCAGGAACATATCTACCCTCAAATGGTGGAATTTTCAACTTCAGTTTAGGAAAAAGGTCAAGATCTCGTACCTCAGGTGATGGTGCAGCCCTACCGTTGTGATGATATACCTGAGGACGACCTGGTGGTGGTGGTGCTGGTGGTTGCACGTAGTTCTATTTTTGATCAACCTCATCCTCGTAATGGTCCTCCACCTCTGCAGTAGCAGCAGGAGCTATAGAAGCATCAACAGCGGCACCGGAATTTTTCCCAGGGTCAATGGGAACGCGCCGTGCTCGTCCCACTTGATTTGGAAGGAGACGTTATTGTTGTTCTTGTTGTTGTTGCTGTTGTTGTTGTAGATGTGCGCTCAAGGTTGTCAGAATCGTAATCCTGTTATATGATTCTATGACTTTACGATCCAAACTAACCCCTATGATTCTATGATTTTAGTTCATAGAATCTACGTTTCTATGATCCTGATAGTGAAGATTCTACGATTTGCGATCCTACCATCGGAGCTTCAATCCGATTCAAAATCGCAATTCTGACAACCTTGGGGCACTAGGTGCAGCCGGTGGTGGTGGAAGACGCGCGAACAATACATTAAACTTGTTATCGAGCTTTGTTTCGAACGTCTTCTCCATGCCATCTGTCTTCTCCATGGCCTCTTCAAATATGTTTAGCACATCTTGCACCTGTCCACTCATCATTTGCTAAAATTTATCCAAGTCAGTCTCGTCGGCTTGTGATCCAGCCATGGTTAGCAGCAATAGAAACACACAAGAATAGGATCCTATAGACTACTAACAAGAGGTGGTGGTGGGTGTCACAAATCCGTCAAGCAAATCTCAAATTCTTACCAGTTCTTACCCAGCAGCAGGCGGTGATCGGCAACTGTCATAGTCAAAACTCTCAAAGCTTGGATAGAGCGATTACAAGGCAGAGTCAAACGCACTACGTAGATGTATGTGGAGCTAGGAAGGTTTATAATATGGTACCAAAAAGGGTCAGCAATAATCAATTCAGAGATGCCAAGTTGAATAAACGCTCAACGACGGTATTGTGCTGGTCCTAGGCTAGACCGTGCTAGAGAAGCGAGCCTAGAACACTAACAAAATCACGACGCTGCACGTAAACAAGGGAAACACACACTGGAATTTTTTTCGCTCTTTTTTTTGCGCTCCTTTTTTGCGAAAAATCACTATAATGGCGAGTGTCTCAAAACTCTTCCCTCGTCAAACTGACAGGATGGGCACGGATTTTTTTGACTTTTTTTTTCGAAAATCATGGCAGCGACGACGAAAAAGTGCGACAAAAAATCACTATGATGGCAGGTGGCTCAAAAAGACTCAGAAAAGCCTAAAAATAGGATAGGGAAAAATATTTTTGCCTGTGAAATTTTTTGCTTGAAAACTGCCTGGGGGTCTCCAGACTCTATTTTTTCGAAACCTACCCATGCGAGGAAACACGAATCGGAAATTAGACGGAACTCGAAAACAAACCTAATATGAAAGGACTCGGATTGGTGGTGCATATATGGTGGTAGGATATGGCAACGGTGGTGGTATATGGATACGGATTGGTGGTGGTATATGGATACAGATTGGTGGTGGTATATGGCAGGGGCGATGATGATGGTGTGGCGGCAGCGTGACAACTTATGACCAAAACTCAAAACTCTAAAGGACTAGACTCTAAGACGAGCAACTAGACATGACGATGCAACCGCGAATTCAATAAAGCAAAATACTGAAAAGACTATGCAAAGGCTCAGACTGGTTCAGATATGATGAAATAACCCTATTTTTTTTGCTTTTTCGTGGACTGTAGGTATAAAGTACATACTCGATCTAAACTACGAAAAAATGTAACATCTCACCGAGCAACCTGGAATTTCGATACCACTTGATAGAGGAAAAGGTGTCCGTCTTTTGATGAGATGGTGGCTATCGTTTTGGAGGAAGTCAACTTTGATGATGCGACTACGAACGTGCGAGGACGTCGCGCCTTAGCAATCGCCAAACCAACTCCGAGAGGTTATTGACCACGCCGAAGCACGATCAACCTGACCACGAAGGTCTGTTTCATGCAGACAAACGAAGAACAAGCAAGAAACTAAGATTGCAATCTGGATATTGCGAATATAAGAGGAAAGCTTTATTGATCAAGGTGGGGTTCTGTGACGCCTTTGTCTGGTCGTGGAATACAAAAGAAGTATGCGAAGTTGCAGCTATGATGAACTTTAATCTAAACAAAACCCAAAGTCTAAACGACGCCCTAAGGGCTGTATATATGGAGGAAGAGGGGGGAATTTCGTGGCCCTTGGTGGAGGGGTCCAAAACCAATCCTAACTCTTGTTTCCCCACACATACGGACTCTAAAAACAGCCTATACTTAAGTATTTCAAAAATACATGGGCCTGGCCCAATAATAAGGTGACGCAGCACCTAGAATAGTCTCTGGACGAAATTTATGAAGTGGCATCTTGTATATTTCATCCAAGGCTTCATGCACTCCTTATGGTGGCTTCAAAGTCCTGAAATCATCACTTGCAACTCCGTTCTTGATCCCCTTGCGCATGCCATCATCTCCATGCTTGAACTTCCTCCAAGGTTCATCTTTCTTGTCCAAGCTAGGCCCTTCATTTGTAAGCAAAACAAATGTATCCAATTTAGGCAGCATCATATTTTCATGAACATTAGAATCGCTACCAAGGAATGAAAGCACTTGATAATTCAATTGGCGAGCGCGAGCTCTAGTAATTCGTCCAGTATGTATAGCAGCAGGAGCTGTGGATGTCAGCCAATATATATGCGGAAAAAATATCTCCACTATGGAGGACACAAAATTTTTGGGCGGCGTGCCAGTACACGTCATGAGAAAGTGAAGTTCTTTCAAGGACTTCCATATGAAGGATCGGTGTTCACCAAAAGGGTCATATCTTTGTCATTCGGAGTCTGTTCTGGGCCCACAAGTACTCAAAATGCTCACAACGAGTGTGGGAATCTAGAAAATACTTCCGGCTTGCGCAGGAGGCCTGGAGGACCCTCAAATCCTCCCCCATGCAGGACTTTTTGCCCTTGAAAGTAAAAGAACATCATTTGCCCCTGCTTTTTCAAACTAGTTTCTGAACCCATTGGCACTCCTTTGGAAGGAAATCCGAGAGATTATAAATATTAGTCCGCCTGGGAAGGATAAACATTGCATTCTGCACATGCTCTATGATCCAGGGAATCCCATTTGGTTGTAATTTCAAGAAAATAAGGCGACTATAAGACTTATTCTTCTTGTTTTTGCCGTGTGGCATGTCGTAAGGTACATGTGTGATAGCCAATAATAGGAGGGCATTCCTAGCATGAGTCGATATATATGTAGAAACAATATCTCCACTATGGAGGATAGAAAACTTTCGGGCAGCGCGCCAGAATGCGTCATGAGAAAATGAAGTTCTTCCAAGGACTGCCATATGAAGGACCGGTGTTCACTAAAACGGTCATAACTTTGTCACTCGGAGTCCATTTCGGACCCAATAGTATTTGAAACGCTCGTGATGAGCATGGGTATCTAGAAAATACTTTCGGCTTGCGTAGAAGGCCCGGAGGACCCTCAAATTCTGCGCCTAAGCAGGAATTTTTGACCTTGAAAGTCAAAGAATATCATTTCACGTTGCTTTTTAGACAAGTTTTTGAACCCGCTCGCACTCCTCTAGAAGGAAATCTGAGAGATTATGTTGGGTATAAACATTAGTCCACCTGGCAAGGACAAATGTTGCATTCTGCATATGCTCTATGATCCCGGGAATCCCATTTCATTGTAAAGTCAAGAAAAACAAGGCGACTATAAGCCTTATTCTCCTTGTTCTTGCCGTGTGGCATGCCGTAATTTACGTGTGTGACAGCTAATAATAGGAGGGCATTCCTGACATAGGTCTATATATATGCAGAAACAATTTCTCCACTATGCAGGACACTCGATTTTGGGGCAGCGTGCCAGAACGTGTCACGAGAAAATGAACTTCTTTCAAGCACTGCCATATGAAGTGCGGGTGTTCACCAAAACAGTCATAACTTTGTCATTTTGAGTCCGTTTCGGACCCACAAGTAATCAAAATGCTTGCGACGACCGTGGGAATCTAGAAAATACTTCCGGCTTGCGCAGGAGTAATGGAGGACCCACAAATTCGGCCCCTAAGCAGGACGTTTTGCCCCTGAAATTCGAAGAACATCATTTGCCGGTGCTTTTCAAACAAGTGTCTGAACCCATTGGCACTACTTTGGAAGGAAATCCAAGAGATTACGGTGAGTATAAACATTAGTCCGCCTATAAGGACAAACTTTGCATTCTGCACATGCTCAATGATCCAGAAATCCCATTTGGTTGTAAATTCAAGAAAATAAGGCGACTATAAGACTTAATCTCCTTGTTTTTGCTGTGTGGCATGCTGTAATGTACGTGTATGACAACCAATAATGGGAGGGCATTCCTGGCATGAGTCAATATATATGTGGAAACGATATCTCCACCATGGAGGACACAAAATTTTCGGGCAGCGCGCTAGAACGCATCATGAGAAAATGAAGTTTTCTCAAGGACAACCATATGAAGGACCGGTGTTCACCAAAACGGTCATAACTTTGTCATTCGGAGTCCTTTTCGGACCCAATAGTATTTCAAATGCTCGTGACGAGCGTGGGAATCAAGAAAATACTTCCGGCTTGCGCAGAAGGCCCAGAGGACCCTCAAATTCGGCCCCTAAGTAGGAATTTTTGACCCAGAAAGTCAAAGAACATCATTTGTCATTGCTTTTCAAACTAGTTTCTAAACCCATTGGCACTCCTTTGGAAGGAAATCCGAGAGGTTATGGTGAGTATAAACATTAGTCCGCCTGGTAAGGACGAACGTTGCATTCAAGAAAATAAGGCAACTATAAGCCTTATTCTCCTTTTTTGGCCGTGTGGCACGCCGTAATGTACCTGTGTGACAGCCAATAATAGGAGGCATTCCTGGCATCGGTCAATATATATGTGGAATAAATATGTCCACTATGGAAGGTAGAAAATTTTGGGGCAGCGCGCCAGAACATGTCTCAAGAAAATGAAGTTCTTTCAAGCACTGCCATATCAAGGACTGATGTTCACTAAAATGGTGATAACTTTGTCATTCGGAGCCTGTTTCGGACCCACAAGTAATAAAATGCTCGCGACGAGCGTGGGTATCTATAAAATAATTCCGGCTTACGTAGGAGTCCCGGAGGACCCTCAAATTCGGCCCCTAAGTAGGACTTTTTGCCCCTGAAAGTCAAAGAACATCATTTGCCGCTGCTTTTCAAACAAGTTTCTGAACCCATTGGCACTCCTTTGGAAGGAAATCCGAGAGATTATGGTGAGTATAAACATTGGTAAGGACAAACTTTGCATTCTGCACATGCTCTATGATCCGGGGAATCCCATTAGTTTGTAAATTAAGGAAAAATAAGGCGATAATAAGCCTTATTCTCCTTGTTTTTGCCGTGTGGTATGCGGTAACGTACGTGTGTGACAGCCAATAATTGGAGGGCATTCCTGGCATCGGTTAGTATATATGTGGAAACAATATCTCCATTATGGAGGACACATAATTTTGTTACGGCGTGCCAAAACGCACCACAAAAAAATGATGTTCTTTAAAGCACTACCATATGAAGGACCGGTGTTCACTAAAACGGTCATAACTTTGTCATCCGGAGTGCATTACGGACCCAATAGTATTCGAAATGCTCACGCAAAAGGCCCGGAGGACCCTCAAATTCGACTCCTAAGCAGGAAGTTTTGACCCTGAAAGTCAAAGAACATCATGTGCCGTTGCTTTTTAGACAAGTTTCTAAACCCATTGGCGCTCCCTTGGAAGGAAATCTGAGAGATTATGGTGATTAAAACATTAGTCCGTCTGGAAAGGTGAAGTGTTGCATTTGCACATGCTCTAGATCCTGGGAATCCCATTTCGTTGTAAATTCAAGACAAGCAAGGCGACTATAAGCCTTATTCTCCTTGTTTTTTCCGTGGGGCACGCCGTAATGTATGTGTCTGATAGCTAATAATAGGAGGGCATTCCTGACATCAGTCAATATATATGCAGAAACAATAGCTCCACTATGGAGGACACAAAAGTTTTGGGCGGCACAGCTGTACGCTTCACGAGAAAGTGAAGTTCTTTCAAGTACTGCCATATGAATGATGAATGTTCACCAAAACGGTCATAACTTTATCATTCGGAGTCTGTTCTGGACCCACAAGTACTCAAAATGCTCGCGACAAGCGTGGGAAGCTAGAAATATTTTTGGCTTGCGCAGGAGGCCAGGAGGACCCTCAAATTCGGCCCCTGTGTAGGAATTTTTACCCCAGAAAGTCAAAGAACATCATTTGCCCCTGCTTTTTCAAACTTGTTTCTTAAACCATTGGCACTCATTTCGAAGGAAATCCAAGAGATTATGGTGAGTATAAACATTAGTCCGCCTGGTAAGGAGAAACGTTGCATTCTGCACATGCTCTATGATTCGGGGAATCCCATTTGGTTGTAAATTCTAGAAAATAAGGCAACTATGAGGCTTATTCTCCTTGTTTTTGCCATGTGGCATGCCGTAACGTACGTGTGTGACAACCAATAATAGGAGGGCATTCCTGGCATGAGTCAATATATAAGTGGAAACAATATCTCCACTATGGAGGACACAAAATTTTGGGGCAGCGCGCTAGAACGTGTCATGAGAAAATGAAGTTCTTTCAAGGACTGGAATATGAAGAACCGGTGTTCACTAAAACGGTCATAGCTTTGTCATTCGGAGTCCATTTCAGACCCAATAGTATATGAAATGCTCGCGACGAGTGTGGGAATCTAGAAAATACTTCCAGCTTGTGGAGAAGGCCCGGAGGACCCTCAAATTTGGCCCCTAAGTAGGAATTTTTGACCCTGAATGTCAAAGAACATGATTTGCTGTTGCTTTTCAAACTAGTTTCTGAACCCATTGGCACTCCTTTGGAAGGAAATCCGAGAGATTATGGTGAGTATAAACATTAGTCCGCCGGGTAAGGACAGACGTTGCATTCTGCACATGCTCTATGATCCGGGGAATCCCATTTGGTTGTAAATTCAAGAAAATTAGGCGACTATAAGCCTTGTTTTCCTTTTTTTGTCGTGTGGCACGTCCTAATGTACTTGTGTGATAGCCAATAAAAGGAGGGCATTCCTGGCATCGGTCGATATATATGTGGAAACAATATATCCACTATGGAAGACACACAATTTTGTGGCGGCGTGCCAGAACACGTCTGAAGAAAATAAATTTCTTTCAAGCACTGCCATATGAAGGACCGGTGTTCACTAAAATGGTGATAACTTTGTCATTCGGAGTCTGTTTCGGACCCACAAGTAATCAACATGCTCGCGACGAGTGTGGGAATCTAGAAAAATACTTCCGGCTTACGCAGGAGTCCCGGAGGACCCTCAAATTCGGCCCCTAAGTAGGACCTTTTGCCCTTTAAAGTCAAAGAACACCATTTGCCGCTGCTTTTCAAACAAGTTTCTGAACCCATTGGCACTCCTTTGGAAGGAAACCCGAGAAATTATGGTGAGTATAAACATTAGTCCACCTGGTGAGGACAAACGTTGCATTCTGCACATTCTGTATGATCCGGGGAATCCCATTTGGTTGTAAATTCTAGAAAATAAGGCGAGAATAAGCCTTATTCTCCTTGTTTTTGCCATGTGGCATGCCGTAACCTACGTGTGTGACAACCAATAATTGGCGGGCATTCCTGGCATCGGTCCGTATATATGGGGAAACAATATCTCCACTATGGAGGACACATATTTTTGGGGCGGCGCGCCACAACGCATCACGAGAAAATGATCTTCTTTCAAGCACTACCATATGAAGGACCAGTGTTCACTAAAACGGTCACAACTTTGTCATTCGGAGTGCATTTTGGACCCAATAGTATTCGAAATGCTCGCGACGAGCGTGGGAATCTAGAAAATACTTTCGGTTTGCGCAAAAGGCCTAGAGGACTCTCAAATTCGGCCCCTAAGCAGGAATCTTTGACCCTGAAAGTCAAAGAACATCATTTGCCATTGCTTTTTAGACAAGTTTCTAAAACCATTGGCACTCCTTTGGAAGGAAATCCGCGACATTATGGTGAGTATAAACATTAGTCCATCTGGTAACGACAAATGTTGCGTTCTGCACATGCGCTATGATCCTCGGAATCCCATTTCGTTGTAAATTCAGGAAAAGCAAGGCGACTATAAGCCTTATTCTCCTTGTTTTTGCTGTGTGGCAAGCCGTAACATACGTGTGTGACAATTAATAATAGGAGGGCATTCTTGACATCGGTCAATATATATGAGGAAACAATATCTCCACTATGGAGGATACAAAATTTTTGGGCAGCGCGCCGGTATGCGTCACGAGAAAGTGAAGTTCTTTCAAGGACTGCCATATGAAGTATCGGTGTTCACCAAAACGGTCATAACTTTGTCATTCGGAGTCTGTTCTGGACCCACAAGTACTCAAAACGCTCGGGACGAGCGTGGGAAGCTAGCAAATATTTCTGGCTCGTGTAGGAGGCACGGAGGACCCTCAAATTCGGCCCCTAAGCAGGAATTTTTGGCCCTGAAAGTCAAAGAATATCATTTGACGTTGCTTTTTAGACAAGTTTCTGAACCCGCTGGCACTCCTCTGCAAGGAAATCCGAGAGATTTTGTTGAGTATAAACATTAGTCCACCTGGCAAGGACAAATGTTGCATTCTGCATATGCTCTATGATCCGGGGAATCCCATTTCATTGTAAATTCAAGAAAAACAAGGCGACTATAAGCCTTATTCACCTTGTTTTCGCCGTGTGGCATGCTGTAATGTACATGTGTGACATCTAATAATAGGAGGGCATTCCTGACATTGGTGAATATATATATGCAGAAACAATTTCTCCACTATGCAGGACACTCGATTTTGGGGCGGCGTGCTAGAACGCGTCACGAGAGAATGAACTTCTTTCAAGTACCGCCATATGAAGGGCGGGTGTTCACCAAAACAGTCAAAACTTTGTCATTTTGAGTCCGTTTCGGACCCACAAGTAATCAAAATGCTTGCGACGACCTTGGGAATCTAGAAAATACTTCCGGCTTGCGCAGGAGTAATGGAAGACCCTCAAATTCAGCCCCTAAGTAGGAATTTTTGCCCCTGAAATTCAAAGAACATCATTTGCCGCTGCTTTTCAAACAAGTGTCTGAACCCATTAGCACTACTTTGAAAGGAAATCCAAGAGATTACGGTGAGTATAAACATTAGTCCGCCTATATGGACAAACTTTGCATTCTGCACATGATCTATGATCCAGAAATCCCATTTGGTTGTAAATTCAAGAAAATAAGGCGACTATAAGACTTAATCTCCTTGTTTTTGCTGTGTGGCATGCCATAATGTACGTGTATGACAACCAATAATAGGAGGGCATTCCTGGCATGAGTCAATATATATGTGGAAACAATATCTCCACTATGGAGGACACAAAATTTTCGGGCAGCGCGCTAGAACGCATCATGAGAAAATGAAGTTTTCTCAAGGAAAACCATATGAAGGACCAGTGTTCACTAAAACGGTCATAACTTTGTCATTCGGAGTCCTTTTCGGACCCAATAGTATTTCAAATGCTCGCGACGAGCGTGGGAATCAAGAAAATACTTTCGGCTTGCGCAAAAGGCCCGGAGGACCCTCAAATTTGGCCCCTAAGTAGGAATTTTTGACCCTGAAAGTCAAAGAACATCATTTGTCGTTGCGTTTCAAACTAGTTTCTAAACCCATTGGCACTCCTTTGGAAGGAAATCCGAGAGATTATTGTGAGTATAAACATTAGTCTGCCTAGTAAGGACAAACGTTGCATTCAAGAAAATAAGGCGACTATAAGCCTTATTCTCCTTTTTTGGCCGTGTGGCACGCCGTAATGTACCTGTGTGACAGCCAATAATAGGAGGCATTCCTGGCATCGGTCAATATATATGTGGAATAAATATGTCCACTATGGAAGATAGACAATTTTGGGGCAACGCGCCAGAACGTGTCTCAAGAAAATGAAGTTCTTTCAAGCACTGCTGTTGTGGGTTTGTCACGGCAGATGTCCACGTGAAAGGACTTAGTCGTGGATCCATCGCGACGGGTTAGCTTAAAGGGGTTAAACCGGACAAGGGGACACGGGAGTTTATACTAGTTCGGCCCCTTCGATGAAGGTAAAAGCCTACATCTAGTTGTGATTGGTATTGCTAGGGTTTCGAAGGCCAGGGAGCGAATCCGCTTTGTCTGGCTCTCGAGTTGTTGTTGTCTGTCTCTAAACCGCGGCCGGGTCGTTCCTTTATATACATAGGTTGACGCCCGCCGGGCTACAGAGTCCCGAAGCCGGTTTATAAACGTATCCGGTTCGGCCTCTCTCTTTCTATCTTACTATACAAGTTACATGACTAGGCCGGTCTACATTTACATACAGTAACTCGCCTTTGGGCCCTCCGTAAAGCGCCAGCATCTTTACATCTTCATGGGCTTCTAATCTTCAAAGAGTCAACCCGGCTACATAAGGCCGGTTTACCTCCAGTAGTAATATCCCCAACATTAGGCCCCAGATTGGTTTGAACTTGTTCATGTCAATCTTCCATACTTTAGAAAAAATCTTCTCTCTTGTCTTCATTTTTGATCTTGTAAACCGCCGTGACGTCATACTTCAAAATTACGATAAACCGTCCTGACGTCATCCATCCGTTGATATCAGAGATTTCCTTCATTTAATATATATCCAGTTATCGAGGCGACAACTTTATTAACTTATCCATTTTTTGGACTCCTCGATTCCCGCACTTGCCATTTTTCACTTCGCCTTATAAATAGGACTGAGGGGTCATTTTCACCGTTTCCCCCCGTGCCTCTTCGCATCGTCTTCCTCACGCCGCTCTGCCCCTGGAACTCCGCCGCCACCGTCGACCGTCGTCTCTGCTCCGACCTCGGCTGCTGCATCGCCCTGAACGCACCAGAGAACTGCGGCGCCCTTCCGCTTCCTCACTAGCTCCGGAAAGTTCTCTGCTTTTTTCACCATAGATCTGTTCTAGGGTTTCGATATTCCTCGCAGTTCTTCCAAAGTTCATCAGTGCTATTCTTCCCTGTTCTTCCTTTAATAGATTGACACTTCATGCTTGATGCATCTCTTACCGTAGCTTACCTACCATGGTCATCACAAATCTTTATGCGCAAAGAACTGATCTGTCTGTCAAAAATTGCTTCAGTTCTGCACCCCTTCAAGATCCAATTATTTTTGCTTTTCTGTCTTATCTCTAGATCCGAAAGTTTTATACATCACTGTGAGATATGTTTCTCCTCGCACCCACATAAGCGATTTGACATTGGATAAATAGTCTATGCCATTAGCCCTCTGATAAACCGAAAGAGCATGTTACCTTCATAATTACGCTCCGGTTTAACAGTGTCTGATCAATCCTGCGCTAGCAATACCTTTCTCTCATTATACTAGTCTTCGGGTTGTACCATTTATTATATCAATACGTTTCTTACTCCCTTGTCTCTTGCGTATAATCATGCATAATTTGTAAACCGGCTTTTCATTTTTAGTCTGTTCGCTTTGCAATGGCCAAACAATTCACTGCCTGCAACTGGGCTCATTCCCGGGTTACTGAGGCTCAACTGGATGAGATGGTTAGCATCGGCTCTCTGCCTAAGAAAACTGAGATCAAATGGCGAGCTCCAGGAACTGAGAATCCTCCAACCCCAAGACAAGGCAAAGTGGTAATCTTTGTTGACCATATAAGCCGTGGTTTCAAACCGCCAGGGTCAAAATTTTATCGAGATGTGCTTGCCAGCTTCCAACTGCATCCACAAGATATTGGTCCCAACTCAGTCTCCAACTTATGCAATTTCCAAGTCTTTTGTGAAGTCTATTTACAAGAAGAACCAACTGCAGAACTGTTCTGGGATTTCTTTCACTTAAACCGGCGCACAGAGTTTGTGAATGGCCCAAACACAGAGCTTGGTGGTGTCTCGATTCAAAAGCGGAAAGAAGTAGAATTTCCTCATGCCAAACATCATAGCCACCCAAAGGAATGGAATCAAACATGGTTCTATTGCAGAGACACCTCACCTGAGGATGAAAATCCCCTCCCCGGGTTCCGTGATCATAGATTATCCAATACTCACCCAATGACACAACGCCTGAGCTCTTCAGAAAGGGCAAAATACGCTCCTCAAATCGCCAAGCTCCGGGCCTTTATGGCAAACGGTTTAACATGTGTGGATTTTGTGCGCTATTGGATATCCCGGAGTATCTTGCCGCTAAGCCGACGTCCCGGTTTGATGTGTGAATATACCGGTGAAGTTGACGATCCTCAATGTCACTGCAACATCCAGTTATCTAAGGAAGAAGTTACTGAAGGGGTGAAGAAAATTCTGAATGAATCGGAACTGGTCTGTAGTCAAACCGGTCTGAATCCCTTCTACACCAAGAACAAACCGCCTTCTGTAAGCATTACACTTCCTCTTCATCTCTAATATCTTTGACTTATACAAGCTGTAACCCTTCTTCTTTATATGTATAGGGTGATGACCCTTTCTGGAAACGAAAATCCATAGAGAAAGCGGCAAAGCCAACTAGAGATAAAGTGGTCAGACCAACCCGCCCGAAGACCAATGCCGTAAAACGGACATCAAAGCGGAAAATAGCTGACCGGATCACTATGGAACTTGATGATGATACTGATGACCCAGAAGTTGAGGTAGAACTTGACTCACTTGGCTCTCTTTTTATGCATCTTGTTAACAATGATCTTCCTCAGGAGGAGGCAGAAGCTAGCCAGGCTAAGGACGTAGAGGTAATTACCCTTTCCTCCAGTTCAGACTCTATGCCAACCCAAAAAACTTGCCAAACAATCCGGAAAGTAAGCTTTTCTCATCCTCTTGCTCACTTGGATCCAACATTTATTTTGAAGACTCAATAGCATGAAGCTCCCCGGACAACCCGGCACAGTGGCCAACAGGTCACCTCTATCGGTTTACCTGATAGTCAGGTTCGGAAGCGCCGGTCTAAGGTCTCTCCTACTTTTGACCATTCTTACCCCAAGGCAGGTTATTTCAGACAGCCTCTTAATCTGTCCGATTCAAATTATCAGGTGACACCTCCTTCCTCTTCTGGTGAATCGACAGCAACTCAACTCCCCCTTTGAAAACTGTGGCCGGGTGAGTTACGAAAAACCTTTCATTTCAATGCGCCCTATATCTTTTGAACAGTGTATTAATCCTTTTTATTCTGTTTGCAGGGCCAAAGCCAGACCCAGCAAGAAAGCGCGGGTCACCAATCCACCAGAAGACCCTGTTGCCAAAGAAGAAGCACCAAGAGGTGAACTGAAACAAACTGGTGAACCGAAGACCTCCATCCTGAAAAAACTTTTGGTAATCCGCCCCTTGACAGCCAACATACTGACAAACCAACAGATGCTGAGCCTGCCGCCCCTAATACTGAACCGGCAGAACCAAACCGGGCTAATCCAATAAAAGACACTGAAATTCCGTCATCATCCACCAAAATTCCTGAAGGCCAAGGTGATGACGTTATTATTACTGGAGCAGGCCACAGCTCTCCTGGTCATCCCATCATTTTGGCTCAGCATAGTGCCAAAGAAGAGCAAATTGCCAGGGATAAAGGTAAATGGAGCAACGACTTATCAAACTATGCTCATCTTAACGCTGATGAGCTTCATTCCGGCTTCTTGAACCGTCTGCACTCAAACTGGGATTATGAAGCCGGTTTGGTGAATTTGATGAAAGAACGATATGAGGTAAATTCTTCTCCCTTGCAGATTGATTTATAGCTGAAATACTATTCCAAGTAGCCCCCAAGAGCCGTTTTATGATTGTCAATCATAAACCGGGTCTTTGTAACACTTTAAATATCCCATCATTAATCCGTGCCAAGGCGTGTCCTCAATCATAGATAAGACTCATGTTTGAAAAATTAGATAACGTTCTGCAGCATAGCCCCCAAAGGCCGGTTTAACTTGGCAAGTTAATCCGGTTTTTAATCCACACCGCCGGTTTAGAACAAACATACATTAGCCCCCAAGTGTCAAGGATAATGCTTGCATTGTTCTGGAGACTTGTATAGAGGGTAGTATTTGAGAGCAAATAGGCATTAGCCCCCAAGTATGAAGTGGATAACTTGTTATATTCTTTATACTTAGTGCATAAATATGTTGTTTTGTTGAATATACCTTCAATGTTGCAGGCTGAACTGAGAAGCAAAGATACCCAAAACTTTGACTTGCAAGAAAATGTGAAGTCTCAACAGGCCGAAGTTGCAAAAGCCAAAGAGGAGCTGACCCAGGCCCTGGCCGGAATGGAAAAATTGAAAGAATCCTTCAATCAAGATCGTGCTGCATGGGAAACCGAAAAAGCCGGTTTGACCAAAAGAGCTGTAGATGCCCAGGAAGCCCTCAAGCCAGTGGTCGAAGAACTAGCCGGTTTGAAGCGCCAAATCAACGCAATGATCTCTGCTATCTTTGGTAAGTATCTGCTTATGTATGTTGCATTAGTCAATGAATCTTAAAACTGACCAAAATGTTGATAAAATCTTTGGCAGGAACTCGAATTACTCATCTTGGTGCAGATATGCGGATGAAGCTCAAAGCAGCATATACATTGGTTGAGCAGCTATACTCTGGATCTCAGCGAGCCATTAGTACAGCAGCTTATAACAAACCGGCGCCAACGTTGATTAAGGAAATCCTTGAGAAGCTGGGCATGTTACCGACGCGTATTGCCGAGTTGAAAAGAGACGCTGCAAGAGCCGGAGTATTAACTGCCCTTATTCGAGCCAAGGCCTGGATTCCAGATCTTGAAGCGGAGGATATCATTAAAGGGTATCCAGGCGTTAAAGAAGACGGTTCAAACTTTGACAATGATGATCTTCGGCGGTTGACCAAACAGATGCCGCCAGCGGCCAGCAAATTGGCTGAGGACACCGATTTGTCCCATTTTCAACCGTTTTATGATGCAGAAGGGAGAAGACAGCCGGCCGAGATCCATGAAGTCGAAGAACTTGTGCCTCCGATTTGTAAGCACACTTATGCCCCTGATATTAACCCTTCTGATCTTATCCATGAGGAAGCAGTGTTCGAAGCTTTAACCGGAATGGATTCGTCAACGGCTGATTTCCAGCGGCTGGGGAGGGATGAAGAAGTACCTACACCAACTAATCCGCAACCATCAAACCGTCGTGATGAAGAGTCCTGATCCGGTCGCCGGTTTACATGGCTACTGTGAAAAACAATGGCACTATTTGAGCCGCTTTGAAGCTTCATGTAATAGGATAGCTGAAACTTTGTTTATCTGCCATGCCATCGAGCATGTTTCATAACCCTTTGTGACAATTTGTGCCGCCCTTCAGGATATATTTTATGCATAGTCTATGATGATTTGCCTTCCTGGATACAAAAAACTTAAAAGTGTCTAGCGGTTTACCGCTAAACATGTCATAATATCCAAGAAGTATATAGTACTTGAGCCGAATAATCAAGTGTTTGTACAAAAAATAATGTACAGAACATACCTCATTGAGTGAGCAAACGTGTATACAGCAAAGGTGTTTAACACCAACCCGATACGTTTGATAATTTCAT
This sequence comes from Triticum urartu, assembly GCF_056163025.1. Taxonomy (NCBI): domain Eukaryota; kingdom Viridiplantae; phylum Streptophyta; class Magnoliopsida; order Poales; family Poaceae; genus Triticum; species Triticum urartu. The sequence goes on from NC_141877.1 coordinate 235,885,999, forward strand.
CTTCATAATGCTGGTCTATCTATTAAACCGGACCGGTATACCTACCGGATTTTCTTCATAACACTGGTGATTTAGTCAAACTAGACCAGGTCAATGACCACCGGTTTATAATTGATCATGAGCCAAGAACTGGTGGTTGGAAAGCAAGCTAGGTCAAGGCTACCGGTTTATCAAAAAATACTTATGATTGTCAACAAACAAAATTCAAATAGGAAAATATGCGAGGCTTTTTACGAGCTGCCAGGCTCCAAATCGAGGCTTTTCATGGGCTGCCAGGCCTCTGAGTTAAACCATTTAACAAAGCCTTTTAAGATGGGCCTCCAATTAACCAATCACCGTTTTAACTATGACAAGTTCAGGGTCTGTAAAAGATTGACTTGTCAAACATTCGATGGGTCATGCTAGGATTACCTGGATAGGAGTGGCTTACTTGATGAAGGCAGGTTAACCTGGGGTTTTAGGTGAATACACCAGGCTTCCAAGCTGTGGCTTGATAGCCAATTACGAGGGTCCTTTCAAACTCTTTGTTTCTTTGCAAAAAGAGCCCCCAAGTAACTTTGTGAGCGATGCTCAGCGTGTGCCTATGTTTGAGTTTGTACGGTGTACAATACTCTCTTTGGCTCCACAAATTTTTCCTTGTGTGGCTGAAATGCCTATCAAGAGGTGTAGCTGTGGTTCAAACATGACCAAGACCCCTAGTGATTTTCTTTATCTTTATGCAGCTGCTAAATCCGGTTTAACAAAGACTCTCCTTTGACCATTAACTTGTAAAAGCACACATATAATATAAGAAAGAACAGATACCCCGCTTATAACGGAGGCTCCGGTTTATTATATGGTATATACACTGTCATAAATATGTACACGTGAAAAAGCCTATGGCTTCAAGTATAGTAAGGCCGAAGGAGACCTATGTTCCATGGCCGCTTTGTCTCCTCCTCCGATTGACGTGAGTCTTCATGCTCTCGAACATCAATGAGGTAGTAGGATCCGTTGTGCAGATTTTTGCTGACCACAAAGGGTCCTTCCCAAGGGGGGGATAACTTGTGCATATCAGTCTGATCCTGGATGAGCCAGAGCACCAAATCACCTTCTTGAAAGGTTCTGGTTTTAACCCGGCGGCTGTGATAACGTCGAAGATCTTGTTGATAAATCGCCGAACGCACTGCTGCAAGATCCCGCTCTTCATCCAACAGGTCCAGAGAATCCTGACGTGCCTTCTCATTATCAGCTTCAACATAAGCTGCCACACAGGGAGAATCGTGATGGATGTCACTAGGAAGAACCGCCTCTGCTCCATAAACCATGAAGAAAGGCGTGTAACTCGTAGACCTATTTGGTGTGGTGTTGATGCTCCATAACACAGAAGGTAGCTCCTCGACCCAACAACCCGGCGTCCGCTTTAAGGGAACCATAAGCCTTGGTTTGATACCCCGCAGAATTTCTTGATTTGCCCTTTCCGCTTGACCATTAGATTGGGGTTGAGCCACTGATGCTAGATCAAGCCGGCTGTGCTCACGTTGACAGAATTCTTGCATCTCTCCTTTTGACAAGTTAGTGCCATTATCTGTTATAATGCTATGTGGAAAGCCAAACCGGAATATCACCTTTTTGATGAACTGAACCGCCGTGGCTGCATCACACTTGCTGACTGGCTCTGCCTCTACCCATTTAGTGAATTTATCAACTGCTACTAACAGATGGGTCTTCTTGTCTTTGGAGCCCTTGAAGGGTCCAACCATATCCAGCCCCCAAGTGGCAAACGGCCACGTAATTGGAATCATCCGCAACTCTTGAGCCGAAACATGCGCACGGTGGGAAAACTTTTGACATCCATCACATCTTTTGACTAAATCCTCCGCATCAGCATGTGCCGTTAACCAGTAAAAACCATGGCGAAAAGCTTTAGCAACCAACGACTTTGAACCGGCATGGTGACCGCAATCCCCTTCATGAATTTCTCGCAAAATCTCACAACCTTCTTGAGGAGAAACGCATCGTTGAATCGCTCCTGAAACACTGTAACGATGTAACTCCCCGTTGAGTATGGTCATGGACTTGGAACACCGGATTATCTGTCGAGCCAACGTTTCCTCAGCTGGTAACTCGCCCCGGTTCATGTAATCCAGATACTGGATCGTCCAATCCAGTATGGCATGCAGAGCTGCCACCAACTGAGCCTCCGGATCAGGAACATCCAAATCTTCTTCGGTTGGTATTTTGACTGACGGATTGTGCAATATATCAAGAAAGACATTGGGCGGAACCGGTTTACGTTGGGAACTAAGACGACTTAAAGCATCTGCCGCTTCATTCTTCTGCCGGTCTATATGGTCCACCTGATAACCTTTAAAGTGACCAGCCAATGCGTCCACCTCTCGCCGATATGCAGCCATGAGTGGGTCCTTAGAATCCCAAGTGCCAGACACTTGCTGAGCCACTAGATCTGAATCGCCGAAGCACTTAACCCGGCTCAAATTCATCTCTTTAGCCATCCGAAGACCGTGGAGTAAAGCCTCATATTTAGCTGCATTGTTAGTACAAGGGAACATTAAATGGAGGACATAACAAAACATATCACCTCGTGGGGAGGTTAATACGACTCTAGCCCCCGAACCCTCTAGCTGTCTGGACCCATCAAAATGAATAGTCCAATATGTATTATCTAGTTTCTCCTCAGGTGCCTGTAACTCCGTCCAATCGTTGATGAAATCTACGAGTGCCTGGGACTTGATCGCCGTGCGGGGTATATATTTGAGCCCGTGGGGTCCAAGCTCAATGGTCCACTTGGCAATCCGGCCAGTTGCCTCTCTGTTTTGAATGATGTCGCCCAGAGGAGCTGAACCGACTACTGTGATAGGATGGCCCTGAAAATAGTGTTTGAGCTTTCGGCTTGCCATAAACACCCCATACACCAGTTTCTGCCAATGCGGATACCTTTGTTTTGACTCAATGAGCACCTCACTGATATAATAAACCGGCCGTTGAATCGGATACTCTTTGCCAGGCTCCTTGCGCTCTACCACAATGGCTACACTGACAGCCCGGGCATTAGCTGCCACATATAATAATAATGGCTCTTTATCAATCGGTGCTGCCATCGCGGGCGGTTCCACGAGCTGTTTCTTCAGATCTTCAAACGCCTTATCAGCTGCTTCACTCCAGACAAAGTTATCCGTTTTCTTGAGCATCTGATATAAGGGGATGGCCTTCTCTCCAGGGCGGCTGATAAACCGGCTCAAGGCTGTAATCCAGCCGGCCAGACGTTGCACATCATTAATACACGCCGGTTTAGCCAAGGACGTAATCGCTGCAATCTTTTCCGGATTAGCCTCAATGCCTCTGTTTGAAACCAGAAAGCCTAAGAGTTTGCCTGCCGGGACACCGAAAACACACTTCTCCGGATTGAGCATCATCTTGTAGACCCGGAGATTGTCAAAAGTTTCTCGTAGATCATCTATCAAAGTCTCCTCCTTTTTGGATTTGACCACAATATCATCTACATACGCATGAACATTGCGCCCAATTTGCTTATGAAGGCAATTTTGAACACATCTCTGGTAAGTTGCTTGGGCACTCTTGAGTCCAAAGGGCATGTAAACATAGCAGAAGGCTCCAAAGGGAGTTATAAAGGTTGTCTTCTCCTGGTCCTTAACTGCCATTTTGATCTGATGATAACCAGAGTAAGCATCCAAAAAACACAAACGGTCACAACCCGCCGTAGCATCAATTATCTGATCAATGCGAGGGAGAGCAAAAGGGTCTGCAGGGCAAGCCTTGTTTTAAATCTGTGTAGTCCACACACATGCGCCAAGTGCCGTTTTTTTTAAGAACCAACACCGGATTGGCTAACCACTCTGGATGAAAAACTTCAACAATAAACCCAGCGGCCAACAAACGGGCGACCTCTTCACCTATACCCCTGCGCCTTTCCTCGTTGAAGCGGCGGAGGAACTATCAGACCGGTTTGAATTTCGGATCAATGTTGAGTGTGTGCTCAGTGAGTTCTCCCGGTACACCTGGCATGTCAGAAGGTTTCCATGCAAAGATGTCCCGATTCTCACGGATGAACTCGATGAGCGCGCTTTCCTATTTGGGATCCAGGTTAGCGCTGATGCTGAACTGTTTGGATGAATCGTGAGGGACAAAGTCAACCATCTTGGTGTCTATAGCTGATTTGAACTTCAATGTTGGATCATGTTCCGTGTTTTGCTTTTTCAAGGAGGTCATGTCTGCCGGATCAACTTGCTCCTTATAGAATTTTAACTCCTCCGTGGCACAAACCGACTCAGCATAAGCCGCATCGCCTTCTTCACACTCCAAAGCAATCTTTCTACTTCCATGTACTGTGATAGTCCCCTTATGACATGGCATTTTAAGCTGCAGGTAAACATAACATGGCCTTGCCATAAACTTAGCATAAACCGGCCGCCTAAACAAGGCGTGGTACGGACTTTTGATCTTCACCACCTCAAATGTCACTGTTTCTGACCTTGAATTGTAGTCATCTCCAAAAGCTACCTCCAAAGCTATCTTACCAACAGGATATGCAGACTTACCAGGCACCACACCATGAAATACCGTATTCGACGGTTTAAGATCCTTATCTGTGAACCCCATACGATGGAATGTATCATAATAAAAAATACTGATACTACTTCCCCCATCCATGATCACTTTAGTGAACTTGTATCCCCCAACTTGAGGGGCTACCACCAAGGCCAAATGACCTGGATTATCAACCCGGGGAGGGTGATCCTCTCTGCTCCACAAAATAGGTCGCTCCGACCAGCGTAAATACTGAGGTACTGCCGACTCAACAGAGTTGACTACCCTTTTGTGAAGCTTCTGATCACGTTTGCACAAATTAGTAGTGAAGACATGATATTGCTCGCTGTTCAGCTGTTTGGGATTGCTCTGATAACCCGACTTCTACTGCTGCTGACTCCCCTGATGGTTGTAACCTCCCTGGTTGCCTTGGTGTCCTTGATTGATGTGTCCGGTTTGATTGCCTGGAAACCCTGAACCGGAACCACTGCCTCCGTAACCCAGCCCGTGGAAACCTCCTCCTGAACCACCGGGCGGGCCGTTGTCATATTGGAACATATTGGAATTCCTAAAATCCCACATGATATAACAATCTTTCCAGAGATGTGATGCCTGTTTCTCCTTCGATCCATGCTTTGGACAGGGCTGATTTAACAAATGCTCCAAATTGTTGCCTGTACCTCCACCCCTCTGGGGCTGCTTGCCTTTACGGCGCTGGCCATTCTCCTGCGCGTTGGTATTTGCGACAAAGTCCAAACCACTGTCGGCCTTGCGCTTACCAGCGTTTCCATGGCCTGCCGGATTGTGTTGTTGGCCTTTGGCATTGCCGGTCTTCTTACCCTTCTCTGGTTTGTCCTCCTCTGAATCCGGATCCTTGGTATTATCTGAATCGGCGTATTTAACCAAAGCGGCCATGAGTGTTGAGATGTCGTTGCAGTGACGTTTGAGCCTTCCCAACTTCTATTTCAATGGTTTGAAATGGCAATTACCCTCTAACGTTAACACTGCGGTGTCTGCGTTGATACGATCTGACGAGTGCAAAATCGCCGAGACCCGTTTGACCCAATGGGTCGTGGACTCCCCTTCCTCTTGGACACAAGCGGCCAGATCTACAATTGACATCGGCTGCTTACACGTATCCTTGAAGTTCTGGATAAACCAGTGCTTCAGTTCGGCCCATGATCCAATAGAGTTGGTCGGCAAGCTCTTCAGCCAAGTGCGAGTTGTTCCTTCCAACATCATGGTGAAATATTTAGCACACACCGCCTCGTCCACATCTAACATCTCCATTGCCATGTCATAGCTCTCCACCCACGCCTCTGGTTGCAAATCAGCGGTATAATTTGGTACCTTACGAGGTCCCTTGAAATCCTTGGGTAGTCGCACATTACGCAAAGCAGGAGATAAACACGGTGCCACTAAGGAACTGAACATCGCCCCTGGCTCCACGGAGGCAGTGGGGTGAACCGGAGTATGCTGTCGTGCCTCGTGTCGATCTGTCAACTCGGCCTCTCGACGTGCGCGGCCATGGTCCACAACATCTTGCGCATTAGCACCTCCCCCAGCCGGGTTGTTCCCTCGTGGCGAATTTCGGCGGCGTGCACTACTGGAGATGGCCGGTTCGTCTTCCACGTGTCTGCTATAACTCCGGCTTGGGCGGGGAGTGGAGTGAATCCTCTCACGGCTGTGTGAATATGCTTGCTGTTGATTTAGTGCTGTCTGAAGGAGATCCCTGGCCCGACGTGCTTCCACTGCAACTGGTGACTCACCATCTGTTGGGAGGGCCGCCAGGCGTGACGCGGCGGCCACAATGTTGTCCAACGGGTTGGAATAATGCCCGGGCGGTGTTGATGGTACAATGTTGTTCTGGCGAGGCAGGTCCGTCGTGCGCGGCTGAACCGGCGCTCCTGCTCCCGGCGCGCCCGCCCGGTTTGGTGTGGGTTGGTTACGAGCTCCTACACCTGGCGTGTTGAAAAGATTCTACGGCTCATAAATCGACGGGAGACGTGACCGGTACCTTCTTCTCATGACTTCCTCTGAAGCGTTTTGATCCAGTCTAATCCGGTAAGCCTGTGCTTCAAACTCGGCCTGCTCCGTAGCCATCCTGGCATTCTCTGCTGCCAGGTCCGCTTTGGCCTGGGCTATCTGATCTTTCACCTTTGCAATCTCCGCATCGTGCTAATCCCTGGCTGCTGTGTCTACCTCCGCGGACATCAATGTTGCCAGAGCGTCGAACAAATCAGACAAGACTTGGGCCGGAGGTGGTGCTGAGCTTCCTGCCCCCGCTGGTGTGGCTGTTGTTGAACTGGAGAGCGTTGCTGCGGCGGTAGACGAATGAGGCACCGATTGTGTGCCGGCCATGAAGATGGCAGCCCAGTTTGGCAGACTGGGGGAATCCGGAATACTGTTTCCCTCGGATCCTCCCTTAATCCGGCCGTCCTGCAACTGGTAAAGCGATTCGGTTTCTCTAGAAGACTCGTCATCAGAGCAGACTACGGTTTCTCCATCGGACACCGGTCCGTCCTCGTACCCTGATCCATGGATGACACCTACGAAAACAAGCCTGGCCTTGGGCTGAACTGGCGAAGAACTTGCACGTCGAGCCGTTTCGATGATGTCGGTGCATATGTCGGGCTCGGGGGCCGGTTCACCGATCTTGCCGATGAAGACGTGAATCCGACCAAAGGGGACCTGATACCCATATTCGATTGAATCGACCTCGGGACCCCATCCTGCATTGTCGATGTAGAGCTTGCCGCGGCGACTCTTTGTCATCCGTCCCACAACAACGTATCCCTTGAGTCCATCGAAGCTGCCCTTCAAGAACTCAAAACCATCGTGCAATAGCCCCACGGTGGGTGCCAACTGTCGTGGGTTTGTCACGGCAGATGTCCTCGTGAAAGGACTTAGTCGTGGAGCCATCGCGACGGGTTAGCTTAAAGGGGTTAAACCGGACAAGAGGACACGGGAGTTTATACTAGTTCGGCCCCTTCGATGAAGGTAAAAGCCTACGTCTAGTTGTGATTGGTATTGCTAGGGTTTCGAAGGCCAGGGAGCGAATCCGCTTTGTCTGGCTCTCGAGTTGTTGTTGTCTGTCTCTAAACCGCGGCCGGGTCGTTCCTTTATATACATAGGTTGACGCCCGCCGGGATACAGTGTCCCGAAGCCGGTTTATAAACGTATCCGGTTCGGCCTCTCTCTTTCTATCTTACTATACAAGTTGCATGACTAGGACGGTTTACATTTACATACTGTAACTTGCCTTTGGGCCCTGCGTAAAGCGCCAGCATCTTTACATCTTCATGGGCTTCTAATCTTCAAAGAGTCAACCCGGCTACATAAGGCCGGTTTACCTCCAATAGTAATATCCCCAACATTCATATCAAGGATTGATGTTCACTAAAATGGTGATAACTTTGTCATTCGGAGCCTGTTTCGGACCCACAAGTAATAAAATGCTCGCGAGGAGCGTGGGAATCTAGAAAATAATTCTGGCTTACGCAGGAGTCCTGGAGGACCCTCAAATTCAGCCCCTAAGTAGGACTTTTGCCCCTGAAACTCAAAGAACATCATTTACCGTTGCTTTTCAAACAAGTTTCTGAACCCATTGGCACTCCTTTGGAAGGAAATCCGAGAGATTATGGTGAGTATAAACATCGGTAAGGACAAACGTTGCATTTTGCACATGCTCTATGATCTGGGGAATCCCATTAGTTTGTAAATTAAGGAAAAATAAGGCGATAATAAGCCTTATTCTGCTTGTTTTGGCCGTGTGGTATGCGGTAACGTACGTGTGTGACAGCCAATAATTGGAGGGCATTCCTGGCATCGGTTAGTATATATGTGGAAACAATATCTCCATTATGGAGGACACATAATTTTGTCACGGCATGCCAAAAAGCATCACGAGAAAATGATGTTCTTTCAAGAACTACCATATGAAGGACCGGTGTTCACTAAAACGGTCATAACTTTGTCATCTAGAGTGCCTTACGGACTCAATAGTATTCGAAATGCTCGCGCAAAAGGCCCGGAGGACCCTCAAATTCGACTCCTAAGCAGGAAGTTTTGACCATGAAAGTCAAAGAACACCATCTGCCGTTGCTTTTTAGACAAGTTTCTAAACCCATTGGCACTCCTTTGGAAGGAAATCCGAGATATTATTGTGATTAAAACATTAGTCCGTCTGGTAAGGAGAAATGTTGCATTCTACACATGCTCTATGATCATGGGAATCCCATTTCGTTATAAATTCAAGACAAGCAAGGCGACTATAAGCCTTATTCTCCTTGTTTTTTCCGTGTGGCAATTCGTAATGTACGTGTCTGACAGCTAATAATAGGAGGGCATTCCTGACATCGGTCAATATATATGCGGAAACAATAGCTCCACTATCGAGGACACAAAAGTTTTGGGCGGCACGGCTGTACGCGTCACGAGAAAGTGAAGTTCTTTCAAGGACTGCCATATGAAGGATCAGTGTTTACCAAAACGGTCATAACTTTGTCATTCAGAGTCTGTTCTGGACCCACAAGTACTCAAAATGCTCGCGATGAGCGTGGGAAGCTAGAAAATACTTTCAGCTTGCGCAGGAGGCCCGGAGGACCCTCAAATTTGGCCCCCGTGTAGGAATTTTTGCCCCTGAAAGACAAAGAACATCATTTGCCCCTGCTTTTTCAAACTAGTTTCTTAACCCGTTGGCACTCCTTTGGAAGGAAATCCAAGAGATTATGGTGACTATAAAGATTAGTCCGCCTGGTAAGGAGAAACGTTGAATTCTGCACATGCTCTATGATCTGGGGAATCCCATTTGGTTGTCAATTCTAGAAAATAAGGCAACTATAAGACTTATTCTCCTTGTTTTTGCCGTGTGGCATGCCGTAACGTAGTGTGTGACAACCAATAATAGGAGGGCATTCCTGGCATGAGTCAATATATAAGTGAAAACAATATCTCCACTATGGAGGACTCAAAATTTTGGGGTAGCGCGCTAGAACATGTCATGAGAAAATGAAGTTCTTTCAAGGACTGGCATATGAAGAACCGGTGTTCACTAAAATGGTCATAGCTTTGTCATTCGGGTCCATTTCGGACCCAATAGTATTTGAAATGCTCGCAACGAGCGTGGGAATCTAGAAAATACTTCCAGCTTGCGGAGAAGGCCCATAGGACCCTCAAATTTGGCCCCTAAGTAGGAATTTTTGACCCTGAAAGTCAAAGAACATCATTTGTCGTTGCTTTTTCAAACTAGTTTCTAAACCCATTGGCACTCCTTTGGAAGGAAATCCGAGAGATTATGGTGAGTATAAACATTAGTCTGCCGGGTAAGGACAGACATTGCATTCTGCACATGCTCTATGATCCGGGGAATCCCATTTGGTTGTAAATTCAAGAAAATAAGGCGACTATAAGACTTGCTCTCCTCTTTTTGTCATGTGGCACGTCCTAATGTACCTGTGTGATAGCCAATAAAAGGAGGGCATTCCTAGCATCGATCGATATATGTGGAAACAATATATCCACTATGGAAGACACACAATTTTGCGGCGGCGTGCCAGAACGCGTCTCAATAAAATAAATTTCTGTCAAGCACTGCCATATGAAGGACCGGTGTTCACTAAAATGTTGATAACTTTGTCATTCGGAGTCTGTTTCGGACACACAAGTAATCAAAATGCTCGCGACGAGTGTGGGAATCTAGAAAAATACTTTCGGCTTACGTAGGAGTCCAGGAGGACACTCAAATTCGGCCCCTAAGTAGGACTTTTTGCCCTTTAAAGTCAAAGAACATCATTTGCAACTGATTTTCAAACAAGTTTCTGAACCCATTGGCACTCCTTTGGAAGGAAAACTGAGTGATTATGGTGAGTATAACATTAGTCTTCCTGGTGTGGGAAAACGTTGCATTCTGCACATGCTCTATGATCCGGGGAATCCCATTTGGTTGTAAATTAAGGGAAAATAAGGCGAGAATAAGCCTTATTCTCCTTGTTGTTGCCGTGTGGCATGCCAAAACGTACGTGTGTGACAACCAATACTTTCGGTTTGCGCAAAAGGCCCGGAGGACCCTCAAATTCGGCACCTAAGCAGGAATTTTTGACCCTGAAAGTCAAAGAACATCATTTGTCGTTGCTTTTTAGACAAGTTTCTAAAACCATTGGCACTCCTTTGGAAGGAAATCCGAGAGATTATGGTGAGTATAAACATTAGTCCGTCTGGTAACGACAAATGTTGCATTCTGCACATGCACTATGATCCTCGGAATCCCATTTCGTTGTAAATTCAGGAAAAGCAAGGCGACTATAAGCCTTATTCTCCTTGTTTTTGCCGTGTGGCAAGCCGTAACGCACGTATGTGACAGCTAATAATAGGAGGGCATTCTTGACATCGGTCAATATATATGCGGAAACAATATCTCCAATATGGAGGATACAAATTTTTTGGGCAGCGCGCCGATACGCATCACGAGAAAGTGAAGTTCTTTCAAGGACTGCCATATGAAGTATCGGTGTTCACCAAAATGGTCATAACTTTGTCATTCGGAGTCTGTTCTGGACCCACAAGTACTCAAAACGCTCGCCACGAGCGTGGGAAGCTAGCAAATATTTCCGGCTTGTGCAGGAGGCCCAGAGGACCCTCAAATTTGGCCTCCATGTAGGACTTTTTGCCCCTAAAAGTCAAGGAACATCATTTGCTCCTGCTTTTTCAAACTAGTTTCTTAACCCATTAGCACTCCTTTGCAAGAAAATCCGAGAGATTATGGTGAGTATAAACATTAGTCTGCCTGGTAGGGAGAAACGTTGCATTCTGCACATGCTCTATGATTTGGGGAATCCCATTTGGTTGTAAATTCTAGAAAATAAGGCAACTATAAGACTTATTCTCCTTGTATTTGCCATGTGGCATGCCGTAACGTACACGTGTGATAGCCAATAATAGGAGGGCATTCCTGGCATGAGTCAATATATATGTGGAAACAATATCTCCACTATGTAGGACACAAAATTTTGGGGTAGCGCACTAGAACGCGTCATGAGAAAATGAAGTTCTTTCAAGGACTGCCATATGAAGGACCGGTGTTCACTAAAACGGTCATAGCTTTGTCATTCAGATTCCATTTCGTACCCAATAGTATTTGAAATGCTCGCAGCGAGCGTGGGAATCTAGAAAATACTTCCGACTTGCGAAGAAGGCCTGGAGGACCCTCAAATTCATCCCCTAAGTAGGGATTTTTAACCCTGAAAGTCAAAGAACATCATTTGCCGTTGCTTTTCAAACTAGTTTCTGAACCCGTTGGCACTCCTTTGGAAGGAAATCCAAGAGATTATGGTGAGTATAAACATTAGTCCGCCTGGTAAAGACATACCTTGCATTCTGCACATGCTCTATGATCCGGGGAATCCCATTTGGTTGTAAATTCAAGAAAATAAGGCGACTATAAGCCTTATTCTCCTTTTTTGTCATCTGGCATGCTGTAATGTACCTGTGTGACAGCCAATAATAGGAGGGCATTCCTGACATCGGTCGATATATATGTGGAAACAATATGTCCACTATAGAAGACACACAATTTTGGAGCGGCGCGCTAGAACGCGTCTCAAGAAAATGAAGTTCTTTCAAGCACTGCCATATGAAGGACTGTTGTTCACTAAAATGGTGATAACTTTGTCATTCGGAGTCTGTTTCGGACGCACAAGTAATTAAAATGCTCGCGACGAGTGTGGGAATCTAGAAAAATACTTCCTGCTTACGTAGGAGTCCCAGAGGACCCTCAAATTTGGTCCCTAAGTAGGAATTTTTCCCTTGAAAGTGAAAGAACATCATTTGCCGCTGCTTTTCAAACAAGTTTCTGAACCCATTGGCACTCCTTTGGAAGGAAATCCGAGAGATTATGGTGAGTATAAACATTAGTCCGCCTTGTAAGGACAAACGTGGCATTCTGCACATGCTCTATGATCCGGGGAATCCCATTTGGTTTTAAATTAAGGAAAATAAGGCGAGAATAAGCCTTATTCTCCTTGTTTTTGCCGTGTGGCATGCCGTAACGTACGTGTGTGACAACACATAATTGGAGGGCATTCCTGGCATCGGTCAGTATATATGTGGAAACAATATCTCCAATATGGAGGACACATAATTTTGGGGCGGCGCGCCACAATGCATCACGAGAAACTTATATTCTTTCAAGCACTACCATATGAAGGACCGATGTTCACTAAAACAGTCATAACATTTTCATTCGGTGTGCGTTTTGGACCCAATATTATTCTAAATGCTCGCGACGAGTGTGGGAATCTAGAAAATACTATTGGCTTGCGCAAAAGGCCCGGAGGACCCTCAAATTCAGCCCCTAAGCAGGAATTTTTGACCCTGAAAGTCAAAGAACATCATTTGCCGTTGCTTTTTAGACAAGTTTCAAAATCCATTGGCACTCCTTTGGAAGGAAATCCGAGAGATTATGGTGAGTATAAACATTAGTACGTCTGGTAACGACAAATGTTGCATTCTGCACATGCTCTATAATCCTAGGAATCCCATTTCGATGTAAATTCAAGAAAAGCAAGGCGACTATAAGCCTTATTCTCCTTGTTTTTGCCGTGTGCCAAGTCGTAACGTACGTGTGTGATAGCTAATAATAGGAGGGCATTCCTGACATCGGTCAATATATATGCGGAAACAATATCTCCACTATAGAGGATACAAAACTTTTGGGCAGCGTGCCTGTACGCGTCACGAGAAAGTGAAGTTCTTTCAAGGACTGCCATATGAAGTATCGGTGTTCACCAAAACGGTCATAACTTTGTCATTTGGAGTGTGTTCTGGACCCACGAGTACTCAAAATGCTCGTGACGAGCGTGGGAAGCTAGCAAATACTTCCGGCTTGCGCAGGAGGCCCGGAGGACCCTCAAATTTGGCCCCCATGTACGACTTTTTGCCCCTGAAAGTCAAGGAACATCATTTGCCCCTGCTTTTTCAAACTAGTTTCTTAACCCATTGGCACTCCTTTGTAAGGAAATCCGAGAGATTATGGTGAGTATAAACATTAGTCCGCCTGGTAAGGAGAAACGTTGTATTGTGCACATGCTCTATGATCCAGGGAATCCCATTTGGTTGTAAATTCTAGAAAATAAGGCAACTATAAGACTTATTCTCCTTGTTTTGCCGTGTGGCATGCCCTAACGTACGTGTGTTACAGCCAATAATAGGAGGGCATTCCTGGCATGAGTCAATATATATGTGGAAACAATATCTCCACTATGGAGGACACAAAATTTTGGGGCAGCACGCTAGAACGCATCATGAGAAAATGAAGTTCTTTCAAGGACTGCCATATGAAGGGCTGGTGTTCACTAAAACGGTCATAGCTTTGTCATTCAGAGTCCATTTCATATCGTATTTGAAATGCTCGCGACAAGCGTGGTAATCTAGAAAATACTTCCGGCTTGCGGAGAAGGCCCGGAGGAACCTCGAATTCGTCCCCTAAGTAGGGTTTTTTAACCCTGAAAGTCAAAGAACATCATTTGCCGTTGCTTTTCTAACTAGTTTCTGAACTTGTTGGCACTCCTTTGGAAGGAAATCCAAGAGATTATGGTGAGTATAAACATTAGTCCGCCTAGTAAGGACATACGTTGCATTCTACACATGCTCTATGATCCGGGGAATCCCATTTGGTTGTAAATTCAAGAAAATAAGGCGACTGTAAGCATTATTCTCCTTTTTTGCCATGTGGCAGGTCGTAATGTACCTATGTGATAGCCAATAATAGGAGGGCATTCCTGGCATCGGTTAATATATATGTGGAAACAATATCTCCACCATGGAAGACACACAATTTTGGGGCGGCCGCCAGAACAGTGAAGGAAATATGCCCTAGAGGCAATAATAAAGTTGTTATTTATATTTCCTCATATCATGATAAATGTTTATTATTCATGCTAGAATTGTCATTTGATTAACTTAGTACATGTGTGAATACATAGACAAACAGAGTGTCAGTAGTTTGCCTCTACTTGACTAGCTCGTTGAATCAATGGTGGTTATGTTTCCTAACCATAGACATGAGTTGTCATTTGATTAATGGGATCACTTCATTAGAGAATGATGTGATTGACTTGACCCATCCGTTAGCTTAGCATGATGATCGTTTAGTTTGTTGCTATTGCTTTCTCCATAACTTATGCATGTTCCTATGACTATGAGATCATGCAACTCCCGAATACCGGAGGAACACTTTGTGTGCTACCAAACATCACAACATAACTGGGTGATTATAAAGGTGCTCTACAGGTGTCTCCAATGGTGTTTGTTGAGTTGGCATAGATCGAGATTAGGATTTGTCACTCCGATTGTCGGAGAGGTATCCCTGGGCCCTCTCGGTTATGTACATCACTATAATCCTTGCAAGCAATGTAGCTAATGAGTTAGTTACGGCATGTAGCATTACAGAACAAGTAAAGAGACTTACCGGTAATGAGATAGAACTAGGTATTGAGATACCAACGATCGAATCTCGGGTAAGTAACATACAGATGACAAAGGGAACAACGTATGTTGTTATGCGGTTTGACCGATAAAGATCTTCATAGAATATGTAGGAGCCAATATGAGCATCCAGGTTCCGCTATTGGTTATTGACCGGAGACGTGTCTCGGTCATGTCTACATAGTTCTCGAACCCATAGGGTCCGCACGCTCAATGTTCGGTGACGATCGGTATTATGAGTTTATCTGTTTTGATGTACCGAAGATAGTTCAGAGTCTCAGATGTGATCACGGACATGACAAGGAGTATTGAAATGGTCGAGACATAAATATTGATATATTGGACGACTATATTCGGACACCGGATGAGTTCCGGGGGTCACCGGATATTTATCGGAGTGCCGGAGGGATTATCGGAACCCCCAGGGGAACTAATGGGCCAACATGGGCCTTGTGGGAGAGAGAGGCGAGGGCCTAGGGCTGGCCGCCCCCCTTGGGAGTCCGAATTGGAAGAAGGTGGGGCCGGCGGCACCCCCTCTTTCCTCCCTCTCTCCCTCTCCTTCCTCCCCCTTCTCCCTTCCTAGTTGGAATAGGAAAAGGGAAGTTCTACTCCTACTAGGAGGATGACTCCCCCTCTCCTTGGCGCGCCCCAAGGCCAGCCGGCCTTCCCCCTTGCTCCTTTATATACGGGGGCAGGGGGCACCCTAGAACACACAAGTTGATTGTTTCCAGCCGTGTGCGGTGCCCCCCTCCACCATAATCTACCTCGGTCATATTGTAGCGGTGCTTAGGCGAAGCTCTGTTCCGGTAGCATCATCATCACCATCATCACGTCGTCGTGCTGACGAAGCTCTCCCTCGAAGCTCTACTGGATCATGAGTTCGTGGGACTTCACCGAGCCAAACGTGTGTAGATCGCGGAGGTGCCGTACCTTCGGCGCTAGGATCGGTTGATCGTGAAGACGTACGACCACATCAACCGCGTTGTCATAATGCTTCCGCTTATGGTCTACGAGGGTACGTAGACAACACTCATCCCTCTCATTGATATGCATCACCATGATCTTGCATGTGCGTAGGATTTTTTTTGAAATGACTGCGTTCCCCGACAGTGGCATCCGAGCCAGGTTTATGCGTAGATGTTATATGCACGATTAGAACACAAAGGAGCTGTGGCCGTGGGTATATACATATTGCTTGCCATCACTAGTTGATTCTTGATTTGGCGGTATTGTTGGATGAAGTGGCCCAGACCGACATTACGCGTACGCTTACGCGAGACTGGTTCTACTGACGTGCTTCACACACATGTGGCTGGTGGGTGTCAGTTTCTCCAACTTTAGTTGAATCATATTCAACGAACAGGGTTCTTTCTGAAGATCAAAAAGCAATCACTACACCGTGTTGTGGTTTTTTGATGTGTAGGTAAGAACGGTTCTTGCTCAGCCCATAGCAGCCACATAAAACTTGCAACAACAAAGTAGAGGACGTCTAACTTGTTTTTTGCAGGGCATGTTGTGATGTGATATGGTCAAGACATGATGCTAAATTTTATTGTATGAGATGATCATGTTTTGTAACACAGTTAGCGACAACTGACATGATCCATATGGTTGTCGCTTTATTTTACGAAATGCAATCGCCATGTAATTGCTTTACTTTATCACTAAGCGGTAGCAATAGTCGTAGAAGCAATAGTTGGCGAAACGACAACGATGCTTCGATGGAGATCAAGGTGTCAAGCCGGTGACGATGGTGATCATGACGGTGGTTTGGAGATGGAGATCAAAGGCACAAGATGATGATGGCCATATCATATCACTTATATTGATTGCATGTGATGTTTATCCTTTATGGATATTATTTTGCTTAGTTCGGCGGTAGCATTATAAGATGATCTCTCACTAAATTTCAAGGTATAAGTGTTCCCCCTGAGTATGCACCATTGCTATAGTTCGTCATGCCGAGACACCACATGATGATCGGGTGTGATAAGCTCTACGTTCACATACAACGGGTGCAAGCCAGTTTTTGCACATGCGGAATACTCAGGTTAAACTTGACGAGCCTAGCATATGCAGATATGGCCTCGGAACACTGAG
Source organism: Triticum urartu (assembly GCF_056163025.1). Classification (NCBI taxonomy): domain Eukaryota; kingdom Viridiplantae; phylum Streptophyta; class Magnoliopsida; order Poales; family Poaceae; genus Triticum; species Triticum urartu. The sequence continues at coordinate 235,903,129 of NC_141877.1, forward strand.
ACCGAAAGGTCGAGCATGAATCATATAGTAGATATGATCAACATAGTGATGTTCACCATTTAAAACTACTCCATCTCACGTGATGATCGGACATGGTTTAGTTGACATGGATCACGTGATCACTTAGATGATTAGAGAGATGTCTATCTAAGTGGGAGTTCTTAAGTAATTTGATGAATTGAACTTTAATTTATCATGAACTTAGTACATGATAGTATTTTGCATGTCTAGGCTGTTGTAGATAGATGGCCCGTGCTGATGTTCCATTGAATTTTAATGCGTTCCTAGAGAAAGCTAAGTTGAAAGATGATGGTAGGAACTACATGGACTAGGTCTATAACTTGAGGATTATCCTCATTACTGCATAGAAGAATTACGTCCTGGAAGCACCGCTAGGTGACAAACCCACCTCAGGAGCAACGCCAGATGTTGTGAACACCTGGTAGAGCAAAGCTGATGACTACTCGATAGTTCAGTGTGCCATGCTTTATGGCTTAGAACCGGGACTTCAACGACGTTTTGAACGTCATGGAGCATATGAGATGTTCTAGGAGTTCAAGTTAATATTTCAAGCAAATGCCCGGATTGAGAGATATGAAGTCTCCAATAAGTTCTACAGCTGCAAGATGGAGGAGAATAGTTCTGTTAGTGAACATATACTCAGAATGTCTGGGTACCACAACCACTTGACTCAGCTGGGAGTTAATCTTGCTGATGATTGTGTCATTGACAAAGTTCTTCAATCACTGCCACCAAGATACAAGAGCTTCGTGATGAACTATAACATGCAAGGGATGGATAAGACGATTCATGAGCTCTTTGCAATGCTAAAGGTTGCGGAGGTAGAAAACAAGAAGGAGCATCAAGTGTTGATGTTCAACAAGACCACCAGTTTCAAGAAAAAGGGTAAAGGGAAGAAGGGGAACTTCAAGAAGAACAGCAAGCCAGTTTCTTCTCAAGTGAAGAAACCCAAGTCTGGACCTAAGCCTAAGACTGAGTGCTTTTACTACAAAGGAACTGGTCACTGGAAGCGGAAGTTCCCCAAGTATTTGGCGGAGAAGAAGGATGGCAAAGTGAAAGGTATATTTCATATACATGTTATTGGTGTGTACCTTACTAATGCTCGCAGTAGTGCCTGGGTATTTGATACTAGTTCAGTTGCTAACATTTGCAACTCGAAACAGGGGCTACGAATTAAGTGAAGATTCGCTAAGGACGAGGTGACAATGCGCGTGGGAAATGGTTCCAAAGTCGATGTGATCGCCGTCGGCACGCTACCTCTACATCTACCTTCGGGATTAGTTTTAGACCTAAATAATTGTTATTTGGTGGTAGCGTTGAGCATGAACATTATATCTGGATCTTGTTTGATGCGAGATGGTTATTCACTTAAATCAGAGAATAATGGTTGTTCTATTTATATGAGTAATATCTTTTATGGTCATGCACCTTTGAAGAGTGGTCTATTTTTACTAAATCTTCATAGTAGTGATGCACATGTTCATAGTATTGAAGCCAAAAGATGCAGAGTTGATAATGATAGTGCAACTTATTTGTGGCACTGCCGTTTAGGTCATATTAGTGTAAGGCACATGAACAAACTCCATTCTGATGGACTTTTGGAATCACTTGATTATGAATCATTTGGTACTTGCGAACCATGCCTCATGGGCAAGATGACTAAAACTCCGTTCTCCGAAACAGTGGAGCGAGCAACAGAGTTATTGGAAATCATACATACTGATGTATGTGGTCCAATGAACATTGAAGCTTGCGGCGGATATCATTATTTTCCCACCTTCATATATGATTTGAGCAGATATGGGTATATCTACTTAATGAAACATAAGTCTGAAACATTTGAAAAGTTCAAATAATTTCAGAGTGAAGTGGAAAATCATTGTAACAAGAAAATCTAGTTTCTATGATCTGATCGTGGAGGTGAATATTTGAGTTATGAGTTTGGACTTCATTTGAAACAATGCGGCATAGTTTTGCAACTCATGCCACCTGGAACACCACAACGTAATTGTGTGTCCGAACGTCGTAACCGCACTTTATTAGATATGGTGCGATCTATGATGTCTCTCACTGATTTACCGCTATCGTTTTGGGGTTATGCTTTAGAGACAGCTGCATTCACGTTAAATAGGGCACCATCTAAATCCGTCGAGATTACACCTTATGAACTGTGGTTTAGCAAGAAACCTAAGTTGTCATTTCTTAAAGCTTGGGGCTGCGGTACTTATGTGAAAAAGCTTCAACCTGATAAGCTCGAACCCAAATCGGAGAAATGTGTCTTCATACGATACCCAAAGGAGACTGTTGGGTACACCTTCTATCACAGATCCCAAGGCAAGATATTTGTTGCTAAGAATGGATCCTTTCTAGAGAAGGAGATTCTCTCGAAAGAAGTGAGTGGGAGGAAAGTAGAACTTGACAAGGTAATTGTACCTTCTCCCTTATTGGAAAGTAGTTCATCACTGAAATCAGTTCCAGTGATTCCTACACCAATAAGTGAGGAAGCCAATGATGATGATCATGAAACTTCTGATCAAGTTACTACCGAACCTCCTAGGTCAACCAGAGTAAGATACGCACCAGAGTGGTACGGTAATCCTGTTCTAGAAGTCATGTTACTTGACCATGACGAACCTACGAACTATGAGGAAGCGATGATGAGCCCAGATTCCGCAAAATGGCTTGAGGCCATGAAATCTGAGATGGGATCCATGTATGAGAACAAAGTATGGACTTTGGTTGACTTGCCCGATGATCGGCGGGCCATAGAGAATAAATGGATTTTCAAGAAGAAGACTGAAGCTAACCGTAATATTACTGTCTACAAAGATCGACTTGTTGCAAAAGGTTTTGGACAAGTTCAAGGAGTTGACTATGATGAGACCTTCTCACCCGTAGCAATGCTTAAGTCCATCCGAATCATGTTAGCAACTGCCGCATTTTATGATTATGAAATTTGGAAAATGGATGTCAAAACTGCATTCCTTAATGGATATCTTAAAGAAGAGTTGTATATGATGCAACCAGAAGGTTTTATCGATCCAAAAGGTGCTAACAAAGTGTGCAAGCTCCAGCGATCCATTTATGGACTGGTGCAAGCCCCTCGGAGTTGGAATATATGCTTTGATAGTGTGATCAAACCATATGGTTTTATACAGAATTTTGGAGAAGCCTTTATTTACAAGAAAGTGAGTGGGAGCTCCCTAGCATTTCTGTTATTATATGTAGATGACATATTGTTGATCGGAAATGATACTGAATTTCTGATTAGCATAAAAGGATACTTGAATAAGAATTTTTCAATGAAAGACCTCGGTGAAGCTGCTTATGTATTGGGCATCAAGATCTATAGAGATAGATCAAGACGCTTAATTGGACTTTCACAAAGCACGTACCTTAATAAAGTTGTGAAGAAGTTCAAAATGGATTAGGCAAAGAAAGGGTTCTTGCCTGTGTTACAAGGTGTGAAGTTGAGTCAGACTCAATGCCCGACCACTGTAGAAGATAGAGAGAAAATGAAAGGTGTTCCCTATGCTTCAGCCATAGGCTCTATCATGTATGCAATGCTGTGTACCAGACCTGATGTGTGCCTTGCTATCAGTTTAGCAGGGAGGTACCAAAGTAATCCAGGAGTGGATCACTAGACAACGGTCAAGAATATCCATAAATACCTGAAAAGGACTAAGGATATGTTTCTCTTATATGGAGGTGACAAAGAGCTAAATGGTTACATCGATGCAAGCTTTGACACTGATCCGGATGACTCTAAGTCACAAACCGGATACGTGTTTTTATTCAATGGTGGAGCTGTCAGTTGGTGCAGTTCCAAGCAGAGCATCGTGGCGGGATCTACGTGTGAAGCAGAATACATAGCTGCTTCGGAAGCAGCAAATGAAGGAGTCTGGATGAAGGAGTTCATATCCGATCTAGGTGTCATACCTAGTGCATCGGGTCCAATGAAAATATTTTGTGACAATACTAGTGCAATTGCCTTGGCAAAGGAATCCAAATTTCACAAGAGAACCAAGCACATCAATAGAAGCTTCAATTCCATCCGCGATCAAGTCAAGGAGGGAGACATAGAGATTTGCAAGATACATATGGATCTGAATGTTGCAGACCCGTTGACTAAGCCTCTCTCACGAGCAAAACATGATCAGCACCAAGACTCCATGGGTGTTAGAATCATTACAATGTAATCTAGATTATTGAATCTAGTGCAAGTGGGAGACCGAAGGAAATATTCCCTAGAGGCAATAATAAAGTTGTTATTTATCTTTCCTTATATCATGATAAATGTTTATTATTCATGCTATAATTGTATTAACCAGAAACTTAGTACATGTGTGAATACATAGACAAACAGAGTGTCACTATTTTGCCCTACTTGACTAGCTCATTGAATCATTGATGGTTATGTTTCCTAACCATAGATGATGCGGAGCATCCCAAGGTCATCCCCATGGACCTACCTACGTCCCCCACAACACCACTTGGACCAATGACAAGAGCCCGAGCGAAGGCTATCAAAGATAATGTGAACTCTCTCCTCTCCGAACTTCCACTTTCTATGCATGAGACATGGCTACTACCTAAGTCCGAGTTGTTGTGCATGATTAGGTACCAAGAGGACCCTCCCGAAGATGCACATGAAGATGTACAAGACCCCAAGTTCACGGATGAATAGGAACGCTGAGAGAAGAAGAAGGCAGCTCCAGGAACCGGACATCCGGCACCAAGCCTGGACATCCGTCCACTGGAGACTTCGACCACAACAACCTACCAGCCGCCGCGCATCTACAGGCCCGGGACATCTGGCCCGGCCCGGAAATCCAGCCTCGAGCCCGGATATCCGGACACCACCTTCCTGAGAGCGACATGGCCAGCTTCACCAGCCCGGACATCCGACCTCCACAGCCTGGACATCCGGCCCTCCGCGAACGCCCGGACATCCGACCCCTCATGAATGCCCGGACGTCCGGCCTCCCTGTCTACGCACAGTAAAGGGCCTAGGCCCGTGTACCCCTTCTACCCCCTAAACTATATATACTCCACCTCGTCCAACTTTCTATGGTGAGCATTGGTTTAGCTCATATTTAGAGATAGAGCATTGCTCATCCACATCGAATCTACTCCATGAGAGAGACCGCGGCCCATCTTCGGAGAAGACCCCTTTGGATTCAAGACCTCCTTGCGGAGAAGAACATCAAGACCTCCTCACAGAGAAGACCGGCTACCTTTTGTATCGTTCGTTGTTGATCATGGATCTTGTATCTTCCTTTGTGTTCATGGATCTAGCGCATGTGTGATCATACTTGTTGGTTTGAGTGTTCTCTTGTGTTCCCCTTGTGATTTTCCCCTCATTTCCCTCCTCGTGTTCTTCGTGTTCATCGCGGGATCCGCACCTTTAGTGAAATATCGTCCGATTAGGGTTCCCACCCTACATCATCTTGTTATCAAGAGCCACGTTGATCATGATTTCGGAGCCTCCCTGTTGTGTTGCTAGCCTAGTTTTTGTTGATTTTATCCCTAATTCGAAAATTCCCCACAAAAATAGGCCCAATTTTTTTGTGATTTGTTGGTGTGATGAAGTTTTGTTGGATATGATCCGCGGATTTCGTGTGTTGCAGGTAGATCTAGCTTTCCATCCATTTTTCCCCAATTTCCATCCACAAATTCCTCCGAATTTTTCCTGGATTTGACCTCACCTCGCGAAGATCTACGAATTCATCCCCGGATCCAGAGCCCGGACATCTGGCCCGACAAGCCCGGACATCCGGCCCCTGGCAGCACCACTTCCTCTCCACCGCCCGTTTTCTGCCCATATTTCACCAAATTTTGTTCTGGTCCCCACATATACTTCCGCATACCACCACCTATTCTGCATTGCACTACCATATACCACATACACAACCACCTCTTACCAACACTAACTCCAACAATTTTGGTCCAATTTTTCTTTGAGAATTTGAGTTGCGGTTTCGTATCCTTTTGTGTTTCGGCTATCTAGGTACGGTTTGACATCAACATCACCGACGCTCATCTCTGCCACGGACGCGTCATCAACAACGACCACCTCGACTACATCTTGATTTTCGTGATTGGATCACCGTCATCCGTTCTTGCTTACGAACGTGGAACTAAAGAAAAGGTAACCTCATCTTGGTATTGGACATATCACTCTTGCCAATACATTGATAGCCATCATAGCCTCACTCCTTTGCGTCGCTTACCCATCGAGACTATCCTTCGAGTAATGCCGGCAACGAGACTTGTGCACATTAGTGATCATACTTCCCATAGCATGCATACATCATTGTTGTATATCTTGGTATCATCTCTTCTGTCACAAGGTTGTCATCGCATACACAATTGCTATCTTGGTTCATCAAGCATTGCATGAGAAAAGAGCTCAAACAACAAAGAGCCAAACAAGCTTTTAATCGAAAGGAAAAGATAAGCAAAGAGCTTTTAACCAAGCACCATAGCATCATACAACATTAAGATTGTCATATTAGATCATCTTGGATCATATCATCGAAACACCGTGCATAGAAAATACTTGGGATAGAAGTCGTTGCATTTTTGGTTAGTAGGTTGTGCACAAGTCCTTGTATCCGCCTATGGTGCAATCGTGCTAGCGTCTCTCTAGTGTTGTGCCACAAGAGCATTTTTGTGGATTCCACATTTTGGATCATCCATGGTTGCCCAACCCCACTTATCTCTTTGCGTGTGTGTTTCCATGTACATTACATTGCTTGGTCTACTTGTTGCATTAAAATCTTGTGAATCTTTTCCAACATTATTGAAGCTCACTTACAATTGCATCAAATATTGTGCCACCATTCTAACCAAGCTCCACCATAAGCTTTTACTTGTGTAGGTGTGAGAAACCGACAAGAATTGGTACCGATTGTGCTATTTCCTTGTCCACATTGGAGTGATCATTGATCCACTTTCAACTTCGGTCAAGGTACATTTGGTATTCGTTCTTCTCTTTCTACCACTCACATTTTTATCTTGGAATGATGGATAGGCCAACTACTTCTACCAACCCACTCTTCATTGAGCACGACAATGACATGAACTCTTACATCACCAAGAGCAACCTCTTTGGTGCATAACGTGCTTTGCATCAAGAGCAACAAGCAATGAGTGAACGCATCGACAACCTCGCCGCCGACTTGCGACTCTCCGAGCAATGTACAAGGGACTACTTCGACCACAAGCTCGACGATCACCAGAAAGAGAACGACGCAAGAATGGACGAGATTCGTGCTTTGTTGCTCAACCGCTCTTCTTCCACTTCATCTTCATCAAGAAGGACTCGCTCAAGTTGACACTCTGACTTCACCCTCTCTGACTCAAGTACACCCACATTGAACACTCTTCGATGTTCCACGCGCAACGATCATCAAGAAAGCCTCAATTACACGACAGCAACTCTCAAGAGCACCGAAAACGTCAAACCCAAGAGGCTTTCACGCTAGCACGAGAACGGAAACGACAACGCCAACATGAAGCGGAAGAGCGTGCGTGTCTACACCAAGAAGCATAAGATGCCGAGGCACAATGTCAAGAGCAACAATTTAGAGATGCTCAAGCACTTGAGGCGTAACGAGCCCTCCAAGATGCAAGTCACGCCATAGCCAACCAAGGCCGACATGCTCATGAACATGAAGAAGCACTTTGCGAAGAAGTTCAAGAACGAAGATTTCAAGCTCGCGTGCATCGTCAAGTTCCTCAAGTTCATCCTCGAGCTCGACAAGCTCCTCCACAAGCTCCCCAAGAACATCAAGTTCACCAAGAGAATGAAGACAATGGGAATCCTCCATGACAAGAGCAACATGAGGTCAACGACCCTCTTCTCCAAGAGCAACACGATCTTGACAATCATCAACAACATGGACGTCATCATCCCCGACCCCAACACAATGAAGAGCAACGCTATGGCAAGCTCAAGTTCACCATGCCCAAGTTCAATGGAAGCGACGATCCCGAAGAGTACCTTTCATGGGCATTGAAGGTGACAAAATCTTCCGTTTGCACAACTATGAAGAAGAGAAGAAGATGGTGATGGCATCCCTTGAGTTCCAAGACTATGTCCTCATTTGGTGGGAACAAGTTATCGAGCGCTGAGAGGCAAGAGGTGAACCACCCATCACTACTTGGGAGCAAATGAAGGATGTCATGAGAGCGCGCTTTGTGCCTACCTACTACAACCGCGACCTCTTCAAGAAACTCCAACTACTCAAGCAAGGAACCAAGAGCGTTGAAGAGTACTACAAGGAGATGGATATTGCCATGATAAGAGCCAACGTCATGGAAGATGATGAGCAAACAATGGCACGTTTCCTGAATGGAGTCAACTATCCTATCAAGAAGATCGCTGACTTCCAACCATACTCAAACCACATCGAGCTAGTGCATCAAGCTACAAAAGCAGAACATCAAGTGCAAGACGATTACAAGTATACCAAGTTCTCATCCAAGTCATACGGCTTCTCCAACACCCAAGCTTCAGCGACTCCAACACCGTCTACCAAGCCTTCTACAAGCAACGTCGACAAGTCAAGTTCCAAGAAAGCTTCGTTAACTCCAAGTCATCCTCCTACTACAAGCAACTTCAAGCCGAGAGCGTCATCATCATCCACTCCAACTGATGAGACCGTCAAGACAAGTTCCTTCAAATGCTTCACATGCCGAGGCCAAGGCCACAACTCCTATGAGTGCAGCAATAAGCGGACCATGATCCTCAACGACGACGGCACTTACGACTCAATGAGTGAAGGAGAAATGGACGCCCTCAAGCAAGTGCCATGCACCGGCAAGTGAACGATGCAGAAGAACAAGTCTTTTGCGATGAAGATTCAAGTCCCCCTCTTATTGTCTCCAAGGTCTTGACTCTCCAACATCACCAAGAAGAAGACCAACGATGCCACATTTTTCATACCAAGGCCGACATCAATGGACGCTCCGTCAAGGTCATTATCGATGGAGCGAGTTGTCATAATATCGCAAGTGAAGAACTTTGCTCCAAGCTCCAATTGCCCAAGACGAAGCACCCACAACCATACAAAGTGCAATGGCTTAGCGACTCCGGCACTATCCAAGTCAAGCATCGAGTACAAGTCTCCTTCAAAATTGGTGCCTATGAAGACACTTTGGAGTGCGACGTCGTTCCAATGACCGTGTGCCACCTTCTCCATGGTTCCCATGGCAATTCGATAGAGGTGTCATCCACAACGGCCGAACGAACCACTACATCTTCAAGATGAAAGGAAAGGAGTACGTACTTCGTCCCATGTCTCCAAGCTAAGTTATAGCTGACAAGCAAGCCAACCATCATGGAGAAAAAAGTGAGAGAGCGAGCCACCAAAAAGAGAGTGAGCACCACAAGCCCAAATCGAGCGCCTCCATGATGAGCGAAGAGAAGAACTTAGTCCTATTTGCCACCAATAGTGAGACAAGAGGAGTGTGTGGGAACCCATCTAGTGTCCTACACTGCGTCCTTTTGTGCAAACACAATGAACCACAAGCTAACACATCTCACACTCTTCCTCTAGTGTTGTCTTCTCTTTTACATGAATTTCATGATGTTTTCCCCGACGAGCTACCTCCGGGACTACCTCCACTACGATCCATTGAGCACCGCATCGACCTCATCCCTGAAGCACCGCTTCCGAACAAAGCTCCCTACTGCGTCAACCCCGAAGAAACCAAATAAATACAAAGGCAAGTAAAGCATCGCATAGACCATGGACATATGCGTGAAAATTTGAGCCCTTATGCCGTCCCGGTCATTCTTGTGCCAAAATGAGATGGTAGCTTTCGCATGTGCTCCAATTGTAGACCTATCAATGCTATCACCGTTTGTTATAGGTATCCCATTCCACGCCTTGACGATATGCTTGATGAACTTAGTGGTGCCACTATCTTTTCAAAAATTGATCTTAAGAGTAGTTACTATCAAATCCGCATACAAGAGGGTGATGAATGGAAAACCGCTTTCAAAACCAAGTTTGGTTTGTATGAGTGGTTATTAATGCCTATGGGTCTATCGGAAGCACCGGGTACTTTTATGCGTCTTATGAATCATGTCTTTTGCCCTTACATTGGTGTGTTTGTTGTGGTCTACTTCGATGATATCCTTGTTTTTAGCAAGTCTCTCAAAGAGCATGTCACCCATGTCCGAACCGTTTTAGAAACTCTTCGAAAAGAGCATCTCTATGCTAATATGGAGAAATTCTTTTTTGGCGTTGATAAGCTTGTTTTCTTGGGTTTTGTTGTATCTTCTAAGGGTGTTCATGTAGATGAGTCCAAGATCAATGCTATTAAGACTTGGCCACAACCAACGAACTTGCAACAAGTGCGTAGCTTTCCTGGCCTTGCGGGTTTCTATCGTCACTTTGTGAAAGATTTAGCACCATTTCTTCTCCTTTGCATGCTTTGAGCAAGAAAAATGCGCCTTTTGTTTGGGGATCATCCTACGATACCGCTTTCAATGAGCTAAAGAATTTGCTTACTCATGCTCTCGTGCTTGCCTTACCCAACTTTGAAAACCTTTTGAGATTCATTGCAATGCTAGTGGTAATGTCATAGGGGGTGTGTTAACGCAAGAGAAGTGCCCCATAACTAACTTTAGTGAGAAACTTTCCGGAGCGCAACTCAATTACCCCATCTATGACAAAGAGCTATATGCTTTAGTGCGTGTTTTGTATGAATGGGAACACTATCTTCGCCCCCATGAATTCATCATTCATACCAATCATGAAACACTCAAGTACATTAAGGGCCAAACCAAGTTGAACAAGCGTCATGCTAAATGGAGTGAATTTATTGAGTCTTTTCCCTATATCATCAAGTACATCAAGGGTAAGGAAAACATTGTGGCGGGCGCGCTTTCCCGCATATGCATGCTTGTTACTCAACTTGAGTTGAATGTCATTGGCTTTGAGCACATAAAAGACTTGTATGAGAATGATCCTACTTTTGCTACTCCTTATGCCAAATGTTCGATGCATACATCTTGGGAACGCCATTACATCGAAGATGGATATCTTATGAGAGCTAACAAGCTTTGCGTCCCCGAGTCTTCTCTTAGTTTGTTGCTTTTGCAGAAATCTCATGGAGGAGGCTTAATGGGACATTTTGGACGCGATAAGACTCTCGCCACACTCTCCAAGAACTACTATTGGCCCAAGATGTTTCACGACGTCAACCGCTTCACCAACCGATGCTCTACATGTCGCAAAGCTAAGTCTAAAGCTCAATTCCATGGCCTTTACATGCCTCTCCCAATTCCATATCAACCATGGGAAGACATTAGCATGGATTTCATACTTGGATTGCCTAGAACTAGAAATGGAAAGGATTCAGTATTTGTCGTTGTGGACCGTTTCTCTAAAATGGCACATTTTATTCCTTGAAAAAAGATAGACAATGCTTCACATATTGCTAATCTATTTTGTAGGGAAATATTGCATCTACATGGAGTGCCAAAGACGATCGTCTCGGACTGCGACGTCAAGTTCCTTAGCTACTTTTGGAAGACCCCGTGCGTCAAGCTCGGAATCAAGCTACTCTTCTCCACGGCGTATCATCCACAAACCGACGGCCAAACGGAGGTGACCAACCACACACTCTCCGCTCTACTTCGAGTACTCATCAAGAAGAACATCAAGGAGTGGGAGGAGTGCCTACCTACCGCCGAGTTTGCCTACAACCGAGCAAGACACTCAACAACCGGAAGTCCCACTTCGAGGTCGTCTACGGATTCAACCCATTGTCACCATTGGACATTCCCCTTCCACTCCAAGAGCGCATCAATTTGGACTTAAGTGCACATGTGACTCATCTCAAGAAGGTACATGAAGATACAAGACATACCATCGAGCGTCAAGTACAACGACTTGCGACAAAGCTCAACATCAACAAGCACCCCATGGTCTTCAACATTGGTGATCTCGTGTGGCTACACCTTCACAAGGACCACTTTCCACAAGAACGCAAGTACAAACTTTGACCACGAGCGGACGGACCCTTCAATTTGCTTGCACGCTACAACAACAACGCTTACAAGATCGACCTCCCCCGCGACAAGTACAACATGAGCAATATCTTCAATGTCAAGGACCTCTCGTCCTTCCATGGTGATGAAGAATTTGATACGAGGACGGATCTTCCCCAAGGGAGGGGAGATGATGCAGAGCATCCCAAGGTCATCCCCATGGACCTACCTACGTCCCCTACGACACTAGTTGGACCAATGACAAGAGCCCGAGCGAAGGCTATCGAAGATAAGGTGAACTCTCTCCTCTCCGAACTTCCACTTTCTATGCATGAGACATGGCTACTACCTAAGTCCGAGTTGTTGTGCATGATTAGGTACCAAGAGGACCCTCCCTAAGATGCACATGAAGATGTACAAGTCCCCAAGTTCACGGATGAAGAGGAACGCTGAGAGAATAAGAAGGCAGCTCCAGGACCCAGACATCCGGCACCAAGCCCGGACATCCGGCCGCTGGAGACTTCGACCACAACAGCCTACCAGCCGCCGCGCATCTACATGCCCCAGACATCCGGCCCCAGCCGGCTCGGAAATCCGGCCTCGAGCCCGGATATCCAGACACCACCTTCCCGAGAACGACATGGACAGCTTCACCAGCCCAGACATCTGGCCTCCACAGCCCAGACATCCGGCCCTCCGCGAACGCTCGGACATCCGGCCTCGCTAGCACGGACATCTGGCCCCGCGTGAAAGCCCGGACATCCGACCCGACACCCGGACGTTGGGCCTCCCTGTCTGCGCACAGTAAAGGGCCGAGGCCTATGTACCCCTTCTACCCCCTAGACTATATATACTCCACCTCGTCCAACTTTCTAGGGTGAGCATTGGTTTAGCTCATATTTAGAGATAGAGCATTTCTCATCCACATCGGATCTACTCCACGAGAGAGACTGCGACCCCTCTTCGGAGAAGATCCCTTTGGATTCAAGACCTCCTTGCGGAGAAGAACATCAAGACCTCCTCACGGAGAAGACCGACTACCTTTTGTATCATTCGTTGTTGACCGTGGATCTTGTATCTTCCTTCATGGATCTAGAGCATGTCTGATCATACTTGTTGGCTTTAGTGTTCTCTTGTGTTCCCCTTGTGATTTTCCCCTTGTTTCCCTCCTCGTGTTCTTTGTGTTCATCACGGGATCCGCTCCTTTCGTGAAATATCGGCCGATTAGGGTTCCTACCCTACATCAATAGACATGAGTTATCATTTGATTAACGGGATCACATCATTAGAGAATGATGTGATTGACTTGACCCATCTGTTAGCTTAGCACGATGATCATTTAGTTTGTTGTTATTGCTTTCTCCATAACTTATACATGTTCCTATGACTATGAGATAATGCAACTTCCGAATACCGGAGGAACACTTTGTGTGCCACCAAACACCACAATGTAATTGGGTCATTATAAAGGTGCTCTACAGGTGTCTCCAATGGTGTTTGTTGAGTTGGCATAGATCGAGATTAGGATTTGTCACTCCGATTGTCGGAGAGATATCTCTGGGCCCTCTCGGTAATGTACATCACTATAAGCCTTGCAAGCAATGTAGCTAATGAGTTAGTTATGGGATGTTGCATTACAGAACGAGTAAAGAGACTTACCGGTAATGAGATATAACTAGGTATTGAGATACCGACGATCGAATCTCGGGCAAGTAACATACTGATGACAAAGGGAACAACGTATGTTGTTACGCGGTTTGACCGATAAAGATCTTCATAGAATATGTAGGAGCCAATATGAGCATCCAGGTTCCACTATTGGTTATTGACCGGAGACGTGTGTCGGTCAGGTCTACATAGTTCTCGAACCCGTAGGGTCCGCACGCTTAACGTTCGGTGACGATCGGTATTATGAGTTTATGTGTTTTGATGTACCGAAGATAGTTCGGAGTCTCGGATGTGATCACGGACATGACGAGGAGTCTCAAAATGGTTGAGACATAAAGATTGATATATTGGGCGACTATATTCAGACACCGGGTGAGTTCCGGGGGTGACCGGATATTTATTGGAGTGCCAGAGGGGTTATCGGAACCCCCGGGGGAACTAATGGGCCAACATGGGCCTTGTGGGAGAGAGGTGAGGGCCTAGGGCTGGCCGCGCCCCCCCCTTGGGAGTTCGAATTGGACAAGGAGGGGGGCGATGCCCCCTCTTTCCTCCCTCTCTCCGTCTCTGTCCTTCCCCCTTCCCCCTTCCTAGTTGGAATAGGAAAAGGGGAGTCCTACTCCTACTAGGAGGAGGACTCCCCCTCTCCTTGGCGCACCCCAAGGTCGGCCGACCTCCCCCCTTGCCCCTTTATATACGGGGGAAGGGGGCACCCTAGAACACACAAGTTGATTGTTTCCAGCCGTGTGCGGTGCACCCCTCCACCATAATCCACCTCGGTCATATCATAGCGGTGGTTAGGCGAAGCCCTATTCCGGTAGCGTCATCACACCGTCGTGCTGACTAAGCTCTCCCTCGAAGCTCTACTGGATCATGAGTTTGTGGGACATCACTGAGCTGAACGTGTACAGATTGCGGAGGTGCCGTACCTTCAGTACTAGGATCGGTCGATCATGAAGACGTACGACTACATGAACCGCGTTGTCATAATGCTTCCGCTTACGGTCTACGAGGGTACGTAGACAACACTCTTCCCTCTCATTGCTATGCATCACCTTGATCTGGTGTTTGCGTAGGAATTTTTTTGAAATTACTGCGTTCCCCAACAAATGAGTCACAAGAAAATGAAGTTCTTTCAAGCACTGCCATATGAAGAACCGATGTTCACTAAAATGGTGATAACTTTGTGATTCGGAGTCTATGTTGGACCCACAAATAATGAAAATTCGGCCCCTAAGTTGGACTTTTTGCCCCTAAAAGTGAAAGAACATCATTTGCCGCTGCTTTTCAAACAAGTTTCTGAACCCATTGGCACTCCTTTGGAAGGAAATCCGAGAGATAATGGTGAGTATAAACATTAGTCCGCCTGGTAAGGACAAACGTTGCATTCTGCACATGCTCTATGATTTAGGAAATCCCATTTGTTTGTAAATTAAGGAAAAATAAGGCGAGAATAAGCCTTATTCTCCTTGGTTTGCCATGTGGCATGCCGTAATGTGACGCCCCCGATTCAATCGTACACTAATCATACACGCAAACGTGTATGATCAAGATCAGGGACTCACGGGAAGATATCACAACACAACTCTACAAATAAAATAAGTCATACAAGCATCATATTACAAGCCAGGGGCCTCGAAGGCTCGAATACAAGAGCTCGATCATAGACGAGTCAGCAGAAGCAACAATATCTGAGTACAGACATAAGTTAAACAAGTTTGCCTTAAGCAGGCTAACATAAACTGGGATACAGATCGAAAGAGGCGCAGGCCTCCTGCCTGGGATCCTCCTAAACTACTCCTGGTCACCGTCAGCGGGCTGAACGTAGTAGTAGGCACCTCCCGAGTAGTAGTAGTCGTCATCAACGGTGGCGTCTGGCTCCTGGACTCCAGCATCTGGTTGCGACAACCAGTAAGAAAGGAAAGGGGGAAAAAGGGGGAGAAAGCAACCGTGAGTACTCATCCAAAGTACTCGCAAGCAAGGAGCTACACTACATATGCATGGGTATCAAATGGAATAAGGGTATCATATGTGGACTGAACTGCAGAATGCCAGAATAAGAGGGGGATAACTAATCCTGTCAAAGACTACGCTTCTGGCCACCTCCATCTTACAGCATGTAGGAGAGAGTAGATGGTAAGTTCACCAAGTAGCAACAAGTAGCATCGTATAGCATAATCCTAACCGGTGATCCTCCCCTCGTCGCCCTGTGAGAGAGTGATCACCGGTTGTATCTGGCACTTGGAAGGGTGTGTTTAATTAAGTATCCGGTTCTAGTTGTCATAAGGTCAAGGTACAACTCCAAGTCGTCCTGTTACCGAAGATCACGGCTATTCGAATAGATTAACTTCCCTGCAGGGGTGCACCACATATCCCAACACGCTCGATCCCATTTGGCCGGACACACTTTCCTGGGTCATGCCCGGCCTCGGAAGATCAACACGTCGCAGCCCTACCTAGGCACAACAGAGAGGTCAGCACGCCGGTCTAAATCCTATGGCGCAGGGGTCTGGGCCCATCGCCCATTGCACACCTACACGTTGCGTACGCGGCCGGAAGCAGAACTAGCCCCCTTAATACAAGAGCAGGCTTACGGTCCAATCCGGCGCGCGCCACTCAGTCGCTGACGTCACGAAGGCTTCGGCTGATACCACGACGCCGAGTGCCCATAACTGTCCCCGCATAGATGGTTAGTGCGTATAGGCAAGTAGCCAGACTCAGATCAAATACCAAGATCTCGTTAAACGTGTTATGTATCCGCGAACACCGACCAGGGCCAGGCCCACCTCTCTCCTAGGTGGTCACAACCTGCCCTGTCGCTTCGCCACAAAGATCCACACAGAGGGCCGTCGGGAAAGTATGTCCTTCCAGCCCCCAATTCATGAATCAACTGCGGGTACTCCTTGAGCCAACCCGACTTTGGTCATCACATGTATCATGTATAAAGTATATAGTATATACCCGTGATCACCTCCCGAGTGATCACGGCCTGAGAGTATAGCATGGCAGACGGACAAGAATGTAGGGCCACTGATGATAAACTAGCATCCTATACTAAGCATTAGGATTGCAGGTAAAGGTAACAACAGTAGTAGCAAGGACAGGCTATGCATCATGATAGGATGAACGGAAAGCAGTAACATGCTACACTACTCTAATGCAAGAAGTAGAGAGAAGAGTAGGCGATATCTGGTGATCAAGGGGGGTCTTGCCTGGTCGCTCTGGCAAGAGAGAGGGGTCGTCAACACCGTAGTCGTACTGGGTAGCAGCGGCGTCGGTCTCGGTGTCTACCGGAGAGAAGAGGGGGAAGAAATAATAAATACGGAGCAAACAAAGCATCACAAAACATAACGAGGTAATACACGGTGCTAGGTATGCCCTAACACGGTATTAGGTGATACCGGCGAAGGGGGAAACATCCGAGAAAGTATTCCCAGTGTTTTGCGTTTTCGGACAGCTGAACCGGAGGGGGAAAGTTGCGAGTTGGATATGTTAGGGGTGTGTGGTGGACGAACGAGTTGCGTATCCGGATTCGTCTCGTCGTTCTGAGCAACTTTCATGTTGAAAATAATTTAATCCGAGTCACAGATTAAAAGATATGATTTTCTAAAGATTTTATTAATTTTTGGAATTTAATTAATTATTTAATTTAATTTGAAAAAGGATTTATGACATCAGCATGATGTCATGCTGATGTCAGCAGTCAACAGGGTTGACTGGTCAACCTGACCAGTGGGGCCCACTGGTTAGTGACACATTTTAATTAGACATATTAATTAACCTAATTAGTATTAATTAGGTGGGGGGGGGCCACTGTCATACTAATTAATTAATTGACTAACAGCTTAATTAGTTTAGTTATTTGATTAGTTTAAATAATCAAAATTAATTAAGTTAATTAATTCTTTAATTAATTAATTTTTTCTATTTTTATTTTTATTTAAACGTTCTGAGGGGGGGGGTAGGGCCCCACATGTCATAGGCCAGAGGGGCCTTGCGGGCGCTGGGTTAGCGCTAACGGGCGCGGGCACCCAGCCCGATTGGGCATATGCCCGGGTCAACAGGGGCGGCCATCGGCACGGCGAGGCCGGTCGCCTGAGGTGGCAGCAGCGAGGCCGTGGACGGTGATGGCCACCGGGCGCTGTGGGGCGCCGGCCAGGGGAAGCGGGGCCGCAGAAAGCAGCAAGGGGGGCGACGGGGGGAGGAGCTAAACAGCGGCGGTGGTCACGTAGCGGGGCAGCGGGCGATGCGGCACGGGGAGCGGCATAGCGACCGAGGGGGAAAGAGGGAGGGGGCGTGGCTCACGTTCGTTGCCGAGGAGTGGGGTGGTGAGGCGCGAGGAAGCGGCGATCCGGCGGGGAGGTTCGGCGACGGGCGACGTTGGCGACAGGACCGATGCGCCGTTCTCGATGGGGAGGTGATGAGGTCGGCGGGGTTGGCGACGGGGACGCAGTGGCGCAGAGGAGGCCCTGGGGGAGGCACCGGCGCCGACTGCGGTGGCCGTAGCGGAGTGGTGGCTTGCGTCGGGCGCGGCCGTGCGGGAGGAGATGAGGAGGCGGGCGTCGATGGCAGGCGGCGGCGCGGCGAGGTCGGAGCGGGCTGCGTCGGGCGGCGGCGGCGATTGGCGAGGCCGGCAACGACGGGCGTCGGGGCGGCCGTCTCCTCCCGATCCAATTGGGAGAGATGGGGGGAAGGGAGATATTTCTGCGGGGGGGGGGGGGAGTGGAGGTGTCGTGGGGAGAGTGGGGTGGATGGGGTTAGGGTTTCTGGTAGTGGGGGGGGGGGTTATAGCCGGGGGTGGGCCGGCTGGGCTAGGTGGGTTGGCCCAGTTGGGCCACGGCCCAGGGAAGGGGGTGTTCTCCTTCTACTTTTATTCTCTGTTTTCTCCTTTTGTATTTTCTTTCTTTTATTTATTTTCTTTCTGTTTTATTTAACTTAAAACCATCTAGCCATTTTATAAAAATGTGTTTGTTGCATCATAATTACCCTGGTAATATTCGGCAACCACTGAACATTTTTGTTTCAATTTTTGAAAACTTTTATTGTTGTCACTAATTTGAATTTGAATTTTGAACGGTTTCGAATTTTGCGAGGATAGCAACAGTAACTGAGGTGTCATGGCACGATTAGCGTGGGATTACTGTAGCAAGATTATCCGGGTGTCACAATTCTCCTCCACTACAAGAAATCTCGTCCCGAGATTTAAGAGGTTGTGAAAGGGGGAAAGGTTTGGTAACGAATCTAGCGGGTCTTCTCATTCTGACTTGCTCTTCTCGAAGAGGTCTATCCACTACGTTGATGTCTTCACTTCTCTGTTTCAGGTCATCATGATGAAGCCGGCATCCTTTCTTCAGGATCTCCATCGTACTTATGAGAGAATAAAGGGTGGTTATTCTGTAAGAACGGACCTCTGCAAGGTTGACTACCTGGTAGTTAACATCGGGGAAGGTGGCAGAAAGTAACTCTCGAATTGAAACTTAAGAAAATACCGAGAGCAAAGTAAGGAGGCATCATGGGAAGTTTCGAGCGGGCAGGCAATCGTTCGATGCCTGAAACGAAGTGTTGAATGGGTTTAGAGCAATGTGATTAAGCATTACATCTGATACCTGAATAGATCAATAGGCAGGTGGCCCGTGAATTACATACCAAGTCAAGCACGAGGAATAACTTTGACAACAGCGTGTACAGGAGAGTCAGGTTTCGATCCTGTGGAACTGTGGGTTATGGGCCCACCATGTGGGTTAAAATTAGGAGCAGCGTCATCTTGCACGGTCATGATAGCAAGGCATGTCAGAGCGTGGCACGTCAGTTATGTCGGCAACAACGTTGGTACCAAGGGCGAGGGACGAAGAGAAC
This sequence comes from Triticum urartu, assembly GCF_056163025.1. Lineage (NCBI taxonomy): Eukaryota > Viridiplantae > Streptophyta > Magnoliopsida > Poales > Poaceae > Triticum > Triticum urartu. The sequence goes on from NC_141877.1 coordinate 235,922,681, forward strand.
CATTTTTCCTGCTCGTGGATCGAGGCGGACCAATAGGCAAAGTTCTCGTTCATCGGTGGCTACCGAAATGTCATCAACAATAGCAACATGGTCTTACTGACAGAGTGGTACAACGAGGTGTTTACATAAGCAGGGAAATATTACTGCTTATATAATATAGATCACAAGGAGGTTTAAACAAACCCATGGAAAGGAAAAGTAATTATCAGGTTTAAACAGAACAATGGAAAGGAAAATGTGTATACAGACATATTTCAAGGGTATATCCTTCCCAAGGACAAGCAGAGCATAATGTCCATGACATGATATAATGTAGAAAACTCTTTGAAATATGTTCCAACCATCATATCTGACCGGGGTTCAGATCTGATTGGTGTCAGGATACCTCAGACCCGGGATGAGAAGAAGAGATGCAACACATTGACGGGATGGCATTGCAAGATTCTCGTGAAATGAACTATGAAGGCAAGTCCTGAATCATGAGTTCACCATTTAACCAAGGAGAGGATGAAGGGGTGGCTAATGAACTCAGCGACAATTCATTGAGATTTTCCAAAGGATGGATTTCCACAATTAGGTGAACAAGGGGATGCCAATTGTCAGTTAAAATGATACAATGAGGTATGCTCGAGGAAACATACCCATTTAAACATTGGTTGAAAGGTGCACCCGAAATATGGGCTGGGTCGCACGAACAATGTTAAAATGGTGACTTAATGAACAAAAGGATTAGAATGAAACTATCGATCATTCACTTCAAGCAATAGGGTTGCTAGAAGTTTTGAATTCACACCTCAAAGTTCAATTGCCGGTATTCCGATTAGAATCGACACGGGGACCAAGAATTAAGGGTGATGGTGAAGTATCACTTATATCAAGAATTCTCAAGAGGTGGTGTAATTCCCACGACATTCTTGACATAAAAGGTGGTAATATCCAAGGTAAAGAAGAACAATGCTGGGTAGCAAGGAACTCAAGGTACAACACAAAACAAGAACAAGTCTGTGTTGGAGGAAAGGTAGTAGAGTGGTCGATGATAACACTAATCATCGAGGGAAAGGATGGTATTTCTCATCATGAAGTCAATTGACATCCTGGAAGAGCTCAGAATGCCGATGATGATCACGACACAATTGTTGAGAGATTTCATGAAGATGTAATCGGTCGGCGATGGCATCAAGCCAAAGGAATGATGAAGCGAAAGGTTACTGAAACCAAGGGTATGACACAAACTCGAAACAAGCTCGTAGTTCAAGGCAAAGTGTTATGACGAGGAAGATCGACGTAAGCTTAGCTCATCATCGAAAATTTTGCTCCGGGAAGAAGGACCAGGTAGCACAGTTAAATTTTTGCACGATAATGATATGGCCAATCAGGCTAGGAATGACTTGAAGGGTTATTAAACTCGTAAGCAATGAAAATTACTTTGGAGTTATTGAATCGGAGTACAGGCTCGATTCACTATTCGGTGTTCTCGGTTGATGACAACCCAGAACCCAAGAAAAATTGGATTAGGGGAGAAATAACATTTGATGAAGAACCCATAAGAAGTTGTGTAGTACCATGACATTATCAAGATATCATAGTGTAATACTCGACGGTAGATCAAAGTAAAGGTTGGACAAGTGCAATGGTCTGCACAAGACAAGTACTTCAACTTTTCCGAGAAATGGTATTAAGGAGAAAATATGGTTGGAACCATGATTGTAAAGGACCAAACATAGATACAGGACGAACTTATAACAAGGGGATTATTATCATTTACAAGAAGCTTCAAAGAAAAGTTCCACATTGGGTCCATGGGCATGAACGCAAGGGCTCAAGGTCAACTCCCACTTCTTCAATGCATAACCTTTCATTTTACTTCTCGCTTTTGATGAGGCTGTAGTGTAGAAATTCTATCTGGCGGAGCAACAGAAGAGTATGACTCGCGAAAACTTTCGGGTTCATACCGTTTGGGGAAGGCATAGGTTCAACCCATCAGGGCATCTTAGGAGTATATACCACAAATTTCAAGAACAAATAACACAAGCTCGATAGTAGAGCATGCTTGAGAAAGCAGAGGATACAATTTACCAAAGGCATTATGTATCCGAGGAAAGGCTCACAGACTTATTGAATATGAAGGACGCTGTCGGATAAAATCCAACAAAGGATCTGGTGGTCCTCAAGGGATCTGGTGTGAGCATCGGTTCTCAACCAGAGGGAGAAACAATGCAAGGAGATCAGACTTTAGAAACAACTGACTAATTCAAGGCTCAAATGCAAAGGAATTATCAATTCCAAGACAAGGGATCAGAAGCAATGCTCTGATCAGGGATGGATAAGTTGAATAGCCTTAGGGGTACGATCGATGGTCAATTGATTGGTCGAGATCCAGCTCATGTTTAAACTGGCGTCTGAGCCGGAAGGATGAATTCTAGGATCTGACTGATGATTGCGTGCATTCGCACTCTTGTTGAATCAATAGGATCAAAATGACGGTGGCAAAGAATGCCAATAAGATTAATATACTTATGGGATTAACCATAATGCAAGAAAGCAAAGAATTTCAAGAGCAATAAGCTGCTGAGGATTTTCGGAAGATCGAATAGTATTTCGAAGACCATTGTGAAACACATGAACAACTGGGGGGGGGTGAGCGGATACTCGATAAGTGCGAGAATTATCCATAGGGGTATTCAGGTGACAAGGAAGAGCAAGGCAGTAAGCTCAAAGGATTATCGAAACAACGACAAGTATTACGGGGTATCTTGTAATAACAAGACCAACTGGGGATGAATGTAAGAATAACAACTGCAAGTAGTTATCCATAAGGGTTGACGGTGGAAGGGGAATTGCAAACGCGATGAACACAAGTTCTCAGGTTAACGGCGGAGAGTATCTTTAGGGTCTTCACGTACAGCAGACGATCATCAGTAATAAGGGGCTCTCCGGGTGAAAGTGATAACGAGATCCTAATGTTAGATTTAGCAAAATTCATTTAACCCGAATAGAAGAGAGCTCAGAGTTCCAGAGTAAGGATCGAGGAGTAAAAGATCCTAACACCACCCAGATGGCGACATGGGCCCGTAAGGCACACAACCATGTTAGTAAAAGTTTTGCAATGTCTAGACTCGACTTCGGCCAAGGAGTGTGGAAGGGGGATTCCTACAGACAGTTGGCTCTGATACCAACTTGTGACCCCCCCGATTCAATCGTACACTAATCATACACGCAAACGTGTATGATCAAGATCAGGGACTCACGGGAAGATATCACAACACAACTCTACAAATAAAATAAGTCATACAAGCATCATATTACAAGCCAGGGGCCTCGAAGGCTCGAATACAAGAGCTCGATCATAGACGAGTCAGCAGAAGCAACAATATCTGAGTACAGACATAAGTTAAACAAGTTTGCCTTAAGCAGGCTAACATAAACTGGGATACAGATCGAAAGAGGCGCAGGCCTCCTGCCTGGGATCCTCCTAAACTACTCCTGGTCACTGTCAGCGGGCTGCACGTAGTAGTAGGCACCTCCCGAGTAGTAGTAGTCGTCATCAATGGTGGCGTCTGGCTCCTGGACTCCAGCATCTGGTTGCGACAACCAGAAAGAAAGGAAAGGGGGAAAAAGGGGGAGAAAGCAACCGTGAGTACTCATCCAAAGTACTCGCAAGCAAGGAGCTACACTACATATGCATGGGTATCAAATGGAATAAGGGTATCATATGTGGACTGAACTGCAGAATGCTAGAATAAGAGGGGGATAACTAATCCTGTCGAAGACTACGCTTCTGGCCACCTCCATCTTACAGCATGTAGGAGAGAGTAGATGGTAAGTTCACCAAGTAGCAACAAGTAGCATCGTATAGCATAATCCTAACCGATGATCCTCCCCTCGTCGCCCTGTGAGAGAGTGATCACCGGTTGTATCTGGCACTTGGAAGGGTGTGTTTTATTAAGTATCCGGTTCTAGTTGTCATAAGGTCAAGGTACAACTCCAAGTCGTCCTGTTACCAGAGATCACGGCTATTCGAATAGATTAACTTCCCTGCAGGGGTGCACCACATATCCCAACACACTCGATCCCATTTGGCCGGACACACTTTCCTGGGTCATGCCCGGCCTCGGAAGATCAACACGTCGCAGCCCTACCTAGGCACAACAGAGAGGTCAGCACGCCGGTCTAAATCCTATGGCGCAGGGGTCTGGGCCCATCGCCCATTGCACACCTACACGTTGCGTACGCGGCCGGAAGCAGAACTAGCCCCCTTAATACAAGAGCAGGCTTACGGTCCAATCCGGCGCGCGCCACTCAGTCGCTGACGTCACGAAGGCTTCGGCTGATACCACGACGCCGAGTGCCCATAACTGTCCCCGCGTAGATGGTTAGTGCGTATAGGCAAGTAGCCAGACTCAGATCAAATACCAAGATCTCGTTAAACGTGTTATGTATCCGCGAACACCGACCAGGGCCAGGCCCACCCCTCTCCTAGGTGGTCACAACCTGCCCTGTCGCTTCGCCACAAAGATCCACACAGAGGGCCGTCGGGAAAGTATGTCCTTCCAGCCCCCAATTCATGAATCAACTGCGGGTACTCCTTGAGCCAACCCGACTTTGGTCATCACATGTATCATGTATAAAGTATATAGTATATACCCGTGATCACCTCCCGAGTGATCACGGCCTGAGAGTATAGCATGGCAGACGGACAAGAATGTAGGGCCACTGATGATAAACTAGCATCCTATACTAAGCATTAGGATTGCAGGTAAAGGTAACAACAGTAGTAGCAAGGACAGGCTATGCATCATGATAGGATGAACGGAAAGCAGTAACATGCTACACTACTCTAATGCAAGAAGTAGAGAGAAGAGTAGGCGATATCTGGTGATCAAGGGGGGTCTTGCCTGGTCGCTCTGGCAAGAGAGAGGGGTCGTCAACACCGTAGTCGTACTGGGTAGCAGCGGCGTCGGTCTCGGTGTCTACCGGAGAGAAGAGGGGGAAGAAATAATAAATACGGAGCAAACAAAGCATCACAAAACATAACGAGGTAATACACGGTGCTAGGTATGCCCTAACACGGTATTAGGTGATACCGGCGAAGGGGGAAACATCCGAGAAAGTATTCCCAGTGTTTTGCGTTTTCGGACAGCTGAACCGGAGGGGGAAAGTTGCGAGTTGGATATGTTAGGGGTGTGTGGTGGACGAACGAGTTGCGTATCCGGATTCGTCTCGTCGTTCTGAGCAACTTTCATGTTGAAAATAATTTAATCCGAGTCACAGATTAAAAGATATGATTTTCTAAAGATTTTATTAATTTTTGGAATTTAATTAATTATTTAATTTAATTTGAAAAAGGATTTATGACATCAGCATGATGTCATGCTGATGTCAGCAGTCAACAGGGTTGACTGGTCAACCTGACCAGTGGGGCCCACTGGTTAGTGACACATTTTAATTAGACATATTAATTAACCTAATTAGTATTAATTAGGTGGGGGGGGGCCACTGTCATACTAATTAATTAATTGACTAACAGCTTAATTAGTTTAGTTATTTGATTAGTTTAAATAATCAAAATTAATTAAGTTAATTAATTCTTTAATTAATTAATTTTTTCTATTTTTATTTTTATTTAAACGTTCTGAGGGGGGGGGGGGGTAGGGCCCCACATGTCATAGGCCAGAGGGGCCTTGCGGGCGCTGGGTTAGCGCTAACGGGCGCGGGCACCCAGCCCGATTGGGCATATGCCCGGGTCAACAGGGGCGGCCATCGGCACGGCGAGGCCGGTCGCCTGAGGTGGCAGCAGCGAGGCCGTGGACGGTGATGGCCACCGGGCGCTGTGGGGCGCCGGCCAGGGGAAGCGGGGCCGCAGAAAGCAGCAAGGGGGGCGACGGGGGGAGGAGCTAAACAGCGGCGGTGGTCACGTAGCGGGGCAGCGGGCGATGCGGCACGGGGAGCGGCATAGCGACCGAGGGGGAAAGAGGGAGGGGGCGTGGCTCACGTTCGTTGCCGAGGAGTGGGGTGGTGAGGCGCGAGGAAGCGGCGATCCGGCGGGGAGGTTCGGCGACGGGCGACGTTGGCGACAGGACCGATGCGCCGTTCTCGATGGGGAGGTGATGAGGTCGGCGGGGTTGGCGACGGGGACGCAGTGGCGCAGAGGAGGCCCTGGGGGAGGCACCGGCGCCGACTGCGGTGGCCGTAGCGGAGTGGTGGCTTGCGTCGGGCGCGGCCGTGCGGGAGGAGATGAGGAGGCGGGCGTCGATGGCAGGCGGCGGCGCGGCGAGGTCGGAGCGGGCTGCGTCGGGCGGCGGCGGCGATTGGCGAGGCCGGCAACGACGGGCGTCGGGGCGGCCGTCTCCTCCCGATCCAATTGGGAGAGATGGGGGGAAGGGAGATATTTCTGCGGGGGGGGGGGGGAGTGGAGGTGTCGTGGGGAGAGTGGGGTGGATGGGGTTAGGGTTTCTGGTAGTGGGGGGGGGGTTATAGCCGGGGGTGGGCCGGCTGGGCTAGGTGGGTTGGCCCAGTTGGGCCACGGCCCAGGGAAGGGGGTGTTCTCCTTCTATTTTTATTCTCTGTTTTCTCCTTTTGTATTTTCTTTCTTTTATTTATTTTCTTTCTGTTTTATTTAACTTAAAACCATCTAGCCATTTTATAAAAATGTGTTTGTTGCATCATAATTACCCTGGTAATATTCGGCAACCACTGAACATTTTTGTTTCAATTTTTGAAAACTTTTATTGTTGTCACTAATTTGAATTTGAATTTTGAACGGTTTCGAATTTTGCGAGGATAGCAACAGTAACTGAGGTGTCATGGCACGATTAGCGTGGGATTACTGTAGCAAGATTATCCGGGCGTCACACGTAACGTATGTGTGTGACAGCCAATAATTGGAGGGCATTCCTGGCGTCGGCCAGTATATATGTGGAAACAATATCTCCACTATGGAGGACACATAATTTTGGGGCGGCACGCCATAACGCATCACAAGAAAATGATGTTCTTTCAAGCAATACCATATGAAGGACCGATGTTCACTAAAGCAGTCATAACATTGTCATCCGGAGTGCATTTCAGACCCAATTGTATTCGAAATGCTCGCGACGAGCGTGGGAATCTAGAAAATACTTTCGGCTTGCGCAAAAGACCCAGAGGACCCTCAAATTCGGCCCCTAAGGAGGAATTTTTGACCCTGAAAGTTAAAGAACATCATTTGTTGTTGCTTTTTAGGCAAATTTCAAAACCCATTGGCACTCCTTTGGAAGGAAATCCGAGAGATTATGTTGAGTACAAAAATTAGTCCGTCTGGTAACGACAAATGTTTCATTTTGCACATGCTCTATGATCCTAGGAATCCCATTTCGTTGTAAATTCAAGAAAAGCAAGGCGACTATAAGCCTTATTCTCCTTGTTTTTGCTGTGTAGCAAGCCGTAACATACATGTGTGACAACTAATAATAGGAGGGCATTCCTGACATCGGTCAATATATATGTGGAAACAATATCTACACTATGGAGGACACAAATTTTTGGGCGGCGCGCCAGCAGGCGTCATGAGAAAGTGAAGTTCTTTCAAGGACTATCATATTAAGGATCGTTGTTTACCAAAACGGTCATAAATTTGTCATTCGGAGTCTATTCTGGACCCACAAGTACTCAAAATGCTCACGACGAGCATGGGAAGCTAGAAAATACTTCCGGCTTGCGCAGGAGGCTCGGAGGACCCTCAAATTCGGCCCCCATGTAGGACTTTTTGCCCCTGAAAGTCAAAGAACATCATATGGCCCTACTTTTCCAAACTAGTTTCTTAACCCTTTGGCACTCCTTTGGAAGGAAATCCGAGAGATTATGGTGAGTATAAACATTAGTCTGCATGGTAAGGAGAAACGTTGCATTCTACACACGCTCTATGATCCGGGAAATCCCATTTGGTTGTAAATTCTAGAAAATAAGGCAACTATAAGACTTATTCTCCTTGTTTTTGCCATGTGGCATGCCATAACGTACGTGTGTGACATCCAACAATAGGAGGGCATTCCTGGCATGAGTCGATATATATGTGGAAACAATATCTCCACTATGGAGGACACAAAATTTTGGGGTAGCGCGCCTGTCAGTGTCAAAACCAGCGGATCTCGGGTAGGGGTTCCCAAACTGTGCGTCTAAGGCGGATGGTAACAGGAGGCAGGGGACATGATGTTTTACCCAGGTTCGGGCCCTCTTGATGGAGGTAAATCCCTACATCCTGCTTGATTATTCTTGATAATATGGGTATTACAAGAGTTGATCTACCACTAGATAGGAGAGGCTAAACCCTAGAAGCTAGCCTATGGTATGATTGTATGTTGTCCTACGGACTAAAACCCTCCGGTTTATATAGACACCGGAAGGGGCTAGGGTTACACAATTTTGGTTACAAAGGAGGAGATATACATATCTGTATTGCCTAGCTTGCCTTCCACGCCAAGTAGAGGCCCATCCGGACACGGGACGAAGTCTTCAATCTTGTATCTTCATAGTCCAACAGTCCGGCCAAAGGATATAGTCCGGCTGTCCGGAGACCCCCTAATCCAGGACTCCCTTAGTAGCCCCTGAACCAGGCTTCAATGACGATGAGTCCGGCGCGCAGTGTTGTCTTCGGCATTGCAAGGCGGGTTCCTCCTCCGAATACACCACGAAAGAATTTGAATACAAGGATAGTGTCCGACCCTGCAAAATAAGTTCCACATACCACCGTAGAGAGAATAATATTACCACAAATCTAATCTGCTGACACGTTTTGGCAGCATGACATCACGCCACGGCCCGGTAATTATTTGAACTGTTTTTCTTTAAGCAGCCCCGCACATAACATGAGGCGGTTTCTTGACACGTCTTGTCAAAGCAGAGATCGGGTTTCCCTTATTACGGGATTCTCATCAATACGGACGTGGGTAACTGAACCGTGCCTAGGACTCCTAGATTTTAGGCAAGTCCCAAACGGCCACGAGGAGGACGCTTGATATTCACCCTCTTTATAAAGGGACAAGGCTGTTACTTTTTCCCCTCCCGTGCTCAATCGAATCCCTCCCCCGCCTCGAGTTCTAACACCCAAAGCCAAGGTCAGGTGCTTCGAACCTTCAATCATGTCCGGATCCAGCCTTCAAGGCCGGTGGATGTCTTCCTCCATCACGGAGGAGGACATCAAGAAGTTGAGGGAGGCCAGATATCTGACAGCTGAAATTTCGCATAGGCTGCCCGCCCGAGGGCAGGTCGTCCCTACTCCCGAACCCAACGAGAGCGTTGTGTTTGTCTCCCACTTCCTCCGAGGACTAGGCCTCGCTCTGGATCCCTTTGTCAGGGGTCTTATGTTCTATTACGGGCTGGATTTTCACGATCTGGCCCCGCACTCCCTTCTTCACATTTCGTCATTTATTGTCGTCTGTGAGGCCTTCCTCGGCATTACCCCTCACTTCGTCTTGTGGCTCAAGACCTTCGATGTGAAGCCGAAGATGGTCGAGGGACAGTACACAGCGTGCGGAGGTGCTTTAATAAGCAAAATTGCTGATGCTCCATGGCCAAAGGGTAGCTTTCCGGGGGTGTCCGGATTGTGGCAACGGGAGTGGTTTTACATCACAGCTCCCCGAAGTGCCAAGTGGGTAGCTACCCCCACCTTTCGCTCGGGCCCTCCACCACAACTGATGTCATGGATCAGCAGGGGACTGAGCTGGGGTCCAGCCAAGGATGTGCCAATACTGCAGAGCCGTATCCGAGATTGCTTCGAGGGAGATTTTAGTCTGGTTATGGTAATGCAGGTCATGCTGGTTCGTCGAGTCCAGCCTTGCAAACGCCGGCCCATCCGTATGTGGGAATTCGACCCAGAAGGACCGCACACTATTCAGAATTTCCTCGGCATGAGGCACGAGGAGATGTACAAATCGTTCTTCGGACCCCAAATAGAGTGTCCGGACACTACCAAGGACGTGGGCCTGAGCAGCAACCGCACCGCTTCCCAAGTAAGTAATCCCATGGCCGAACACACCATCCTTTTATTTATCATGACATCATCCTGAAGAATCGCTCTTTGACCAGGACTGGATAACAAAGGCAAAGATGATCCGGTGTTCGGCCCCCCTTCCTGAAGGCTTGGACAATCCGGTGCTAGAAAAGATGCTCGAGCCAACACCTTGTCAACCTCATGTTGCTCTTGTCGTGGAGGATTCCCATTGTCTTCATGCTCTTGGTGAACTTGATGTTCTTGGCGAGCTTGTGGAGGAGCTTGTCGAGCTCGAGGAGGAACTTGACGATGCACGCGATCTTGAAATCGTCGTTCGTGAAGTCCTTCTTCATGTTCACGAGCTTGTCGGCCTCGGTTGGCTATGGCTCGACCGGAATCTTGGAGGGCTTGTTGCGCCTCAAGTGCTTGAGCATCTCGCAATTGTTGCGCTTGACGTTGTGCCTCGGCATCTTGTGCTTCTTGGTGTAGACGCGCTCGCTCTTCCTCTTCATGTTGGCGTTGTCGTTGCCGTTCTCGTGCTAGTGTGAAAGCCTCCTGGGTTTGACGTTGTCAGTGCTCTTGAGAGTTGGTATCGCGTAGAGGATTGAGGCTTGCTTGACGATAGTTGCGCGCGGCGCGTCGAAGAGTGTTCGATGTCGGTGTACTTGAGCCGGAGAGGGTGAAGTCGGAGTGTCGACTTGAGTGGTTCCTTCTTGAAGAAAACAAAGTGGAAGAAGATCGGTTGAGCAACAAAGCGCGAATCTCGTCCATTCTTGCATCAGTCTCTTGCTTGTGATCGTCGAGCTTGTGGTCGAAGTAGTCCCTTGTACATTGCTCGAAGAGTCACAAGTCGGCGGTGAGGTTGTCGATGTGTTCACTCATTGCTTGTCGCTCTTGATGCAAAGCACGTTGTGCACCAAAGAGGTGGCTCTTGGTGACGTAGGAGTTCATGTCGTCGTTGTGCTCAATGAATAGTGGGTTGGTTGAAGTACTTGGCCTATCCATCATTCCAAGACAAAAATGTGAGTGGTAGAAAGAGAAGAACGAATACCAAATGTACCTTGACCAAAGTTGAAAGTGGATCAATGATCACTCCAATGTGGACAAGGAAATAGCACAATTGGTACCAATTGTTGTTGGTTTCTCACACCTACACAAGTAAAAGCTTATGGTGGAGCTTGGTTAGGATGGTGGCACAAAATTTGATGCAATTGTAAGTGAGCTTCAATTATGTTGGAAAAGATTCACAAGATTGCAATGCAACAAGTTTACCAAGAAATATAAGGTACACGGAAACACACACGCAAAAAGATATGTGGGGTCGTGCAACCAAGGGTGAGCCAAAATGTGGAATCCACAAAAATGCTCTTGTTGCACAACACTAGAGAGACGCTAGCACGATTGCACAATAGGCGGATACAAGACTTGTGCACAACCTACTAAGCAAAAATGCAACGACTTCTATTGTGCAATCGTGCCTATTGTGCACAAGATAGTCCAAGTACTTCAACCAACCCACTATTCATTGAGCATGACGACGACATGAACTCCTACGTCACCAAGAGCCACCTCTTTGGTGCACAACGTGATTTGCATCAAGAGCAACAAGCAATTAGTGGACGCATCGACAAACTCGCCGCTGACTTGCGACTCTCTGAGCAATGTACAAGGGACTACTTCGACCACAAGCTCGACGATCACAAGCAAGAGACTAACGCAAGAATGGACAAGATTCGCGCTTTGTTTCTCAACCGATCTTCTTCCGCTTCGTCTTCATCAAGAAGGAGCCGCTCAAGTCGACACTCCGACTTCACCCTCTCCGGCTCAAGTACACCGACACCGAACAGTCTTCGACGTGCCGCGCGCAACGATCGTCAAGCAAGCCTCAATCCTCTACACGATTCCAACTCTCAAGAGCACCGACAACGTCAAACCCAAGCGGCTTTCTCACTAGCACGAGAACGAGAACGACAACACCAACCTTAAGAGGAAGAGCGAGCGCCTCTACACCAAGAAGCACAAGATGCTGAGGCACAATGTTAAGAGAAACAATTGCGAGATGCTCAAGCACTTGAGGTGCAACAAGTCCTCCAAGATTCCAGTCGAGCCATAGCCAACCGAGGCCGACAAGCTCGTGAACATGAAGAAGGACTTCGCGAAGAAGCTAACGAACGACGATTTCAGGCTCGCGTGCATCGTCAAGTTCCTCATGTTCCTCCGCGAGCTCGACAAGCTCCTCCACGGGCTCACCAAGAACATCAAGTGCACCAAGAGCATGAAGACAATGGGAATCCTCCACAACAAGAGCAACATGAGGTTGACAACCCTCCTCACCAAGAGAAACACGAGCTTGACAATCATCAACAACATGGACGTCATCATCCCTGACCCTAACACAATGAAGAGCAACACTATGGCAAGCTAAAGTTCACCATGCCCAAGTTCAATGGAAGCAACGATCCCGAAGAATACCTTTCATGGGAATTGAAGGTCGACAAAATCTTCCGTTTGCACAACTATGACGAAGAGAAGAAGATCGCGATGGCATCCCTTGAGTTCCAACACTATGTCCTCATTCGGTGGGAACAAGTTATCGAGCGCTGAGAGGCAAGAGGTGAACCACCCATCACTACTTGTGCGCAAATGAAGGATGTCATGAGAGCACGCTTTGTGACTACATACTACAACCGTGACCTCTTCAAGAAACTCCAACTACTCAAGCAAGGAACCAAGAACGTTGAAGAGTACTACAAGGAGATGGAGATTGCCATGATAAGAGCCAACGTCATGGAAGATGATGAGAAAACAATGGCACGTTTCTTGAATGGACTCAACCATCCTATCAAGAAGATCACCGACTTCCAACCATACTCGAACCTCATCGAGCTAGTGCATCAAGCTACCAAAGCGAAACGTCAATTGCAAGACGATTACAAGTATGCCAAGTTCTCATCCAAGTCATACGGCTTCTCCAACACCCAAGCTTCAACGACTCCAACACCGTCTACCAAGCATTCTACAAGAAACGTCGACAAGTCGAGTCACAAGAAAGTTTTGTCAACTCCAAGTCATCCTCCTACTACAAGAAACTTCAAGCCAAGAGCTTCATCATCATCCACTCCAACCAATGAGACCGTCAAGACAAGTTCCTTCAAATTCTTCACATGCGGAGGCCGAGGTGACAAGTCCTATGAGTGCACCAACAAGAGGACCATGATCCTCAATGACGACGTCACCTATGACTCGATGAGTGAAGGAGAAATGGACGCCCTTGAGGAAGTCGCCATGCAACGACAAGTGAACGATGAAGAGGAACAAGTCTTTTGCGATGAAGATTCAAGTCCCGCTCTTGTTGTCTCCAAGGTCTTGACTGTAACATCCCGGATGTAATTTACCTTATCTGTACTCCAACTCTTGTCGTTTCCGGCCTAAGTTATTTTATTTTCCTCGGTGTCGGGTTTTTGTCTCCGTGTGTTGTTGCCTTTGTCATGGATCTCATATCATGTCATCATGTGCATTGCATTTGCATACGTGTTCGTCTCATGCATCCGAGCATTTTCCCTATTGTCCGTTTTGCATTCCGGCGCTCCTATGTCCTCTGGTGTTCTTTTCTACCTCTTTGTCGCATGTGGGGGTTGATCTTTATTTTGGTACCATAGTCGGACCATGAGTGTATTGGATGATTGTAATGTTATTCATGTATTTGTGTGACGTGGCGAGTGTAAGCCAACTATGTATCTTTTCCCCTTTTATATATTTACATGGGTTGTTGTGAAGATTACCTTACTTGTGACATTGCTTTCAATGCGGTTATGCCTCTAAGTCGTGCTTTGACACGTAGGAGATATAGCCGCATCGAGGGCGTTACAAGTTGGTATCAGAGCCAGGTTTGTTGTAACACCCTGGATGTAATTTACCTTATCTGTACTCCAACTCTTGCCGTTTCCAGCCTAAGTTATTTTATTTTCCTCGGTGTCGGGTTTTTGTCTTTGTGTGTTGTTGCCTTTGCCATGCATCTCATATCATGTCATCATTGCATTTGCATACGTGTTCGTCTCATGCATCCGAGCATTTTCCCCGTTGTCCGTTTTGCATTCCGGTGCTCCTATGTCCTCCGGTGGTCTTTTCTACCTCTTTGTCGTATGTGGGGGTTGATCTTTATTTTGGTACCGTAGTCGGACCATGAGTGTATTGGATGATTGTAATGTTATTCATGTATTTGTGTGACGTGGCGAGTGTAAGCCAACCATGTATCTTTTCCCTTTTATATATTTACATGGGTTGTTGTGAAGATTACCTTACTTGCGACATTGCTTTCAATGCGGTTATGGCTCTAAGTCGTGCTTCGACACGTAGGAGATATAGCCGCATCGAGGGCGTTACAAGTTGGTAATCAGAGCCTTCCCCGACCTTAGGAGCCCCCTGCTTGATCGAATCGTTGGCGTTTTTGAGTCTAGAAAAATGTTTTGAGTCATTTAGGATTATATATATCGGAGAGTTTAGGAATTCTTTTTACTCCCCAGTCCCTTCATCGCTCTGGTAAGGCATCCTGACGTAGAGTTTTGACTCTTCTCTTCTCAAATTTCACTAAAAAAAATTTAGGATCACGCGGGTATCTTGGAATCGTTCCGATCGATTTGTGACGAGAACATTGTTCTTGGTGCCTCCTGTCATTTAGGGGTTGTAGAAGTGTCCCGGGGAGCTGAGCTCCGAGGTGTTGTCGTCACAATTTTATCGCTGAGATTTTGGAATACCTGAGTTTCGCCGACATCGAAAATCTCTTTTATGCAGTTGTTGGTGAGATAACCTCGACGCCACCCAGAACTGGGGCGGGAGTTCAGGAGTATTGCCATAACTCGTATAACAGATGCTTTTCGAAGGTTGAGGTGGATGATTTCCGAAGGTTTCTTTGATATGTGTTGAAGGATGGATACAACTGGATGTAGGATTTGCTAGATTTGGGTGAGATATTATGCTTCCCCTGTATCCCCAACACCTGATTGCATAACCGGAAAGGTTCGGGAGTTTTCATAGGTGGGAATTCTTGTAGCTCTAGTTCTTCTTCCGCGGATATTTGGTTTGGGATTGGGTAATCCTCACCAAGTATCTGGTCTTGTTCGTACCTTGTTGGTTTTATTCTTCTAACTCAAATTCTAAGTGGCTTCTCAATTTATGGATATGTGACCATTTCAATTGGAATGCATTCGTTCATTTTGTTCGGATGTGAAGACTATATGTTGCAATTTCAACCCCTTTGATTCAGCTTAAATAATTGTCTGTCAAGTTGCTAATGGATGTCAACCTCTTCAGGATGGCTCCTCCAACACGCATGACTCCGAATCCTGATCCGCCACCACCACCTCCACCCCTGGAGGCATGGCAAGCTGTGATGGCCGCTACCAATGCAAACACGCAGCTGATCATGCAACTTCTTCAAGAGCGCAACCAAGGGAACCAGGGCCATGGCAACAATCAGAATCAGTTCGCTACACTCAACCAGTTCCTTGCGAACCAGCCAAAGACCTTCAGCAATTGTGTTGAGGCAACAGACGCTGATGATTGGCTCATGGACATATGCAAGCATTTCAAGTGCAGTAACGTCAGGCCTGAGGACTTTGTCAAGTTCGCTTCCTTCCAACTCAAAGACCAAGCTGCAGAATGGTTTCAGCAGTACAAAGATTCCAGAGGAGGCCGTGTGATTACCTGGGATGAATTCCGTCAAGACTTCAAAGCTCATCATATTCCTCAGAGTGTGGTTGAAAGCAAGCGTGAGGAATTCCGCAACATGAAGCAAGGCACTATGTCTTTTTATGAGTACAACAAAATGTTTCAAAAGCTCGCCCGTTTTGCTAAGCAAGACGTCCCTGACGAGAAGAGCATGATATATCAGTTCAGGGGTGGTCTCAGAGAAGAGATCCAACTAGCTCTCGTTCTCTTTGAGCCCAAGAGGTACGATGAGTTTTACAACATGGCAATGAAGCAAGAGACTGCTCAACTGAAGTGCGATGCTTCCAAGAAGCGAGTCAGAGATGCTAGTCCTTCTTCCTCAACTCAAGTGGCTAAGCAGCAGAACTATTGGCTTCCTCCTCCTCCGTTCCGTCAGCCTTATCAGCAGAAGAGAAAAGGTGGCAGTGGATCTTCCCACCCACCCAACCCTGGCTTTCAGAACAAGACTTCGTCTCAAGCTCCAAGATCAAGTGCTCCGTATCACCGTCCGCTCTCGGAGGTCACGTGCAACAAGTGCCAACAGAAGGGTCACTATGCCAACAAATGCTTCAATCAGAGGCGTCTCCCTCCTCCTCCTCCTGTGAGATCGGCAAGTACAGCCGTGGTCAAGCATAACCCCAAGCACGCCAAGGTCAACTTGATGAATGCAGCTCAGGCAGAGGACTCGTCAGATGTCATCATGGGTAACCTTCCTGTTAACGATGTTCCTGCAAAAGTACTTTTTGACACTGGTGCATCGCATTCTTTCTTGTCATTCCCATTTGCATCGAAGCACAATGTTGATACTAAGGTTATGCCCAAAGTCATGCAAGTTGTTTCTCCCGGCAAGCTTTTGACTTCTAGTTTGGTTGCTCCCGATGTCTCTATCACGTTGGGCGACTACAAGTTTCTGTCCTCTCCAGTGGTCCTTGGTAACTCGGATATTGATCTTATTCTCGGAATGGATTGGCTTTCTAAGCACAAGACTAAGCTTGATTGTGCTGCCAGGCAGATTCAATTGACTCATTCGTCTGAGGATGAAATTGTCTTTGCCACAAGGGATGATACCATTCGTATGTTTTCTCTCAATGAGAAGGGTGAACTGGATGCCATCTCTCAAATCCCAGTTGTTTGCGAATATCAAGACGTCTTCCAGAAGAGCTTCCAGGAATGCCTCCGCACCGGCCAGTTGAATTCATCATCGATGTTGAGCCTGACACGGAACCTGTTTACAAACGTCCTTACAAGCTTGGACCTGAAGAGTTGAAGGAGCTGAAGAAGCAACTCGATGTACAAGAGCGTATGGGTCTCACCCGACCTAGTTCTTCTCCGTGGGGTTGTGGAGTTGTTTTTGTGAAGAAGAAGGATGGAACAGACCGACTTTGTGTTGACTACCGTCCATTGAACAAGAAGACTATAAAGAACAAGTACCCACTTCCCAACATCAACGAGCTATTTGAACAACTCAAAGGTGCTCAAGTATTCTCCAAGCTCGATCTCCATATGGGCTATCACCAGATTCGAATTCGTGAGCAAGATATCCCCAAGATGGCATTCAGAACAAGGTATGGTTCATATGAATACACTGTCATGTCTTTTGGCCTCATCAACGCTCAGCCGACTTTCTCTCGCATGATGAATTTCATCTTCAACCCCTAGACAAATGAATTCGTCTTGGTCTACCTCAATGACATTTTGGTCTTTTCCAAGAACAAGGAAGATCATGCCAAGCACTTGCGTTTGGTGCTCGATAAGCTCAGAGAACATCAGTTCTACGCCAAGTTTTCAAAGTGCGAGTTTTGGCTTGATGAGGTTCTCTATCTTGGGCATATCATCTCTACCAAGGGCATAGGGGTGAATCCTGAGAAGGTGTCTGCAATTGTGAATTGGGAACCACCTTAGAACATGAAGCAACTCCGCAGTTTCCTTGGTCTTGCAAGCTATTGTCGAAGGTTCGTTGAGAACTTTTCAAAGACCGTGAAGCCTCTTTCAAACCTTCTCCAGAAGCATGTGAAGTACGTTTGGTCTCCTGAGTGTGACATCGCTTTCGCCACCTTGAAAGAGAAATTAGTCACTGCTCCAATTCTGACTCGTCTTGATGAATCCAAACCGTTCGAGGTCTTCTGCGATGCCTCTCTTCAAGGTCTTGGTGCAGTGTTGATGCATGAGAAGAAAGTTGTGGCTTATACCTCTCGCCAGTTGAAGCCCAACGAGAAGAACTACCCCACTCACGACCTCGAGTTGGCGGTAGTTGTGCATGCTCTTTTGACATGGAGACATCTCTTATTGGGAAGGAAAGTGGACATCTTCACTGACCACAAGAGTCTCAAGTACATCTTCACTCAGCCTAATCTCAACCTCATGCATACTCGTTGGGTCGAAATGATTCAAGACTATAATCCGAGTATGAATATAATCCAGGCAAGGCCAATGTAATTGCTGACGCATTGAGCAGAAAGGCTTACTGCAACAGGCTGATTCTCAAGCCTTATCAACCCGAGCTTTGTGAAGCTTTCCGCAAACTCAATCTGCAAGTTGTTCCTCAAGGTTTCCTCGCCAACCTTCAAGTCTCTCCTACTTTGGAAGATCAGATTCGCGAGGCTCAACTTCTTGATGCTATGGTGAAGAAGGTGAAGATTGGGATTGCCAAGAGTCAACCCAAGTACAAGTGCTATCGCCTTGATGACAAGGATACTCTCTTCATCGAGGATCGCATTGTTGTGCCTAAAGGTGACCTTCGTAAAGTCATTATGGATGAGGCTCACAATTCACTCCTCTCTATCCACCCTGGAAGTACAAAGATGTACCATGACCTCAAGCAGGCGTATTGGTGGACTCGAATGAAGCGCGAGATTGCTCAGTTCGTGAATGAATGTGATGTCTGCAGAAGAGTGAAGGCAGAACACCAACGACCAGCTGGTCTCCTCCAACCTCTTGCCATTCCAGAATGGAAGTTTGACCACATTGAGATGGACTTCGTGATGGGATTTCCAAAGTCCAAGCATGGCAATGATGCTATATTCGTTGTCATCGACAAACTCACTAAAGTGGCTCACTTTCTGCCTATCAAAGAGTCTATCACAGTAGCTCAATTGGCAGAGCTTTATACCTCTCGGATTGTCTCTCTACACGGCATTCCGTAGTTGATCTCTTCAGACCGTGGCAGCATCTTCACCTTGAAGTTTTGGGATTCTTTTCAGAAGGCCATGTGCACCAACATCCGTTTCAGCACAGCTTTTCATCCTCAAACTAGCGGCCAAGTCAAGCGTGTCAATCAGATCCTTGAAGATATTCTCAGGGCTTGTGTTATCTCTTTCGGTATGAAGTGGGAAGATTGTCTTCCATATGCCGAGTTCTCCTACAACAACAGCTTTCAAGCGAGTTCGGGCAAGGCCCCATTTGAAATTCTCTATGGCAGGAAGTGTTGTACTCCTCTTAACTGGTCAGAGACCGGTGAACGTCAACTTCTTGGAAATGACTTGATCACAGAGGCAGAGGAGATGTGCAAAGTCATTCGTGATAACCTAAAAGCAGCGCAATCACGCCAGAAGAGCTACTATGATAGTAAGCATCGTGATTTGGCTTTCGAGATCGGAGACCATGTTTACCTCCGCGTTTCTCCAATGAAAGGTACTCGTCGCTTTGGTATCAAAGGGAAACTTGCCCCTAGACACGTGGGTCCTTTCAAGATCGTCAGCAAGAGAGGCGATCTCGCCTATCAACTCGAGCTTCCCTCCAACTTTGCAAACGCGCATGACGTGTTCCATGTCTCTCAGCTCTGCAAGTGCTTCAAGACCCCTGATCGCACTGTCAACTTCGAAGACATTGATCTCCAAGAAGACCTTTCTTATCGTGAGCACCCGGTTGCTATTCTTGACGAAACTGGGCGCAAGACTCGCAACAAGTCAATCAAATTCCTCGAAGTCAAGTGGTCACACCATTCCGACCGTGAAGCCACCTGGGAACGCGAGGATCACCTCCGTTCTGAGTACCCGGCGTTTTTCCAGTCCTAGATCTCGGGAAGATATCCTTTCGTAGTGGTGGAGTGTTGTAACACCCCGGATGTAATTTACCTTATCTGTACTCCAACTCTTGCCGTTCCCGGCCTAAGTTATTTTATTATCCTCGGTGTCGGGTTTTTGTCTCCGTGTGTTGTTTCCTTTGACATGCATCTCATAACATGTCATCATGTGCATTGCATTTTCATACGTGTTCGTCTCATGCATCCGAGCATTTTCCCCATTGTCCGTTTTGCATTCCGGCGCTCCTATGTCATCCGGTGGTCTTTTCTACCTCTTTGTCACATGTGGGGGTTGATATTTATTTTGGTACCGTAGTCGGACCATGAGTGTATTGGATGATTGTAATGTTATTCATGTATTTGTGTGACGTGGCGAGTGTAAGCCAACTATGTATCTTTTCCCCTTTTATATATTTACATGGGTTGTTGTGAAGATTACCTTACTTGCGACATTGCTTTAAATGCGGTTATGCCTCTAAGTCGTGCTTCGACACATAGGAGATATAGCCCGCATCGAGGGTGTTACATTGACTCTGCAACATCACCAAGAAGAAGACCAATGATGCCACATATTCCACACCAAGGTCGGTATCAATGGAAGATCCGTCAAGGTCATTATCGATGGAGGGAGTTATCATAATCTCGCAAGTGAAGAACTTTGCTCCAAGCTCCAATTGCCCAAGACGAAGCACCCACATCCATACAAAGTTCAATGGCTTAGCGACTCCGGCACTCTCCAAGTCAAGCATCGAGTACAAGTCTCCTTTAAAATTGGTGCCTATGAAGAAACTTTGGAGTGCGACGTTTTTCCAATGACCGTTTGTCACCTTCTCCTTGGACGCCCATGGCAATTTGATAGAGGAGTCATCCACAACGGCCGAACGGACCACTACATCTTCAAGATGAAGGGAAAGGAGTATGTACTTCACCCCATGTCTCCAAGCCAAGTATTCGCCGACAAGCAATCAACCGATCATGGAGATAATAGTGAGAACGCGAGCCACCAAAAAGAGAGTGAGCGCCACAAGCCCAAATCGAGCGCCTCCACGATGAGCGACAAGAAAAACTTAGTCCTATTTGCCACCAAAAGTGAGATAAGAGGAGTGTGTGAGAACCCATCTAGTGTCCTACACTACGTCCTTTTGTGCAAGGACAATGAACCTCAAGCTAACATCTCTTACACTCTTCCTCTAGTGTTGTCTTCTCTTTTGTAGGAATTTCACGATGTTTTCCCCGACGAGCTACCTCTAGGACTACCTCCACAACGAGGCATCGAGCACCGCATCGACCTCATCCCCGAAGCACCTCTTCGGAACAAAGCTCCCTACCGCGTCAACCCCGAAGAAACCAAATAAGTACAAAGACAAGTAAAGCATCTCATAGACCATGGACATGTGCGTGAAATTTTGAGCCCTTGTGCCTTCCCGGTCATTCTTGTGCCGAAACGCGACGGTAGCATTCGCATGTGCTCCGATTGTAGACCTATCAATGCTATCACCGTCCGTTATAGGTATCCCATTCCACGCCTTGATGATATGCTTGATAAACTTAGTGGTGCCACTATATTTTCCAAAATTGATCTTAAGAGTGGTTACTATCAAATCCGCATACAAGAGGGTGATGAATGGAAAACTGCTTTCAAAACCAAGTTTGGGTTGTATGAGTGGTTAGTCATGCCTATGGGTCTCTCGGAAGCACCGGGTACTTTTACGTGCCTTATGAATCATGTCTTTCGCCCTTACATTGGTGTGTTTGTTGTGGTCTACTTCGATGATATCCTTGTTTATAGAAAATCTCTTCAAGATCATGTCACCCATGTTCGAATCATTTTACAAACTCTTCGAAAAGAGCATCCCGATGCTAATATGGAGAAATGCCTTTTTGGTGTTGATAAGCTTGTTTTCTTGGGTTTTGTGGTATCTTCTAAGGGTGTTCATGTTGACGACTCCAAGATCAACGCTATTAAAACTTGGCTACAACCAACCAACTTGCATCAAATGCGTAGCTTTCTTGGCCTTGCGGGTTTCTATCTTCGCTTTGTGAAAGATTTTAGCACCATTGCCTCGCCTTTGCATGCTTTGAGCAATAAGAATGCGCCTTTTGTTTGGGGACCATACCAAGATACCGCTTTCAATGAGCTTAAGAATTTGCTTACCCATGCTCCTGTGCATGCTTTACCCAACTTTGACAAACCCTTTGAGATTCATTGCGATGCTAGTGGTAATGGCATAGGAGGTGTGTTAATGCAAGAGAAGCGCCCCATAGCTTACTTTAGTGAGAAACTTTCCAGAGCGCAACTCAATTACCCCATCTATGACAAAGAGCTCTATGCATTAGTGCGCATTTTGCATAAAATTTGGGAAGTGATTTTGGGGTCAAAATTGAGGAGATTCATGGGTGATAAGATGGGGAAACTTGGGGAATTTCTAGATCCACTCGAAAGCAAGCAAATCCATGGATCAAAACCAACCAAACTTCTTTATACCAACAAATCACAAGAAAAATTGGGGCTATTTTTGGTGGGGATTTCTGAAATTGGGGATGAACACAACAAAATTAGGCTAGAAAACAATGAGGGGAGGCTCCGAAATCGTGATCAACGAGGCTCGTGATACCAAGATGTAGTCAAGGTGGTCATTGTTAATGACGCGTCCGTGGCGAAGATGAGCGGCGGTGATGTTGATGTCCAACCATACCTAGATAGCCGAAACACAAAAGGATACGGAACCGCAACTCAAATTCTCAAAGCTCGAAGTGGCAACACATGTTGAAGTGCGAAACGGGTAAGCAATGGTGGTGGTATGCGGAAGTGGCGATGGTGTATAGCGGTAGGAGTGCGTATGCGGAAATGTGGGTCGGTGGTGGTTACTAAACTGAAAAAATTCAGTTTCGTCAGGGTTGGTCGGACGTCTGGGCTGGGCCGATCGTCCGGTCGTCGGACGTTCGGTAGGGGTTGGACGTCCGGTGCCTGGGCGAAATTCGGGCATGGGATGAACTTCACATGGGCGGGGTGGATGTGGTGAATATCGTCGAATTCGGGTGATTTCGTGGAAGGAAAAGGTGGGGAAAGGGGGGGAGCTAGATCCACTCAAAACAAAGCAAATCCACGGATCAAATCCAACAACATTTAAACACACCAACAAATCACAAAAAAATTTGGGGCTATTTTTGTGGGGAATTTTCGAATTAGGGATAAAATCAACAAAAACTAGGCTAGCAACACAACGGGAGGCTCCGAAATCATGATCAACGTGGCTCTTGATACCAAGCTGATGTAGGGTGGAACCCTAGATGGCCGATCTTTCACCAAAGGAGCGCATCCCGCGATGAACACGAAGAACACGAGGGGAAATCACAAAGGGGAACACACGAGAAACACTCAAACCAACAAGTATGATCACACTTGTGCTAGATCCATGAACACAACAGGAGATAGAAGATCCAAAGTCAACAAGGGACGATACATATGGTAACCGGTTCTTCTCCGTGAGGAGGTCTTGAATCCAACGTGGATCTTCTCCGTAGAGGGGCCGCTGTCTCTCTCGTGGAGTAGATCCGATGTGGATGAGCGAGGGTCTATCTCTAATATGAGCTATCACAACGCTAACCCAAGCTAGGAGGAATAGGAAGTCTATATAAAGTCTTAGTGCAAAAAGGGGGCGAAGTGGGGGGGGGTACATGGGCTGTGGCCCAACACATGGCAGCACCCAGGCGTCGGACATCTGGGAGTCACCGGTCGTCCGGAGGCTCGCGAGGGTCCGGATGTCCGGTGCCTGTCGGACGTCCGTAAATTCGGCTCGGGTGGTCTTCGGTCGGACGTCCGGTCAGGGTTGGATGTCCGTGGGGAGTCGGAAGTCCGTGGATTTTGGCTCGAGTGTGGAAGCATTGGTCGTTCAAAGGGGGCCGGACGTCCGGAGCCTGGAGGTTGTCGGACGTCCGGGGTTCGTCGGTCGTCCGAAGCCTGGGGACTTTGAGCAGTCTTTTTCTTGTCCCATGAACTCGGCGTCCTCACCGTCTTGTCCATTGAGTGTAGTTGGTCCGTGGCCTTCCTCCAAGCACCTGATCACACATAGGGTTTCCACTTGAGTTAGTAGCCAATTCTCATGCATGGAAAGTGGTAGTTCAAAGAGGAGTGAGTTCACCTTATCTTCGATAGCCTTCACTCAGGCTCTTGTCATTGGTCCAAGTGGTGTCGTAGGGGACGTAGATAGGTCCATGGGGATGACTGTGGGATGCTCCGCATCATCGGCCCTTCACTGTGCGCAGACAGGGGAGGCTAGACGCCCGGGCGTCGGGCCGGATGTCCGGGCTGGGGAGGCCGGATGTCCGGGCAGGAGCGGCGGGCTTCGTTGCTCTCGGGTTCGGAGGGGTCCGGATTTCCGGGCTGGTGGCCGGATATCCGGGAGCTCGGGAAGGGGCGGATTTCCGGGCTGGCAGGGCCGGACATCCGGGGCCTGTAGATGCTTTTGCGGCTGTGCAACTAGTGGTGGACGACGCTCTAGGGGCCGGACGTCCGGGGTCGTGGCCGGATGTCCGGGTCCTGGGAGGTGTTCTTGACTCCTTCCGTGGGTTCTCTTAATCCATGAACTTGGGGACTTGCACGCCTTCACGTGCATCTTCGGGAGGGTTCTATTGGTACCTAATCATGCACAATGTTGCGGACTTAGGTAGTAGCCATGTCTCGAGAGGATCCTAAGTAATATCACTAAGGAAGGAAGTCACCTCGTTCTCGAGAGCTCTAGCTCTAGCTCAGTTCATGGGTACTCTTGGCTCTTGTTGAGGCGATGGTAGGTCCATGGGGATGACCGTAGGATGCTCCGCATCAATTTCCTTATATCATGATGAATTTTTATTATTCTTGCTAGAATTGTATTAACTGGAAACTTGATACATGTGTGAATACATAGACAAAACAAAGTGTCCCTAGTATGCCTCTACTTGACTAGCTCGTTCATCAAAGATGGTTAAGATTCTCGACCATAGACATGTGTTTTCATTTGATGAACGGTGTCACATCATTAAAGAATGATGTGATGGACAAGACCCATTCGTTAGCTTAGCATAATGATCGTTAAGTTTTATTGCTATTGCTTTTTTCATGACTTATACATATTCCTTTGACTATGAGATTATGCAACTCCCGAATACCGGAGGAACACCTTGTGTGCTATCAAACATCACAACGTAACTGGGTGATTATAAATATGCTCTACAGGTGTCTCCGAATGTGTTTGTTGGGTTGGCATAGATTGAGACTAGGATTTGTCACTCCGAGTATCGGAGAGGTATCTTTGGGCCCTCTCGGTAATGCACATCAAGATAAGCCTTGCAAGCAATGTGACTAATGAGTGAGTTGTGGGATGATGCATTACGGAACGAGTAAAGAGACTTGCCGGTAACGAGACTAAACTAAGTATGAAGATACCGGCGACTGAATCTCGGGCAAGTAACATACCGATGACAAACTGAATGACGTATGTTGTCATTGCGGTTTGACCGATAAAGATCTTCGTAGAATATGTATGAACCAATATGAGCATCCAGATTCCACTGTTGGTTATTGATCGAAGATGTGTCTCGGTCATGTCTACATGTTTTCGAACCCGTAGGGTCCGCACGCTTAATGTTCGATGACGATTTGTATTATGACTTATGTGTTTTGGTGACTGAAGATCGTTCGTAGTCCCAGATGAGATCACGAACATGACGAGGAGTCTCGAAATGGTCGAGAGGTAAAGATTGATATATTGGACGATAGTATTCGGACACCGGAATGGTTTCGGGTATTTTTCGGAGTACCGGGAGGTTAACGAAACCCCTCTGGGGAAGTAATGGGCCTACAAGGGCCAAAGGGGAGAGAGAGGGGAGCCCGCAATGGGTGGTGCCCCCCCCATGGGAGTCCGAATAGGACAAGGGGGACGGGGCGCGGTCCCCTTTCCTTCTCCCCCTCCCTCTCCATCTCCTTCCCTTTCCCCCTCCGAAAGAAAGCAAAGGGGGGCGACTTGGACAAGGAGTCCTAGTCGGTTCCCCCTGTCGGTGTCAAAACCGGCGGATCTCGGGTAGGGGATCCCGAACTGTGCGTCTAAGGCGGATGGTAACAAGAGGCAGGGAACACGATGTTTACCCTGGTTCAGGCCCTCTTGATGGAGGTAATACCCTACGTCCTGCTTGATTGTTCTTGATGATATGAGTATTACAAGAGTTGATCTACCACGAGATCGTAGAGGCTAAACCCTAGAAGCAAGCCTATGGTATGATTGTATGTTGTCCTATGGACTAAACCCTCCGGTTTATATAGACACCGGAGGAGGCTAGTGTTACACAGAGTCGGTTACAAGGGAGGAGATCTACATATCCGTATTGCCTAGCTTGCCTTCCATGCCAAGGAGAGTCCCATCCGGACACGGGACGGAGTATTCAATCTTGTATCTTTCATAGTCCAACAGTCCGGCCAAAGGATATAGTCCGGCTGTCCGGAGACCCCCTAATCCAGGACTCCCTCAGTAGCCCCTGAACCAGGCTTCAATGACGATGAGTCCGGCGCGCAGTGTTGTCTTCGGCATTGCAAGGCGGGTTCCTCCTCCGAATACACCACGAAAGAATTTGAATACAAGGATAGTGTCCGACCCTGCAAAATAAGTTCCACATACCACCGTAGAGAGAATAATATTACCACAAATCTAATCTGCTGACACGTTTTGGCAGCATGACATCACGCCACGGCCCGGTAATTATTTGAACTGTTTTTCTTTAACCAGCCCCGCACATAACATGAGGCGGTTTCTTGACACGTCTTGTCAAAGCAGAGATCGAGTTCCCCTTATTATGGGATTCTCATCAATACGGACGTGGGTAACTGAACCGTGCCTAGGACTCCTAGATTTTAGGCAAGTCCCAAACGGCCACGAGGAGGACGCTTGATATTCACCCTCTTTATAAAGGGACAAGGCTGTTACTTTTCCCCCTCCCGTGCTCAATCGAATCCCTCCCCCGCCTCGAGTTCTAACACCCAAAGCCAAGGTCAGGTGCTTCGAACCTTCAATCATGTCCGGATCCAGCCTTCAAGGCCGGTGGATGTCTTCCTCCATCACGGAGGAGGACATCAAGAAGTTGAGGGAGGCCAGATATCTGACAGCTGAAATTTCGCATAGGCTGCCCGCCCGAGGGCAGGTCGTCCCTACTCCCGAACCCAACGAGAGCGTTGTGTTTGTCTCCCACTTCCTCCGAGGACTAGGCCTCGCTCTGGATCCCTTTGTCAGGGGTCTTATGTTCTATTACGGGCTGGATTTTCATGATCTGGCCCCGCACTCCCTTCTTCACATTTCGTCATTTATTGTCGTCTGTGAGGCCTTCCTCCGCATTGCCCCTCACTTCGTCTTGTGGCTCAAGACCTTCGATGTGAAGCCGAAGATGGTCGAGGGACAGTACACAGCGTGCGGAGGTGCTTTAATAAGCAAAATTGCTGATGCTCCATGGCCAAAGGGTAGCTTTCCGGGGGTGTCCGGATTGTGGCAACGGGAGTGGTTTTACGTCACAGCTCCCCGAAGTGCCAAGTGGGTAGCTACCCCCACCTTTCGCTCGGGCCCTCCACCACAATGTATGTCATGGATCCGCAGGGGACTGAGCTGGGGTCCAGCCAAGGATGTGCCAATACTGCAGAGCCGTATCCGAGATTGCTTCGAGGGAGATTTTAGTCTAGCTATGGTAATGCAAGTCATGCTGGTTCGTCGAGTCCATCCTTGCAAACGCCGGCCCCTCTGTATGTGGGAATTCAACCCAGAAGGACCGCACACTATTCAGAATTTCCTCGGCATGAGGCACGAGGAGATGTACAAATCGTTCTTTGGACCCCAAATAGAGTGTCCGGACACTACCAAGGATGTGGGCCTGAGCAGCAACCGCACCGCTTCCCAAGTAAGTAATCCCATGGCCGAACACACCATCCTTTTATTTATCATGACATCATCCTGAAGAATCGCTCTTTGACCAGGACTGGATAACAAAGGCAAAGATGATCCGGTGTTCGGCCCCCCTTCCTGAAGGCTTGGACAATCCGGTGCTGGAAAAGATGCTCGAGCCAACACCTTGTCAACCTCATGTTGCTCTTGTCGTGGAGGATTCCCATTGTCTTCATGCTCTTGGTGAACTTGATGTTCTTGGCGAGCATGTGGAGGAGCTTGTCGAGCTTGAGGAGGAACTTGACGATGCACGCGATCTTGAAATCGTCGTTCGTGAAGTCCTTCTTCACGCCAAGGTCGGTTACACAAGGAGGAGATATACATATCCGTATTGCCTAGCTTGCCTTCCACGCCAAGTAGAGTCCCATACGGACACAGGACGAAGTCTTCAATCTTGTATCTTCATAGTCCAACCGTCCGGCCAAAGGATATAGTCCGGCTGTCCAGAGACCCCCTAATCCAGGACTCCCTGAGTAGCCCTTGAACCAGGCTTCAATGACTATGAGTCTGGCGCGCAGTGTTGTCTTCGACATTGCAAGGCGGGTTCCTCCTGTGAATACTCCATAGAAGATTTTGAACACCAGAATAGTGTCCGGCTCTGCAAAACAAGTTCCTCATACTACCGTAGAGAGAATAATATTTCCACAAATCCAATCTACTGACACGTTTGACAGCATGACATCACGTCATGGCCCGGTCATTATTCGAACCATTTGTCTCAACCAGTACCGCACATAATGCGGGGCGGTTTTCTTGACACGTCTTGTCAAAGCAGAGATCGTGTCCCCGTTATTACGGGATTCTCATCAATACGGATGTGGGTAACCCAAGCGCGCCATCAATTACGACGCTTGGGGAATAAGAGGTTTTACAAGGTGAGTGGGGAGGCACACCGCCTCTTCTGCCCTTATAAAGGGACAAGGATTCACTCTTTCCACCCATGCCTTCTTCCCGATTCATTCCATTCTGCTCAGGCACCAGCGCCCAAGCATTCATCTTCTCTGCCCACAAAAGGCCTTCCAAAGATGTATGAATCTGGAGCAGGAGGCAAATGGATGGCCTCTACCGTCCGAGAGAAGGATATCAAAAACCTTCGGGAGGCCGGGTATCTGGCCAAGAAAATCAGCCATCGTCTCCCGACGGCGGGACAGATCGTCCCTACACCGGAACCCCATGAGAGGGTTGTATTCCTCCCTCATTTTGTTCGTGGGCTAGGGTTTCCCCTCCACCCATTCGTTCGCGGCATCATGTTCTATTATGGGATCGATCTTCACGATCTGTCCCCTAATTCCTTCCTCAACATATCGACATTTATTGTCGTGTGCGAGGCTTTCCTCCGCATTTCGCCGCACCTCCGTTTATGGCTGAAGGTTTTTAATGTGAAGCCCAAGGTGGTGGGCGGCGAGCACGCCGAGTGCGGGGGCGCTATGGTGAGCAAGATGCCCAACGTCATATGGCCAACGAGAACCTTTAATGATTCTGTCAAGGAGTGGCGACAACAGTGGTTTTACATCACTGAGCCGTGCGGCAAGGAATGAGCCGCCTCTCCCGAGTTTCGATCCGGCGCCCCTCTGCAGCTTACATCCTGGGTCAAGAAAGGCCTGGACTGGTCCTCGTCTGACGAACTGTCGGTGCTTCAGAAGCGCGTTAAAGACATGGGAGATAATAACATTGAACTTGTCAACGTAGTCTAGGTGATGTTAGTCCGCTGGATACTGCCTTGTCAACACCGGGCTTGCAATCTATGGGATTTCGATCCGGCCAGGCACCAAACTTTGCGAAGGTTCTTCGGCTCCTCGCACGAGGACATTTGGAAGGTGCTTTTCAAGTCCACTAAATCATGGCTGGACTCCGCTGAAGACCGCGGGTACCAACTATCCCGCCCTGCAAGTTCAGTGAGTTTATCAAACTTTTCTATCAGCATGATCCGAAGGAAGCACTTAACGCATGTTTATTCAACTCCCCCAGAGCTGGACGAAGAAGGTGGAGTGGATACATTCTCCGGCCCCGCTGCCAGAAGACCCGGCCATCCCACTTCTGACGAAGATGCTGGTCCCGGCGCCCTATCAGGTGCCGAAGAAGACGGCCGAAAAGGAGGCCAAAAAGACCCGGGGCGGCCTTCGTCTTCACGGCACTTCGGACACAATACCCGAAGGCTTTAATGCCCGTTCCGCCTCCGAAGAGGATAAGAAGGAGGAGGAAGATGAATCCCCTCTGGGGGGAAGGAGGAAAAGGACAGCCTCCGCACCCTTTGAGGCCGAACTACCCAAAAGGGGAAGGGCTTCTCTTCCGGAGGAGTCCACTGCCGCCACCGACAGCGACCTGGCATGGGATCCCAGGGCCCAGCCCCTGGTCAACTCGTAAGTATATAAAATCCGAGTACATTTAAGCGTCCGGACTCATCGTGGCTTAGTATGTTAACCTTAAGCCATATTTTTTGGCAGTCCGGTGAGGTCCCGTACCAAACAATCCTCATCAGAGGACATGCTGAGCTCGAATGCTATGGAGAGTGGGACGCCCCAAAAGGCCCCTTCCTCCAAATAGGTGCATAACACCGAGGCTTCATCCCACGAGGACCCCGGCCAAGGAGGAAAGGAAGAAACCATGAAGGCGGCGCCTGGAGGTCAAACCGCAGGGGCCGGACATGTGGGGGAAAAGATTCCCATGGGGTCTGAAGGCGGGGACGACCTTGAGTTCGGCTCCTCACCGGATGCGATTCCAGAGGTTTATACGACTCTAGAATCGAGAAGGCAGACTCCTTCAGCTGGAGGGAGCATTCATGCTCCGCCGGCGACCTCTGTCCATCCAGAGATGTCGGATGCTTTGTTGGTGGCGTTACGAGATGCCTCCATTGTTGAGGAACACCGTGCCCTTATGGGTGCGGTGATTGAGAAGATTCAGTCAACCGAGAGTGGACTGAACGAAGCCTGTATCAGCCTTATAAGAGGCTTTGAGGTATGTTTTATAAGTTGCCAAAGAGTGTCATAGTATAGATAGTAGCCCCTGATACCACTACAAAAAAATACACTTCCGTGATGATACGTGTTTGTCACAGTAGGTCGCTTTTTTGTCATGCATGTACATCCATGACAAATTTATGACAGAATCAAGATAGTCATACCTGTGCTGTCGTAGAAGTGTTGCATGACATTACCAAAATTATCATCACGGAAGTGTCCACTTCCATGACGATAAATCGCGCGTCACAGAAGTGCTTTCGTCAAGGGCGACCGACACATGGCATCCACCATAGCGGAACGCTGTTAAGCTATCGGGTCGGGTTTTGGATCCGATAACCCATTAACAACCCTAACCAATGGGGATTTTCTACATGTAAAATCATCATTGGCTAGAGGAAACACGTGTCGGCTCATCGTCGGGACAGATGTCATCCACTCACTGGACAGAATACGCCTATGATACGTCGACACGTGGCACAACCCAACAAGTTTAAATGGGTCAGCCCAACTAAAGGCCCACAAGATTTTGCGGACCATAATGGGCTGGCCCAGCTAAAGGCCCACGAGATTTTGCGGGCCATAATGGACTGGCCCAGCTAAAGGCCCACAAGATTTCGCGGGCCATAATGGGCCGGCCCTGGTAAAGGCCCACAAGATTTTCGTGTGCCATAATAGGCCGGCCCAGGTAAAGGTCCACAAAATTCTTGCGGATCATAATGGGCCGGCCCAGCTAAAGGCCCATGAGATTTCGCCGACATTAATGGGCCGGCCCAGCTGTAGGCCCACAAGATTTTGAGGACCCTAGTAGGCCGGCCCGTTAACTGGCTGCCATGTTTTGGGCCAAATGCCGACCCATATTTGATCCGGTCTATTAATGGCCTGCCACGCTCCGGGCCTAATAGTGGCCCATATGAGATCCGGCCCGTTAAAAGCCTACCACGTTCTGGGCCAAATTACGACCCAGATCAGGTCCAGCCCTTTAAGAGGTTTTGGGCCTAATTATGGCCCATATCAGATTCGGCCCGTCAACTGGACACTATGCTTTTGGGCCCACTTGCTAAAGGCCCACTTAGTAATTCGGCCTGATATTAGTTTTGGCCTATTAAGGGCCCGTTTAACATTTCAGCCCTATATTAATTTCAGCCTGTTAAAAGCCCATCATATAGTTGGGCCTAACTACGGCATGGTTTGCATTCGGCCTACTCACAGCCGATATCTGATTGGGCCAAACAAGGACCGAGAAAATTTTTCGGCCTGTTAAAAGCCCGTGATTTGATTCGCACAATCATGAGCCTGGGTTCATTTCGGGCTGCTGCCGGCCTGTGAGCTGATCGGCACGTTTCAGGCCCAACCTACATCATGATTGCATGACGGCCCGATTATGTACCATAATTTTACGGTTTGGCCGGTTTACTGCGAAGACAAGGTATATATACAGTAAAATAGCTGCAGCATCGTGAATAAGAAAAAACCTATACTATACAATAAAGAAATTATGGCATATTACATCCACTAGGCATCAAAGTTCACCACTATGATAATAAAGCACAAGCAGACAGCAGATTACATACACTGGGCATCAAAGATCACCACTAGAGCAAATAAACACGCCGACAAAATAATATACAAAACCGTCAGCACTTCAATAGAGTTCAAGAAAGGTTAGCCCTGCTGGGGAGCTGCAGCGCAAGCAGCTGAGCAAGATGATAAGACTGCGCTTGTTCAACACTTATATCTTCCTCACTCTGAAAGATAAACAAGCAGACAGATGACAAGTTTTGCACATAAAAGTATCAGTGATGACAATTCATGACATTTCTTACTGATGAATAAAGTGACACAGTTTAAATTTGCATTAACACAATATGGTATTGTTCGGGTCAAGACATGGCAAGAAATGACATTGTGAAGGAGTTGGCAGCTTCACGACACCACTGGATTACAGATCAAGAACTCATAAGTATCAATGGTTAGTGTGCTGTCAATTTATACCATTTCAGATTGGCAAATAATGAGACGGTTTAAATAATAGTAGAATGATATGACATTGTTCATAGTTAAGACATTGCAGAATATGACATTGTGCTGTAGTGGGTAGGTTCACCACACCACTGGATTACAGATGAAGAACAGAAGCATACATGCAGTGCAAAAGAAGATGACTTGCTCTATATAGTTTAATTTACATGGTATGAAGAAGGAAGTTGGTTGTACAACTGAAAACTTAAATTGAGAAAGGACAAACTTATGTTTATGAACTACATAATAAACTTTAAACAAGCAAACACCAAAAATAAACAGCTGTTGCAGTCATGCCTAACCAAATATATACAACAAAGTTTGAAGGCTTGAGATGGACAAACTTACATTATTGGTGAAGACAGGCTCTATAAAGGCCTTGTCCATGCTGATGGGGGGGGGGGCAATTCAAGAAGTTTACCACAGAATCTTCTTCAAAAGCATTACCTTTATTCTACATTTTGTTAAGAGTAAATATAGATGTGATAATATACGAAAAAATGGAGAATATTTAAGATAAGATGAAGAGTGATGCTACATAACCAAGTAGCTATAAATGTAAGTTCAGCGATACAGGCAAAAGGTACAGCCAAGAGCAATGCACAGCTAAACTTCTTCAGTACCAACCTTATGGTAAGAGTAAATATAGATATGATGTGTAGAAAATGGAGGGTAAAGGAAAATAAGCTGCAGAGTGATGGTACATGAACAACTACCTGTCATTATAAGTACACTGATAAAGGACAACATGTACTTACAAGAACAATGTAGAGCTAAAAGAACATTGGCATTGGATATATTCTACACTAATGTAACCATTCATACAGATCATATAATTTGGAGCGAACAATTGATAAGCAAGCTATCATGCACACTGCTGTCACATAATGAACCAGATATATATATGCAAGTACAGTGATACAGGACAACAGGTACTAACAAGAGCAAAGCAGCGGGCGGCATATTTGCGATATCCTGTCGTTCTTGTCAAACCGGAATTCTTCTTCGAGCAGATTTCCTGCAAAAAAGATTCGTAAGGCACATGCGGAAAAGTAGAAGTTCAAATTCTCATATGATTTCATAGACAGTACCTCATCCTGGGAATGAGACCAGTGCATAAAAAGGTTTTTCCATTCAATGTCTTCTAAATTTAGCACAGGAGACTTCACCCGAAATACGTTTATAGACTTTCCATCAAAGTGTGATTTCCTCAAGTAACACCGATACTGCTACAATGCTTCCTTGAAAAGCACAAGCAAGCTTTGCTCGTCATGACTATCCAGATTGACCCTCGCCTAGTTACAACAATGTAATGTAAATCATTCATGTGTTCAATCAGCAGAAGACAGGAAAATAATAACCATGAATAATAGCACTTACACATAAGTTGGACAGGAAGATGTGAAAATGGTGTTTATCTTCACAATAATCTTCCCATGATGGGAATATATGCATGTAGTCCCTAACAACATTGAAAGCATTGTCTTTTAAACTGGGAATAAATGGAATGGGGTTCCAATCTGCAGGAATTGGCCGTCTCTGCAGTTGGGATAGGTCTTCGGCCAGTGGACTTGCTGTACTTTTTGTTGGAGTGGGATTTTTCTATGGTACAGCTAGTGCTATGGTAAATGAAATCGGTATACCTTTTGCTGGAGTGCAGGTCCTGTGTGGTGGGGCTAGTGGTGTGGCCGGTGAAGTATGGGTAAGTCTGCTGGATTCGGTCCTACGTTTTGTGTCACTGGTTGTAGAACCAATATAAGTGGGGTGCTGTCTGATTTCTCTGGCACCACCACGTTTTTCAAGGACTTTGCTGGTGCTCCTTCAGGTTCGGCAATCACCCTCTTCCTTCTTGATGTCTGATGCACAAGAATAGCATTTGAGAGGAAAAACATGGTATGATGACAGATGGAATATGTATTGATAATGGATGGGCATGGCATCTCGACATATATGATGAGTAAACTAAGCAGATGGCGGTGCAACAAAGTAGAAGAAATGCAAGAGAACATATGCAAGATACCCGCAATTAATAGAACATTGCCAAATTAGAACAGGCACCTTGATGGGTGAACAGGACAGGCCATCTGCCTTTGAATCCTCAAGGTTAGAATAGTCATTAGGATGATATTCTGAACAAGAATCAACAGGTGGGGAGCGTATGAGTTTCATTGCATCCAGAATGGCACTCAATGCCATGGTGCCAATTTTGTAAGTCATTGCAATGTTTAGCTTTAAGAGTGGACTGATGCTAGTGCGACACAAAGCAGCTACACAGATCATAGTGTAGATATAACGGGAAAACCTTAAGCATCAGAGTAAAATCAGCAAAGTGGAACTTGCTGGAATATATGTGCTAGTATTGCCGGTACGGCTAGAAAGGCTTCGGATCCCAGCTCTCTTCAAGTGAAGGTGCGGTACTATTAATATCAATGTAACTCTCAAAGGCGACACAGCTCCCCGCATTTCCTTGCTATTCTTATAGGATTCAAGTGGGCAGGCCACTACAAATCATATTCCTATGTTTACAAGATCCTATGAATCAAAGAGGCTCAAAGTGTCCATCACAACCGACCGTATAGACCTCTACACTACAAGTGTCCCTGCTCATCTTTAGTACAAGGAACATACTGTACTACTATCATACTCCCTCCGTTCCAAAATATATGTCTTGGTAGAGATTTCCACTATGGATCACATACAGATGTATGCAGGTACATTTTAGAGTGTAGATTCACTCATTTTGCTCCATATGTAGTCCATGGTGAAATCTATACAAAGACTTGTATTTAGGAACGGAGAGAGTACATATTAAAGAAGAAA
This sequence comes from Triticum urartu, assembly GCF_056163025.1. Taxonomy (NCBI): domain Eukaryota; kingdom Viridiplantae; phylum Streptophyta; class Magnoliopsida; order Poales; family Poaceae; genus Triticum; species Triticum urartu. The sequence goes on from NC_141877.1 coordinate 235,958,132, forward strand.
GGAAGAGGAACCTGGTAAAGAAGAGCAAGCAGATTTTGGATAATAAAATGTTGGTTGCGCAGTGCCCACACATGATGCACCAGAGCGCATTAAGAATGCAACTCCTAGCTGTCTCTCGACCATTTCAGGCGGTTGGATGAATATCCTATGTCTCCTAACCCTTCTTCTTCGTCGTCTCTGATTCTTCCCATACAGAACACCGCACGGGCCACCGGCCGGACCACCGGCCCCCATCGCCTGTGTTCCTTCGCCACCCCCACCACCCACCCCACCCCAACCCCCACCCACGTCGAGTTTTCTTTGTTCGGCGAGGCCCCACAACCACCCGAGCCCCTTCGATCGCACCGGCGAACTCCGGCGAGCTCCGGAAAATCGACTGACCCAATTTTGAAATTTAGTCTACTGTGATTTAACTAGTGTGGAATACAAAAGGGGAAAACCATAAGCATTGCGAGTATGGTGTTGAGCGTGCCATGGCGGATCTGAAGGTGCAAACCGGACAAAGGCAACTTCGCAACCCAAACAAGAAATCAGAGTAAAGCAATGGTGATCTATTTTCTTGCTGCCATAAATAAGTTGAGCAGATACGAAAGAGTACCGCCTCTGGTGCAGCGTCGTGTACGCATCTGCTGAGAATTTGACGGTGCTGTGGTAGTGATGGCTGTCGGCAGCGTGGAAGTAGATCTAGGAGGGTAGACATTGGCGGCGGGGCGCGATGGACGAGACGGTCGTAGGAGCAGCGCCGAAAAGGTGGACGACGGCGGGGATGAAGCGAGAGGACGGGATGCAAGGATCCCGGTCTGAAGCCGTGGATGAGAGAGGTCGATCTCTTGTAATGGACGGCGGCATCGGGGTATCAGCTCTGCCATGGTGGAGGAGGACGGCGGTCGATGGGGTGGCGGACGGCGGTGGACGGAGGAGGGTGGGGTGGAGAGGGTGTTTTGGCGCCCACGGAGTACGAATGGGGAAAAGGGAGGTAGAGAGGAAGGGGGGAACCATGTATTCAGGGCGCGCTTGTCTCAAATGCGAGGAAGTTTACAAATTTAGCCCCCGTTTCAAATTTCTACTACATCTCAGCAACACTAGTCAGTTGGGGATAGGATGGTAATCTCGCATACACTGAATATTTGTCGACGAGAGTTTGTTTTTGGCGCCCACCGTGTATGAATATGAGTCGGGGAGGGAGTCGATTTCGGCCAAGGACACACTGTGTTTTGGCGTCCACCGTGTATGAATCTGGGTGAGAGGTCGTTACGTCACGTTTGGGTGAAATTACAAACCTACCCCTATCGAAACCTATAGAAATCCAGCATATAGGCTTTGCGTGGCAGGGATAGGCAGCAGTGATTTCCATCTCACAGATTTTAGTTCCGGGCGGTTACTGTGACTTCCCCGCTTCGTTCAAATTTTGCAGAGTGCAGGTTTACCATGCCAACTCAATTCGAATCCCGTTTGTATTCTATTTTTTTCGGGCGGGATCCATTTTCAATTGGAATTACATTCTATATACATCATTTTTATATATACTTTCAAAAGCACAACACCATTTATACATAAATATAGTTTACAAATGGCATGATCTCATATTCATAAGGTTGTATCCATCAATTTGGATTTTCAAATATTTGAAACCACTTTATGTTGAAATCCAATGTATGCATTCCTCGCTAACTGTCTCCAATTAATGTGTGTTTCATGTGGGTTTTCTTTTTTACTTCTCAAACATGTATAATGTGTTTCACACACGCAACATATAGTGTAATCCCGTTTAGACATTAATTGCATATAAACCATGAATTGTTTGTAATTGAATAATCTATGGATCACCAATATTGACAAACTATATAACATTACACGTGTGCCCAAATTCAAATGAATATGCATGTTTGATACACCAATTTGCATTATGATATTATCGATGCCGTGATCTCTAGTTTAAATATTTGAATCCCCTTTAATCCAGATATTCGTCTTATATAGCTATCACTCATGCTTATATAGGACTATCTCTCTAGACCTATACGCGTTCATCGTCTCTCAGGTATCTCTCGTGCTACCTGTATGTCGACAATGATCTTTTATCTTCGTAACACACTGAGGGTACTCTCTCCCTCGACCTTCGTCACTCTATCTCTCTCTAATTATATATCGCTCCCTGCTATGTGTCTCTAACTATGATTCTCCATGTGGAATCTCTTTCTCTCACACAAACACAAAACTTTGTCTCCCGGGGTCTCATTTCTCTCTACTATTCCCATGTGTGCCACTCGCACACCCCTCATACAGAGATGTGTTTCGCTTCGTAGATATGAGAACCTATGACTCTTCCTCATCAATATCTCTTTCTCACACACAAACACAAACTCTTTCTCCCAGGGTCTCATATTTCTCCATTGTTCTCTTGTATGTCGCTCACACACACCCTCTCTCCCTAGAGATATCTTGCCTTCCCTCGTATGTCTCTCTAAATATCACTCTCATTGTGAAATATCTTTCTCTCTCGCAGACACAAAACTCCATCTCTCTGGATCTCATTTCTCTCTGTTATCTGTTTGTATGTGACTCACACGCACCCTCTCTCTATCTCTCTCACACCCACACACATAACCCAGCCTTCTGATCCACTCGACTCCTATCTCTAACGTACACTAGCTAGCATCTTTATCTTTCTGTTTATCTGTTTCTCCATCAACCTTCTTTCTCACCCTCACTCTTGATTCCTATCACGCACACTACATATGTTTCTCTCTACATGCAGTCAAGTTCCCTCTCACACACATATATAACTTCACCCTTTTAACCACCCGATGGTCATCTCCAACACACAAACTAGCAGATGTCCCTCTAGCTAGCATCTCCATCTTTGTATCTATTTGTAGTTTCTCCGTCAACATTTCTTTCTCGCACGGAGTCTTGCTTCCTATCACCCACACTATATATGTTTCTCCATACACATGCATTTATAGGTTGGTCTCTTTTGCACAATCATTGCGCCTCACTCCCTCTGCTCGCCATAGATGCATGCTCCAGCACACGCCACTATCTCTTAAAGACAAAAACACATGCTCAATTGTCGGGACTTCTTCCATGCATAGTCACATGCATGCATATTGTCATACCGATCCGTCTCTCCCATGTCGTTGATCTTATGACTTATGTCTTCTTTCTTTTATCTCGATCATGCGCACGCGCACACACACACATCCCATGTATACATGTATACCTCTCACACATGCACGTTCAAGGTCTCTATGTCTCCATACGTAGTTAATTACCCTCAATCCTAATGCCACATCGAATCGTTCTCCTCTTTTGTGCACATAACTTCCGCCTAGATGGGTAAAACACACACTCACACTTAACAATCTCCTTCTAGCTACCCCCCCGCCTCTCACTCTTCCCCTATATCCCCGAAACCAATAAGACCATCCCTTAGTTTAATTCCCGCCTACATGCACCATCGATATATAGTAGTCTTCCTTGGTGTATCTCGAACAAACACGTTCTCTCGAAGTCGACTCCTCTCATGCATATAGGTCCTAATGAGTTTTTCGAGGCTAACTTTGACCAAACGTTAGAGCAATAATATATGACATGCAACTTACACAAAGCATACCTTCATTTTGTATGTCAAAGGAGCTTCCAATAATATAATTTGCATAGTATACATCTCATGTGCTATTAATCTTCTCAATAGTCAAAGGCTGTCTTGAAAAACACATTAGGCCCTATATAGATGCAAGGAGGGAGTAGGTACCATGCAAAAAATGAGAATAAAATTCAAACATCTGGGCATCGTGGCTCGGTGGATAACATTGAGAAACTTGGTTTTAAAATCATGAAACTTGGCATGGTGTCATGTCATGGTAGTACCATGCCGTGGTAAAAAAAATTGGCCGAATAGGAACAAATTTTGGTATAAGCTTCTTGAAAATCGGAGCTTCTCTCAAGAAGGCTCGTGGTTCTGGGAGGGAACGTGACACCTTTGTGTGCATAATTCAAATTTGAAATACAAGCACATGTTCCAGTGCACCAAAGTTGGTTGAAAAATCACATGTGTGTCCTCGGGTAAATTTCTAGGTTCCATGCAAGAAATGGGAATGAAATTCAAAATTCTGGGCGTCGTGGCTGGGTTGGAAACATTGAGAAACTTAGTTTTTTAATTCCTGTAAATCCAAAACACGCATGAAAATAATGAAACTTGGCTTGGTGCCATGACATGGCACCAACATGCTGTGGTAAATTTGCAGTCCGATTTGCGAAGGCGCACACATTAACAATCAACAAAGTCATTTTGGAAGAAGAGCTGTCACGTTACAATCGGAAACACAAGTATTATTGAAACCATGGGCATTCTACTTACTAGTACCATTTACGTGCCGCCACGGATCCCCTTTTTTATTAGCTAGGAGGCGACGTGCAGGGTAGCTATTTGAGTACGAGAGGCGTGCGATCAGACCCCTGCGCGTGCTTATCGGGAGGAGAGCCCTTTGACCTCCATCTGCCGTCCACCTCTCTCCCAAGGTCTCCATTAATTGCGCCCGAGCCTCTGTTTAATGGCGTGGCTATGTCTCACTCGACTGATATTTAAGAGAGAAAAAAGAAAATCTAAAAGCATGGATCTTGATGTAAGATCCGACTGGCCTATATAGCATCTACTGCGACTTATAGCAAGACTGATGAATATATAAGGACGATTAAATTTTTTTTATCAAAGAAGGGCTTGCCCCTTCCGATTTTCATTACTGAAAACCACCACAATTCACGAGAAGTTCAGCACAACTCCAGCCTAACACGAAGGACTAAAAGCTACCAGATTGAAATCGCAACATCCCAAGAGGCCAACAAAGGCCAAACATCCGTGCTAGAACCCAACATTTCACAACCCATGACACAATCCACATCCTAAACCTATTATTACATCAAAAGAAACCAGGAAACTAGTCTCCTCGGCGAGCGGCAATGAGCTCTTTCGTGTCCTCAGGACGCTGCTTGAGAACATCCATGGATTCCTCCACCAACCTTTGGCGCTCGTTGCGGAGCATGTCATTCTCGTCCATAAGTTTCTTCAACAAGGCACTAGTCTCCTCCCGCAGGTCTGCACTTCGAACGATCTTCTCCCTCAGCAGGTCGCGCTTGACCCAGCGCCTCTCATTGCCCTCCCTTAGTTGCCGGATGACGCCGGTAGCCTGTTCAAATGAGGCTATCATGTCGTCCTACAACCTCGCCGAGCGGGAGATCTAATCCGTCTGGCTATGGACGATCGCATGCATGCGCCTGTAATAGTCGTGGCGTGGCCGCGAGAAATTTTCCCAGGCCACCGCGGCATGGCAAGACATCCCTACTGCATTCATGGCGCGGCAGGACATCTCTGCTGCTTCCGCGGCACGGCCGGACTAGTCTGCTGCATCGACGGCGCGGCGGGACCTCCGTGCTGCTTCAGCAACACGGCGGGACCTCTGTGCTGCTACTTCTGCGTGGCGGGACATATCGGCTGCTCTCGCAGCGAGGCGAGACATCTCTCGTGCTTCCGCTTCCATGCTCGCATCTCCCTGGTGGCAATCTCTCGACCCAGAACTCACGCTGGCCATGGCAGACGCAAGGGAAGGATGCTGAATGACTTGTTTGTGTTTGTGGATGAGGAGTTGAGGAGGAATGTGCAGTCATCTTGGCATACTAGTATTTATTACCGAGTACTAATACGCTCCTAAGTGGGAAACCGTTTAGGTTGTGATCGGTGTGAACAGGTTTGCAATTCAATATAGCGCGGAGTAATTTGGAATGTGACGAGACGCAAGCTCAAAATTTATTGACGGTTCTAGTTTCGAAGTGCGGCACTATTCCCGGATGGAGAACTTCTTTTTCTACTCCCTCCTTTCTAGTTTTATAGGGATTATCTCAAAATTTTAGTTTTTCCATTTTATAAGGCTCAATTTGGTTGTCCCCAACACATGTTCAGATTCCAAGGTGCATTAAATCATTGCATGCAAGTATTAAGAGAAAATTGACCAATGCATGTACTTTATGCATGCATGCATTGCAATTAATGCATTAAACCTATCTCTCAGGACTTCTCGCACGCACCATCGTGCCACCCACAAAAACTTGTACTCTGAGTTTAGTAGTACGTTATATAGGAAGAGAAGAGGTGCACGCACGCACTCGTCCTCTCACACATGCGTCTATTTTTTCTCGAAAAGGAGGATGATGACCCCCAGCCTCTACATCAGGGAGTCACACACGCAAATTATTGAAATATATCGAGTGCAGTTTTTTGATGTGTCACGTCAACTCGTACATCAACGAGAAGTTTGATTATCCTCTCCCTCGCGGACTTAACTGCACATGCCTTTGGTGGTATGACAGGTTGGCCACACAACTGTAGGGCCCACCTATCATACACGCAAAGGCAGGAGCGTCCCTCCCTCGCCCATGAGCGTGGTGGCTGGCAAGACTAGGAGAAGCTTTCGCTACACGCTCTCCCTCCCGCACGCGGTGGACATGCAGTAGTTCAATCGGTGTCAGATGGCCAGAAGCGTACTGTAGTACTCCTCCAGTGCAGTAGTATTCCATCATTGTTCGACTTCCCGAAGAGGCGAAGAGCCAAGCGCAGCCCGGATGCTCGTGTGGCAGTTTCATGTGTATAGTAGTCTAGGATAGTGTGTACTGTGCCTGTAAGCTTAAAATTGTTGGGGTCGGCTCCATGCTATGTGGCCGTCTTGAAGTTTTTTTTTAAAATAAAATAGTCTTCTGGCCGTACCCGAAAATTGCCGCGCGTACTACCCGGGAAAAGCCCGCCCTCAACCTTTAACTACGCAAAAACAGTTCGAGCTTGTTCGTTCTATATAAATACAATACTTACTGTATGTTTATTCACCCGTGGGGTTGTTCAATGAATGGAGGGGCGGGGAGCACAAGTGAACAATACTGTAGTACTACTACTAGTAAGTAGGAGTCGTACAGTAGTCACCTTAAATAGAGAGTTTCTTTTCTTTAATGCCACGTACACAAATTGAAACACTTGTTGTGGAGAGAAAAAGATAATCACTCCACTATATATGGACGCAGGGGCCTGAGCGCTTGCTTTACTAGGGTTGCTCTCTTCATTCTCTCACCCTCTCCAGATATAAACAAGACAGCGATAGCGAGATTTTCTCTCTGCTCACTGCTGGTCACAGATCCGGTCAGATCCCTTCGGTCGGTGTGTGTAGAGGACTAATAGGTGCATCGTTCACGCGGTCATCTCCGCCGAGGGATGAAACTCACAGCTGCCGGAGGGGCCCGATCCTCTGCCCGTGTCGTTTTCTCCGACACATGGCCGACTCGGGAGGTCCTCCGACCCTTCTTCCTCCCTGCCGTATTGTCCGCAGATCCGACCTGCCATCGCCGACATCCCGGCGACCCTCAGGTATAAGTTCTTTGAAAGCGGCCTTGCTCTACTGCCCCAGCTCCACACGTGTTCGCATGTGCATCTTTTTCTACTCCCATTAGCTCTTCCAAAGCCACCAAAATTTTTAGTATTATTGTAGGTAAAGCTACTTCATGCATTTGAATCTAGGGCTTTGTTCAAACAACGAAGAAAGGGGGGAAAGTTGTAGCATGAATCTAGGACTTGATTCAAAAGAGGAAATAATATGGTAAAAGTAGTAGAGACCGGATACCCAACCGGTCTCTTGGTTGAAAAGGGAAATAATGGGAAAACGCAGTACAAACTGGATAAGGAACAGATCTATTATTGGTTGAAAAAAGGATAGAAAGTGGCGGCTGGTGGACAAGTCAACAGAGTATGTCCAGGATTAGATTTGCTGCCATCACATAGTAAAAGGTCTCCAGGATTAGATTTGCTGCCCTCACATAGTAAAAGGTCTCAGGATTAGATTTGCTGCCCTCACATAGTAAAAGGTCTCCAGGATTAGATTTGCTTCCCTCACATAGTAAAAGGTCTCCAGGATTAGATTTGCTGCCCTCACATAGTACAATGGCACTCATGCTGTTTTCCCTAGTATGATAAGTAAGTTGCTCCTTTATGCTGCTGAGTATCCTGGTGTCCCCACGGTCCCATGCCCTTAAACCAACTCTTTAGCTGTTGTTGATTTACTGTGTCTGGTAAACAAGCAATGCCACCATTAAAGTAATCCCATATTTGAGGAATCTCATTGTTGATCGTAATGCTTCTGGCAACATGAAGCATCGCTGACGTTTTAAAATTTCTATTGTCCTTGCGTGATTTCCATGAACATAATTAAGATGCTTCTTTTCATTTTGTATATGTTTCGTATATTCATATTGACCAGCAACTGTTTACTTTCTATCTTTTTGTGCAGATAGGGATATCCATTTCACCTTGTTGCTATTGTGACCTTTTGGTGAACTGCAGAAAACACTTTTTTTGGAATAAGTGTCTTGTGCAGTTCAACTAAAATGTCATGTGGGAAACATCTCTCAATTTTGGTGGAACTGCACAAAATGGTGATTGGAGTTTCCAAAATCTCTGTCAAGTTCTGCTGGTAATCTCGTGCAACATTTTATTAGCCTTTGCAAGATGGAGCCGTCACTGTCACCACAATGGAACTTTATTTTAGTGGAACTGCACAAAAGGATAAGAAAATTATAGTTGCATCTTACATGAGCCGGACAGCCAACCTTAATGTTCCTCAATTTTAGTCCAAATACTAAAGAAGAACCTGCCAGCTCACAAGAGCAAGTACTTCTTGCTAGCTGAATGATGCAATCTTTGCTTCATTTCAGGTGAACTGCAGAAAAAGGCGCATGAATTGAATCATGGAACTCCAGGCAGACCTCATCCAAGTAGAGCTGGAGGTTGAGTTCAAGGAGGCCGCTATTAAAGCGAAATCATGCTCTCCTATCTCCTTGTTTGTGTTGTGCAAACATGTTGTGCAAACAAGAATACTCAACTACAGATGTTGTGAAGGTCAAGAGCATTCGCCAAGTTCTTCGATTGTATGACATGGCTAGCCAAAATGGATTTAATCCCGATATTCACTTTATCAAAAGGCTCTAATGGGTTGGTTCTGAATCTTGCAAGCTGGGAATCAGTGAGATGTGTAGGCATCTTTGTTGTACTTATTATTTGGATCTTATTTGTTGGTTCTGAATCTTGCAAGCTGGGAATCAATGAGATGTGTAGGCATCTTTGTTGTACTTATTATTTGGATCTTATTTGTTGGTTCTGAATCTTGCAAGCTGGGAAACACGGCATGATGATGCAGAGGACAACAACCATAACAAACAGTTCAAACTCGGCAGTATTATCTTTTGTGGAAGTGCGAGAAATGTGATGATCGTGTGCGTCCTGAGAATAATAATTCTAATTGTTGTGCATGCTGATCCTGTGGCACTGATAGAACGAGCAAATGCATTGCTTGTTTTAAGTACAAATTTCTATTAAAGCTAATTAAATTTAAGTAAAGTGACCACTAACTCCTGTTATTACAGTACCAATACAGACCCGCTCGTGAACCGACGTGTGGCCGAGGGTGCATCTTCTGCCGGGCGTGCAGCGGACGAGGGAGGGGTAGTTACTGTTGTCGCCTGTACACACTCAACTTACTGTTGAATCCAGTTCCCCAAGAGCTGAAAAATGAACTGCTGCCGCTGCCTACACACTCGTTCACTCGAAGAGACTCCAATGGTGATCCGAGGGGTGAGCCTGCTGGATATGGACTTCAGCAAGGAGTTCCCCTTTGAGTTCGCCGTTCAGTCCTATGGCTGCACCAAGTTGAATGTGATGTACACCAACGATACGGACTTGGTGAAGTTCTGCCTCGCCTCAGTCCTATGGCTGCACCAGGTTCTGGAGCATTCGCCCGTTTCATCGGCAGCGCCGACTGCACCTTCGCTACGGTGGTGAGAAGGAAGAACGCGACGATTCGGCCATCTGGTGAAACAAACTTGTCGACATCGAGAAGCAATACAAGATCATCAGCAACGGGCAGGAGAAGGATTCCGTGGTTGACCTCGCTGAGACCATCATCGACCCCTGATACGCCAACATGAAAGAAGATGACCTGAACACGTGGGAGGTACCTCTGAATCTAGCCTACATAACCTACGTGTCCAAGGGCGCATATGCATGCTACGACATGTACATGCAGATCTTGGACATGAGGGCGTCTCTGCTTCCCGTAACCGACGAGTACACAGACAACCGCAGCGTCATGATCAAGCGTGCCAGGAAGGTCTAGATGTTTTACTTTATCTGTTTATAAGCACCTTTATCATGTGAGTGTTTCATGCATGAGCCTATGTGTCGTAATTATCTGTTTTGTCCGAAATATTTCTTTTAGGAACCCATTAACCTGATTGCTTTTTTTAGTGGCAATTTGCTTATGTATGTAAACTAGTTCACTTGTCCGTAAAAAAAACTAGTTCACTCGGCTGCCGTGCTTTGAATCTCCTTCTTCCCAACATACTCCCCTCCTCAGGTGGACCCAGCAGGTCTCTGAATTTTCTCCCACTTTCTTTTTCGATGTAAACTGAGTTTTCTCCCAGTACTTTCCCCTATAACGAACTCAACTGTCCCACGTCTAGCCTAAAAATTAATAATACCCCACGTTCTATTAACTCATCAAATTAAAATGATATTTTATTTCGTAAGTTGAAAGTTCTTACAAAATAATAATAATAATTGTTTATATATAACTTGGCAAGTTAACTCCTAGTGATTGCGTACATAAGCTTGCAAAGATTTTACTAACGTGCAATCATGTGTTTATGTTTTTATAACATTTCTCCATCTAGCCCAACATGATATTTTCACCCAACCCAGCAAGTCCGCGGCTTTCGAGAAAAATGCAAATGGGATTTAAATGGGCTCCATAGATGCTACATCATTGTTTCACCCAGCCCACCAAATGGACTAAAAAAACAAATGGACTGACAGCTGGGTCCACGGCCACAGCCCAGTTTTTTTGTGATTTGCCATGTAAGTCACTTTGTCAGGCCTGTTGGGCTGCAAATCTTTCAAGACGAGGACAGCTTTCATTCGGCTGGCCGAGAAAATAGCCCATCAGTAAGGAGAAATGGGCTGTACATTTTTAAAACACATCAAACCGGCAATTAGTTTCAAATATCTTTTTTTTTCATTTCGTGATTCTAAATTACATTAATTTTTATGCGTGGAGAATTTGTTGGATTTTATATTGATATACATTTATTTTTAAAATCAGTTTGAATGTGAGTCGAAATTTCAGGATTAAAAACAGTTCAGACCGCACCGAAATATGCAAAATTTCGTATAATTTTTTAACCGTGGCCACAATATCGGCTGTAATGCTAACAAAAAGAATATGGGCTCCAAAAAAACCTTAAGAATTAGCAAATGGGATGGATGCTATTTTCCACAGATTTGAGGCTTTCCTAAAAAAAGGTTGACGCACAACCAGTGATTGTTGGATGGCCATCCAAGGGCCGTCGTGCTTCTTCAATCTCTGCTCTTCCTGCTCCAGCCGCTCAAACAGGCACCGGCGGGACTACCTGCTCCCTCCTCCCCGCGGTTGGCTCTGCTGCCGCGCAGGCCTCACCGCCCCACCATACTCCCATCGCTGGCCTAGCCATCCCTCTACTCACCCACACCTGCTGTTATTCTCCGGCGACGACGGACGAACCAGTAAACCATCGTACAGTCGTACTCCCCTCCGCGTGGGAAACAACTGCCGAGTCTTCCCTTCCTCGGTGTCGTTACCTTCCTAGGCCTCGTCGTCGTCCACCGTCCTGGTGCTCTTGGCGCGGCCTGGTCAACATGGTCAACGACCGACATGCATCTGAAGTGGACTTTACGTGGAGAGGCCGACAGCTGGGTCCACGGCCGCACGCAAGGAAATGCCTCCTTATTATGTGCAAAATAATGATTCCTCCACCTGACATCAGGGACCCACCGAAAGGCCCTGTGTATTTCACGAAAAAATGTTACCGCCGCTGAAAGCTCGGACCCACCAGCTATATCTTCGCACGCAAGGAAGTGCCTCCATATTACGCACAAAAAAATGAATACTCCCCTGTTAGCTGGGAGCCAGTATAGTGGCAGGCTAACTTGTGGGCCTACTAAGTTAACGGGGACGGAGGGCTTTGTCAATTTAGGCAATATGCACGATTCTAGCTCCAGTGACCGTACGATGTCCATCCAACGGCTGTAGTGCTTCTTCAACCTCTCGTCTTCTTGCTCCAGCCGCCCAAACCACCGTCGGTCGTGCCTCGTGCTCCTGCCTCCCATGGCCAGCTGCTATGCGGCGGAGGCCTCACCGCCCCCTACTACTCCCACCGTTGGCCAGGCCATCCCTCTACTCACCCACACCCCCTGTTATTCTGCGGCGATGGCAGCCTCACACCGCAGTGAACCAGTGAACCCTCGTACTCCTCTACACGTGGGCATCCACTGCCGTGTCTTCCCCGGCTCCGCGTCATCCCCTTCCTAGGCCTCGCCGTCGTCCACCGCCCTGGTGCTCTCGGCGAGGAGTGGTCAACATGGTCAAGGAACGGCTTCCATCAGACGTGGACTGTATGTGGAGGGGCTGACAGCTGGGTCCACGGTCGCAGCAAGGAATTGCCTCCTTATTACGTGCAAAATAATTATTCCTCCACCTAACAGCGGACCCACCGGACGGACCACCATATTTCGCAAAAAAAATGTTTCCCCCTGATTGCTGATACCCACTAGCTACATCTTCGCACGCAAGGAAGTGCGTCCAGGCAAAAAAACGATTCGCCCCCTGACTGCTGGGACCCACCAGCTACATCTTCGCAGGCAAGGAAGTGCTTGACAGTTGGGACCCACCTGGTCGAAGTGTACATAGCGTTGTCATTCTGGTCGCGAATGTGTACGTACAGACTGGTCGATGTAGAGGCACGCACATGTCGTAGTAGAGGCGCGCACATGTTGTAGTAGAGGCGCGCACGTAGCATTTACATGTACGTACAGCGGCCAGGGTGCAAGAAAGAAAATACGGCCACGTATGTGTACATACGGGCGGGGTCTCGAATGCCTACTCGCGCATACGTACGGCCAGGTCTCGTGTACATGGCTGGGTCGGAACGGAGAAACAGCGTCATCGCCGTGTTCATGGGGAGGCAACAGAATGCGTCGTGTTCATGGGGAGGCAACAGAATGTGTCGTGTTCATCGGGAGGGCTTGGACGGAACAGGTGATGGAAACGAGGCCTGGCGTACCGCAGAACGGAGGAAACGGCCTTGTGTTCGACCGGCCACGTTCGAAACGGGATCCTGTTCATTGGGAGGGGTCTGGCGTATCGCAAAACGGAGGAAACGGACCTCCTACGGTCGAAACGGGGGTCCTGTTGATCGGGAGGGGTGTGGTGTACCGCAAAACGGAGGAACCAGACTTGTGTTGGAGCGCTATGGTCGAAACGGGGGTCCTATTCATCGCGAGGGGTGTGGCATACCGCAAAACGGGACTCCACGGGATACTGTTCATCTCCACCGTTGACCTCCTCCAGCCTCCATGGGCTCCTGTTCATCCAGCCTCCACTGGCTCCTGTTCATCCAGCCTCCACCGCGCGCTACTCCACCGGCTACAGTTCAACCACCCCTCCGCCATCTACTTTTCATCCAGCCCTCCACGGGCACCCCTCCACCTCTATTGTTCATCCAGCCCTCCACACCATGGAGTCCTGTTCAACCACCCCTCCACCGTGTACTGTTCATCCAGCCCTCCACACCACGGGGTCCTGTTCATCCACCCCTCCACGGGCACCCCTCCACCGTCTAATGTTCATCCAGCCCTCCACCACACCACGGGGTCCTGTTCATCCAGAGGCAACGCCACCACTCACTGTTCATCCAACCCCCGCCCCCCCCACAACACTCACTGTTCATCCCATCGATCGGCTTCAGTTAGCAGCAGTAGCGAAGGAATCGCTCGATCGGGTTTAGTTAATAGCCATCGATCGATCGCTCGGGTTCAGTAACGCGTAGCCTGCAGTGCAATCGCTCGGGTTCAGTTAGAGCCCAACGCGTTGCTCGGGTTCAGTTAGAGCCAACGCCTCGCACACACACGCGCGTACGTGTACGAGAGAAACGCGCATCGCTCGGCCCCCGACCTCCCACTGTAACCGGGAACTCCCCGAAATTTTCCTCCCCCTCGCTTCTACCACGTTTTTTCCATCATGGACGGCCCAAAGAATGTCATGCAGCTGCGTCTCCGGCCCGCCCAGGACGAAAAGCCCATTTTCTGTCATGATTTTTGGTCATAGAAGTAGGAGCCCACCACATCTATGATGATACCGGGTTTTGTCACAATTATCATCATAGAAGTGTCATATGAATGACAGAAATTTTTTTCGTTCGGCCCAAAATGTCATAGATGTGTCTTTTTTTGTAGTGTACCCTGGTCGGTGAAAGAAGGAACCAGACAGGGGATCGCATTGATGATCACCGGAAGACTCATTGAGTGATATTGATTTCCCTTCTGCTCCAAGCAGATACCTGTATCGGCTGCTGCCTCTCGCACTTCGGAGATCTCCGGACTGAATCAAAGTCTGGAGCGGGCCATAGAAGAAATTGGCCAATTAAAAATGCAGTTGAGGGATAAACAAGGTATGCACAAGCGTTGCACGCATTTATTGTGAAATAAATGTTCAGTATGAAATAAGCCGCATAATTTGTGCTAGGGGTTATGACCGAAGTCGAGGCCCTCAAAAGGGCCATTGCCGAGGCCGAGAAAAAGGCGGCCATGGAGCGGACTCTTCGTCAAGAACACGAAGCCAGAGTTATTAAAGCTGAGCAGGAGCTGCAAGAGGTCGTAAGTAAATGCGAGGCCTTGGAGCAGAGTTTAACGGAGAAAGAGTCCGAACTCACCAAGGCGCGTCAAGCCACGAGCGACGCCCAGGGGGAAACCCAAAGCGCCCTGCAGGGGATCCAAGAGGCAGGGAAGATCACGACGGGTAAGGCTTTTCCCATGTAAAGCAAGTATTTGAAGGGAAAACTATGTTTCTAATTGTGAATCCGGACTTCTCAGGTGTATTTGCCGAGCTACCTCATAGTATATCAGATGCCGCTCAATTCTACCGAGCCGAAGGAAGGAACACCGCCGATAAGCTCTTTTGGTCGCAGTATTTGGCACCGAATTATCTGGTGCCTTTTGCCGATCTACTAAAATAGCTGATTGAATTGCAAAAGGCGGCGGAACTAGCCATGAAAGATATGGTTATCCGGCTATGGCCTGCCGAGCCGATTCGAAGCAGCTACTTCGGGCTCGTGAGGCGGCTTGTAAGCGCTTGCCCTCGACTTGACGTCATCAAGCGGTTGGTCTGTATAGAAGGAGCGCGAATGGCCTTCACCCTCGCAAAGGTGCACTGGGGGAAGATGGATGCTGAAAAGCTAGTGACCGAGGGACCGCCAGAGGGGAAGGAGCATCGCAAGCCCGAATTGTATTATAAGAGTGTCTTGAAAGGATCCTACCTTGCAGTGGAGCTATGTACCAAGGACATTATATTTCCATGAATGCCGATCATGTTGTCCTTTATAATGTTTGAACAAGGTCGTTTATATGTCGCCTGTTATATAATAGTTGACCCTCCTGTGCAGCCGTTTGTATGTTAAGGCTGAGAGTTGGCCAGTCGTCGGCTTCTGCCACCACCTAAGAAGTACGAGGGTGTTCGGGATAAACCTGATCAGTCTATATCCCAGTTTTGGGTCCTCCGAAGGAGGTGCTCAGCACAACGAACTAGGAAATCGGACTATAGGGCTTTATCCTCTCACTAAGCCATAGGAGCTTTATTATGGTCGGTGCAGCCCCTTGTGTTTGGAAGACCGTACTAGGGGCTCTGTAAGCGCCTGATCAGAGAAAATGCCGATCCATCGCACGCTGCATTGGTTATGGCATTATGCGGGAGAAATCCTTAAAGATTTTGTGACCGCTCGAACAGCTGACCAGCTCTCGCCGTATCATGACAGTCAGTTTTCGGCTTTCTCTACTAAGGTGCTCATCCGGAAGAACGGGACACAATCACAGTAGTTCTCCCAGTGCTACCTTAGCCGATATAGCGGAACGTAAGGTACCAAAACATGGGAGCCGGGAAAAACCAACTACTGACCCAAGATATGATTCGGAGCTGATGCATATAATGCTATAAGTTCGGGGTGCCGAACTTTCGTGAAGGTGTTCGGACTTTTATTGCCGTGTTACGGGGAAAACAAAGCCCCTGGCATATTTAAGGCATATCGCTTTGTACGGATGCCATTTGACGAAATGATTTCGATAAGAAATAATCAGTAGGTAAACGTCATATAAATCCACATGTTGTATTTGAATAATACGTCTATGCATATGGGTACAAGTAATGTGATAAAAAAGGAGTTGTGATAGCAGAACCTGCTGTGACCATGGAAGAGGTTGAGTACGGATTCGTATTGTAGCCGGACGTTCGCTGCAGGGAATGTCTAAGGATCCCCTGACGCGTTCGAGCTGCCTCTGTGGAGTCTGTCCTGGTCGGTGCAAAGATGAACCTGCGAAGGAAATATAAGAAATGTTTGCGTGCCGGAGGGCGGTTGAAGTGCTGAGTTCGGCCTGTCATGGCCTTTGCCGGAGTGTTTAGTTGAGCTCTGGACGAGCCGGGGTATCCTTCCGCGAAGTAGTTCGGAGCACCTTGATGGTGTCCGGGAGCCTGGGCGTCGACTCGAGGTTCGGCTGCAAGGTGCTACTCGTTGTCCCTGCTGCTAAGGCAGTGATGTATTTGTTGGTGCCGACGGGAGGTTCGGCCTTGCCATGAACCGTGATGATGCCGTGTGGACTGGGCATTTTGAGCTTACGGTAGGCATAATGTGGCACCGCGTTGAATCGAGCGAACATGGTTCGCCCGAGCAGTTCTTTATAGTCACTACTGAAAGGGGCGATTTCGAAGATTAACTCTTCGATACCGTAATTTTCTGGTGATCCGAAGATTACCTTGAGGGCAATGGAGCCTGTACAGCTAACCTCCATACCTGGTATGATGCCTCTAAAAGTGGCTTTAGTGGGCTTGATCGCTGAAGATCGATGCCCATCTTGCGCACTGTGTCCTGGTAAAGCAGGTTTAAACTGCTACCTCCGTCCATAAGGACTCGAGTGAGGTGGAACCCGTCTACTATTGGGTCGAGGATTAGTGCGGCTGGATTGCCCCGATTGGCGTTAACCGAATGATCTGTGCGGTTGAAGGTGACCAGCCCTAGCTTATATTGTGGGATGGCGAGTTCCGTTGAGCCGCTGTCCCTAACGGTGCATCTCTGGTCCAAGTGGGTAATTTGGGTGGTATTTACCACATTCACCGATTGAATATCGGGGGGAACTTCTTTTGCCCTCCCGTGTTCGGCGATCTGGGCTCATCGTCGCTGTCGTCGCTTTGAGACCCCTCTTCATTTTTGGCGCCTGCCTTGCCAAATTGTTTGAAGACCCAGCATTCTCTGTTGGTATGGGTGGCTGGTGTTTCTGGGGTGCCATGAATTTGGCATTGGCGAGCGAGTATGCGGTCCAGACTGGATGGACCCAAATTTGTATTTTTGGGCGGCCCTTTCCGCTAACCGGACTTTGAGCCCCTGAATCCGGCATTAACTGTCGTATTTTTGGCGTTTTCACCATATTTGCAGCGCTTGTGTTTGTTGCGTCGTGGTTTGCCATTGCTATCCCTGGCTAGTGTTATGCCATGTTTTCTTACTGTATTGGTACTACGAGCTAACCAGCTATCTTCGCCCGCACAAAAGTGGGTCATAAGTGTCGTGAGGGCTGCCATGGATTTTGGCTTCTCTTGGCCGAGATGTCGGGCGAGCCATTCGTCACGGATATTATGCTTAAATGCCGCTAAGGCCTCTGCATTCAGACATCCGACAATTTGGTTCTTCTTGGTTAGGAACCGGGTCAAGAATTTCCTGGCCAATTCCCCTGGTTGCTGAGTTATATGACTTAAATCATCAGCGTCTGGCGGTCGCACGTAAGTGCCCTGGAAATTGTCCAGGAATGCCTCTCCCAGGTTCTCCCAACTTCCTATGGAGTTTGCCGGCAAGCTATTGAGCCAATGTCGAGCCGGCCCTTTGAGTTTGAGCGGGAGATGCTTGATGGCATGTAGGTCATCCCCGCAGGACATATGAATGTGGAGGAAGAAGTCTTCTATCCATACCGCGGGGTCTGGAGTACCATCATATGATTCGATGTTTATGGGTTTAAACCCTTTTGGGAATTCGTGATCCATTACTTCATTAGTGAAGCATAAGGGGTGTGCGGCGCCTCTGTGCCGGGCTATATCGCAACGCGGTTCGTACGAGTCTTGTCTGCTGTGACCGGCTCGGCCGGATTGGCTTTTAGTGTATCCGGCGTGACAATCATCGTCGCGTATTGGTGCGTGCCCCCGTGATCCGTAGATCGATCTTGCATGTTTTGCCTTGTTTTCCAATGCATCTCGGAGGTCCCGTGTGTTGCCCCGGGCCTTGGTATTTTTGTTTGAGTGGCGGCGGGGTGCAGGCTGAACTTCAGGCCGAAACGCCTCTCTGGCTCGGCCACGAGGTGGCCGGTCAGCCGCATTGTACACTGGTGATGTAGGTTTAGATGCTTCCTCCTCGAAGTGGGGTAGCAACCTGCGCTTTGGGTAATTCTTGAAGGGGCGCTCGAGTTCGTCTTCCTCGGCCGCAAGGACTTCGGTCCATCTGTCTGCTAGCAGATCTTAATCAGCTTGAAGCTGTTGTTGCTTTTTCTTCAGGCTATTTACTGTGGCCATAAGCCGACGCTTGAAGCGCTCCTGCTCGACGGGATCCTCAGGCACGATAAATTCTTCATTGCCGAGGCTCACCTCGTCTTCGGAGAGAGGCATGTGATTGTCCTCCTCCGATTCTCCATATGCGGCCCGCTCTGGAGGGCTAGCTTGTTCACCCTCCTGCTCTAAATCGTGCTAGAGGGGATTATTGTCGTCTTCGGCACTATCCGGAGTGTTATTGTATCTTGTGCCGGTATCACTACTTTTGCTATGGCGGGACATGGAGCGGCGCTGCTGACGTCGGCGCTTGGGTTGCTTCTTGGAGGGGTCTTCCTCCGCTGTCTCATCGCCATTGCCTTCTTTGTGGGTGTCCACCATGTATATATCATATGATGAGGTGGCGGTCCAGCGCCCTGTGGGCGATGGTTCCTGTTCATCTCCTACATCGTCGTCCATACCGTCGATGTCTTCGGAGTCGAAGTCGAGCATGTCGGTTAAATCGTCGAAAGTGGCTACTAAGTGGGTGGTGGGTGGGCAGCGAATTTCTTCGCCGTCTGCATCCCATTCTAGCCGGACATAGTTCGGCCAAGGTTCTCCTGACAAGGAGAGAGACCTTAATGAATTTAGCACAAAACCGAAAGGCGAATGCTGAAAGATATCCGCAGAGGCGAACTCCATGATCGGCGCCCAGTCGGATTCGATGGGCACGGATGCAGGCGGCTCGGAGTCCATGGCCGAAGACGAGTCCAGTGGTTCGGCGACACGACTCTCGTAAGGGGTGAAGTCAGTATCCGGCTCTATCGCCACTGAGAGTGCGGCCACAATGGCAGGGTCTATCTCTCCGCTCTCGGATGGCACAATTTGCTCCGAATTGACGGCCGGAGTAGTTGCAGATGCGATCTCTCGAATACTGTCCGACGGCAGAGTTATGTCATGCTCATCATGACTATGCGGTGCACCTGGCATGGGCTCGAATCCGTTAAAGATCAAGTCTCCGCGGATGTCGGTAGTGTAGTTTAAATTTCCGAATCTGACCTGATGGCCAGGGACGTAGCTCTCGATCTGCTCCAGATGGCCAAGCGAATTGGCCTGCAATGCGAAGCCGCCGAATACAAAGATCTGTCCGGGGAGGAAAACCTCTCCCTGGACCGCATCGCTATCGATGATCGAAGGAGCCATCAAGCCTTACGGTGACGACACAGTGGAACTCTCAATGAAAGCACCAATGTCGGTGTCAAAACCATTGGATCTCGGGTAGGGGGTCCCGAACTGTGCGTCTAAGGCGGATGGTAACAGGAGGTAGGGGACACGATATTTACCTAGGTTCAGGCCCTCTTGATGGAGGTAGTACCCAATGTCCTGCTTGATTGTTCTTGATGATATGAGTATTACGAGAGTTGATCTACCACGAGATCGTAGAGGCTAAACCCTAGAAGCTAGCCTATGGTATGATTGTATGTTGTCCTACAGACTAAACCCTTCGCTTTATATAGACACCGGAGGAGGCTAGGGTTACACAGAGTCAGTTACAAGGGAGGAGATCTACATATCCATATTTCCTAGCTTGCCTTCCACGCCAAGGAGAGTCCCATCCGGACACGGGACGAAGTCTTCAATCTTGTATCTTCATAGTCCAATAGTCCGGCAAAAGGATATAGTCCGGCTGTCCGGAGACCCCCTAATCCAGGACTCCCTCAGTAGCCCCTGAACCAGGCTTCAATGACGATGAGTCCGGCGCGCAGTATTGTCTTCGGCATTGCAAGGAGGGTTCCACCTCCGAATACTCAATAGAAGATTTTGAACACCAGAATAGTGTCTCGCTCTGCAAAACAAGTTCCTCATACTACCGTAGAGAGAATAATATTTGCACAAATCCAATCTGCTGACATGTTTGACAGCATGACATCACGTCATGGCCCGGTCATTATTTGAACCGTTTTTCTCAACCAGTACCGCACATAACGCGGGGCGGTTTTCTTGACACGTCTTGTCAAAGCATAGATCGTGTCCCCCTTATTACGGGATTCTCATCAATATGGACGTGGGTAACCCAACCGCGCCATCAATTACGACGCTTGGGGAATAAGAGGTTTTACCAGGTGAGTGGGGGGGCATTCCAGCTAGCTCCCTTCATCCTTTGTTGTTGCAGGAGGCGCATGGAGGAGGATTAATTGGACACTTTGGCGTCAAGAAGACGGAGGATATACTTGCTACACATTTATTTTGGCCAAAGATGAGACGGGATGTTGAGCGTTTTGTTGCTCGCTGCACTACATGTCAAAAAGCTAAGTCATGACTCAATCATCATGGTTTCTATATGCCTTTACCTGTACCTAGTGTTCCTTGGGAGGATATATCTATGGACTTTGTTTTAGGTTTACCTCGAACGAAGAAAGGGAGGGATAGCATATTTGTTGTTGTGGATAGGTTCTCGAAAATGGCACACTTTATACCATGTCAGAAAAGCGATGATGCTGTTAATGTTGCTGATTTGTTCTTCTGTGAAATTATTCGCTTGGATGGTGTGCCAAATACTATTGTTTCAGATCATGATACTAAATTTCTTAGCCACTTTTGGAGATGTTTATGGGCTAAGTTGGGGACTAAACTGCTTTTTAGTACTACTTGTCACCCACAAACTAATGGACAAACTGAAGTAGTCAATAGAACATTGTCTACTATGCTTAGGGCTATTTTGAAGAATAATAAGAAAATGTGGGAAGAATGCTTGCCTCATATTGAATTTGCTTATAATCGTTCATTGCATTCTAGTACTAAGATGTGCCCTTTTGAAATTGTGTATGGTTTCCTACCTCGTGCACCTATTGATTTGTTGCCTCTTCCATCTTCGAAGAAGGTTAATTTTGATGCTAAAGAGCGTGCTAAATTGATTTTAAAAATGCATTAGTTAACTAAGGAAAACATTGAGCGTATGAATGCTAAATATAAACTTGCTGGAGATAAGGGTAGAAACCATGTTGTGTTTGCACCTGGAGATCTTGTTTCGTTACATTTGCGTAAGGATAGATTTCCTAATTTGCGCAAATCAAAGCTAATGCCACGTGCTGATGGTCCTTTTAAGGTGTTAGAGAAAATAAATGATAATGCATATAAACTTCAGCTGCCTATAGATTTTGGGGTTAGTCCCACTCCTAACATTGCAGATTTGAAGCCTTATTTGGGTGAGGAAGATGAGCTTCCGTCGAGGACGACTTCATTTCAAGAAGGGGAGGATGATGAGGACATCAATACCACTGTTACACCCACAGCCCCTGCTGCTATACATACTGGACCAATTACTAGAGCTCGCGCATGCCAATTAAATTATTAGGTACTTCCGTTTCATGGTAATGATTCTAATGTTTATGAGAATATGATGCTGCCTAAATTGGATACATTTGTTTTGCTTGCAAATGAAGGGCCTGGCATGGATAAGAGGGATGAACACTGGAGCAAGACCAAGCATGGAGATGATGGCATGCCCAAGGGGATCAAGTACGTTGTTACAAGTGACGATTTCAACACTTTGAAGGCACCATAAGGAGTGCATGAAGCCTTGGACGAAATATACAAGATGCCACTTCATAAATTTCATCGAGAGGCTATTCTAGGTGCTGTGTCACCTTATTATTGGGCCAGGCCCATGTATTTTCGAAATACTTAAGTATAGGCTGTTTTTAGAGTCCGCATGTATGGGGAAACGAGAGTTAGGGTTGGTTTCGGACCCCTCCTCCAAGGGCCACGAAATTCCCCCCTCTCTCCTCCATATATACAGCCCTTAGGGCATCATTTAGACTTTGGGTTTTGTTTAGATAAAAGTTTGCCATAGCTGCAACTTCGCGTACTTCATTTGTGTTCAACGACCAGACAAATGTGTCACAGAACCCCACCTTGATCAATAAAGCTTTCCTCTTATATTCGCAATATCCAGATTGCAATCTTAGTTTCTTGCTTGTTCTTCATTTGCCTACAGGAAATAGACCTTCGTGGTCAGGTTGATCATGCTCCGGCGTGGTCAATAACCTCTCGGAGTTGGTTTAGCGATTGGTAAGGCACGACGTCTTCGCATGTTCGTAGTCGGATCATCAAAGTTGACTTCCTCCAAAACGATAGCCACCATCTCATCGAAACATCGGGACACGTTCGCCAGTATAAAAAACGATCATAACTTTGTCATTCGGAGTCCGTTTCGGACCCCCAAGTACTCAAAATGCTCGCGACGACCGTGGGAATCTAGAAAATATTTCCAGCTTGCGTAGGAGGCCCGACGGACCATCAAATTCGGCCCCTAAGCAGGACTTTTTTCCCCTGAAAGTCAAAGAACATCATTTGCCATTGCTTTTCAGACAAGGTTCTGAACCCATTGGCACTCCTTTGGAAGGAAATCTGAGAGATTATGGTGAGTATAAACATTAGTCCGCGTGGTAAGGATAAACGTTGCATTCTGCACAAGCTCTATTATCCGTGGAACCCCATTTGGTTGCAAATTCAAGAAAATAAGGCGATTGTAAGCCTTATTCTCCTTATTTTTGCAGTGTGGCATGCCGTAACGTATGTGTGTTACAGCAATAATAGGAGGGCATTCCTGTCATCGAGAAATATATATGTGGAAACAATATCTCCACTATGGAGGACACAAAATTTTGGGGCAGCATGCCAGAACGCGTCACGAGAAAATGAAGTTCTTTCAAGGGCTGCCATATAAAGGGCCAGTGTTCACAAAAACGGTCATAACTTTGTCATTCGGAGTCCGTTTCGGACCCACAAGTACTCAAATTGCTTGCGACGAGTGTGGGAATCTAGAAAATACTTTTGGCTTCTGTAGGAGGCCTGAAGGACCCTCAAATTCAGCCGCTAAGCAGGACTTTCTGACCCTGAAAGTCAAAGAACATTGTTTGTCGTTGCTTTTTAGACATGTTTCTGAACCCATTGGCACTCCTTTGGAAGGAAATCTGAGAGATTATGGTGAGTAAAAACATTAGTCTGTGTGGTAAGGACAAACATTGCATTCTGCACATGCTCTATGATCTGGGGTATCTCATTTGGTTGTAAATTCAAGAAAATAAGGCGATTATAATCCTTATTGTCCTTGTTTTTGCCGTGTGACATGTCGTAACGAACGTGTGTGACAACCAAAAAGAGTAGGGCATTCGTGACATCGGTTAATATATATGTGGAAACAATATTCCAGTATGGAGAACTCAAAAACTTGGGCCAGCGCGCCAGAACGTGTAATGAGAAAATGATGTTCTTTCAAGGACTATCATATAAAGGACCGGTGTTCACAAAAACGGTCATAACTTTGTCATTCCGAGTCCGTTTCGGACCCACAGGTACTCAATATGCTTGTCATGTGCGTGGGGATCTAGAAAATACTTCCAGCTTGCATAGGAGGCCCGGAGGAACCTCAAATTCAAAGTCAAAGAACATCATTTCCTGCTGCTTTTCAGACAAGTTTCTGAACCCATTGGCACTCCTTTGGAAGGAAATCCGAGAGATTATGGTGAGTATAAACATTAGTCTGACTGGGAAGGACGAATGTTGCATTCTGGGCATGCTCTATGATGCGGGGAATCCCATTTGGTTGTAGATTCAAGAAAATAAGTCCACTATAAGCCGTATTCTCCTTGTTTTTGCAGTGTGGCATGCCGTAATGTACGTGTCTTACAGGAAATAATTGGAGGGCATTCCTGGCATCGGTCAATATATATGTGGAAACAATATCTCCACTATGGAGGACACAAAATTTGGAGGCGGCATACCAGAACGCGTCACGAGAAAATGAAGTTCTTTCAAGGACTGCCATATAAAGGACCGGTGTTCACAAAAACGGTCATAACTTTGTCATTTGGAGCCCATTTCGGACCCACAAGTACTCAAAATGCTTGCGATGAACGTGAAAATCTAGAAAATACTTCCATCTTGGGTTGGAGGGCCGAAGAAACCTCAAATTCGGCCCCTAAGAAGGACTTTTTTCCCCTGAAAGTCAAAGAACATCATTTGCCATTGCTTTTCAGACAAGGTTCTGAACCCATTGGCACTCCTTTGGAAGGAAATCTGAGAGATTATGGTGAGTATAAACATTAGTCCGCGTGGTAAGGATAAACGTTGCATTCTGCACAAGCTCTATTATCCGTGGAACCCCATTTGGTTGCAAATTCAAGAAAATAAGGCGATTGTAAGCCTTATTCTCCTTATTTTTGCAGTGTGGCATGCCGTAACGTATGTGTGTTACAGCAATAATAGGAGGGCATTCCTGTCATCGAGAAATATATATGTGGAAACAATATCTCCACTACGGAGGACACAAAATTTTGGGGCAGCATGCCAGAACGCGTCACGAGAAAATGAAGTTCTTTCAAGGGCTGCCATATAAAGGGCCGGTGTTCACAAAAACGGTCATAACTTTGTCATTCGGAGTCCGTTTCGGACCCACAAGTACTCAAATTGCTTGCGACGAGTGTGGGAATCTAGAAAATACTTTTGGCTTCTGTAGGAGGCCTGAAGGACCCTCAAATTCAGCCTCTAAGCAGGACTTTCTGACCCTGAAAGTCAAAGAACATTGTTTGTCGTTGCTTTTTAGACATGTTTCTGAACCCATTGGCACTCCTTTGGAAGGAAATCTGAGAGATTATGGTGAGTAAAAACATTAGTCTGTGTGGTAAGGACAAACATTGCATTCTGCACATGCTCTATGATCAGGGGTATCTCATTTGGTTGTAAATTCAAGAAAATAAGGCGATTATAATCCTTATTGTCCTTGTTTTTGCCGTGTGACATGTCGTAACGAACGTGTGTGACAACCAAAAAGAGTAGGGCATTCGTGACATCGGTTAATATATATGTGGAAACAATATTCCAGTATGGAGAACTCAAAAACTTGGGCCAGCGCGCCAGAACGTGTAATGAGAAAATGATGTTCTTTCAAGGACTATCATATAAAGGACCGGTGTTCACAAAAACGGTCATAACTTTGTCATTCCGAGTCCGTTTCGGACCCACAGGTACTCAATATGCTTGTCATGTGCGTGGGGATCTAGAAAATACTTCCAGCTTGCATAGGAGGCCCGGAGGAACCTCAAATTCAAAGTCAAAGAACATCATTTCCTGCTGCTTTTCAGACAAGTTTCTGAACCCATTGGCACTCCTTTGGAAGGAAATCCGAGAGATTATGGTGAGTATAAACATTAGTCTGACTGGGAAGGACGAATGTTGCATTCTGGGCATGCTCTATGATGCGGGGAATCCCATTTGGTTGTAGATTCAAGAAAATAAGTCCACTATAAGCCGTATTCTCCTTGTTTTTGCAGTGTGGCATGCCGTAATGTACGTGTCTTACAGGAAATAATTGGAGGGCATTCCTGGCATCGGTCAATATATATGTGGAAACAATATCTCCACTATGGAGGACACAAAATTTGGAGGCGGCATACCAGAACGCGTCACGAGAAAATGAAGTTCTTTCAAGGACTGCCATATAAAGGACCGGTGTTCACAAAAACAGTCATAACTTTGTCATTTGGAGCCCATTTCGGACCCACAAGTACTCAAAATGCTTGCGATGAACGTGAAAATCTAGAAAATACTTCCATCTTGGGTTGGAGGGCCGAAGAAACCTCAAATTCGGCCCCTAAGAAGGACTTTTTTCCCCTGAAAGTCAAAGAACATCATTTGCCATTGCTTTTCAGACAAGGTTCTGAACCCATTGGCACTCCTTTGGAAGGAAATCTGAGAGATTATGGTGAGTATAAACATTAGTCCGCGTGGTAAGGATAAACGTTGCATTCTGCACAAGCTCTATTATCCGTGGAACCCCATTTGGTTGCAAATTCAAGAAAATAAGGCGATTGTAAGCCTTATTCTCCTTATTTTTGCAGTGTGGCATGCCGTAACGTATGTGTGTTACAGCAATAATAGGAGGGCATTCCTGTCATCGAGAAATATATATGTGGAAACAATATCTCCACTATGGAGGACACAAAATTTTGGGGCAGCATGCCAGAACGCGTCACGAGAAAATGAAGTTCTTTCAAGGGCTGCCATATAAAGGGCCGGTGTTCACAAAAACGGTCATAACTTTGTCATTCGGAGTCCGTTTCGGACCCACAAGTACTCAAATTGCTTGCGACGAGTGTGGGAATCTAGAAAATACTTTTGGCTTCTGTAGGAGGCCTGAAGGACCCTCAAATTCAGCCGCTAAGCAGGACTTTCTGACCCTGAAAGTCAAAGAACATTGTTTGTCGTTGCTTTTTAGACATGTTTCTGAACCCATTGGCACTCCTTTGGAAGGAAATCTGAGAGATTATGGTGAGTAAAAACATTAGTCTGTGTGGTAAGGACAAACATTGCATTCTGCACATGCTCTATGATCTGGGGTATCTCATTTGGTTGTAAATTCAAGAAAATAAGGCGATTATAACCCTTATTGTCCTTGTTTTTGCCGTGTGACATGTCGTAACGAACGTGTGTGACAACCAAAAAGAGTAGGGCATTCGTGACATCGGTTAATATATATGTGGAAACAATATTCCAGTATGGAGAACTAAAAACTTGGGCCAGCGCGCCAGAACGTGTAATGAGAAAATGATGTTCTTTCAAGGACTATCATATAAAGGACCGGTGTTCACAAAAACGGTCATAACTTTGTCATTCCGAGTCCGTTTCGGACCCACAGGTACTCAATATGCTTGTCATGTGCGTGGGGATCTAGAAAATACTTCCAGCTTGCATAGGAGGCCCGGAGGAACCTCAAATTCAAAGTTAAAGAACATCATTTCCTGCTGCTTTTTAGACAAGTTTCTGAACCCATTGGCACTCCTTTGGAAGGAAATCCGAGAGATTATGGTGAGTATAAACATTAGTCTGACTGGGAAGGACGAATGTTGCATTCTGCGCATGCTCTATGATGCGGGGAATCCCATTTGGTTGTAGATTCAAGAAAATAAGTCCACTATAAGCCGTATTCTCCTTGTTTTTGCAGTGTGGCATGCCGTAATGTACGTGTCTTACAGGAAATAATTGGAGGGCATTCCTGGCATCGGTCAATATATATGTGGAAACAATATCTCCACTATGGAGGACACAAAATTTGGAGGCGGCATACCAGAACGCGTCACGAGAAAATGAAGTTCTTTCAAGGACTGCCATATAAAGGATCGGTGTTCACAAAAACGGTCATAACTTTGTCATTTGGAGCCCATTTCGGACCCACAAGTACTCAAAATGCTTGCGATGAACGTGAAAATCTAGAAAATACTTCCATCTTGGGTTGGAGGGCCGAAGAAACCTCAAATTCGGCCCCTAAGCAGGACTTTTTTCCCCTGAAAGTCAAAGAACATCATTTGCCATTGCTTTTCAGACAAGGTTCTGAACCCATTGGCACTCCTTTGGAAGGAAATCTGAGAGATTATGGTGAGTATAAACATTAGTCCGCATGGTAAGGATAAACGTTGCATTCTGCACAAGCTCTATTATCCGTGGAACCCCATTTGGTTGCAAATTCAAGAAAATAAGGCGATTGTAAGCCTTATTCTCCTTATTTTTGCAGTGTGGCATGCCGTAACGTACGTGTGTTACAGCAATAATAGGAGGGCATTCCTGTCATCGAGAAATATATATGTGGAAACAATATCTCCACTATGGAGGACACAAAATTTTGGGGCAGCATGCCAGAACGCGTCACGAGAAAATGAAGTTCTTTCAAGGGCTGCCATATAAAGGGCCGGTGTTCACAAAAACGGTCATAACTTTGTCATTCGGAGTCCGTTTCGGACCCACAAGTACTCAAATTGCTTGCGACGAGTGTGGGAATCTAGAAAATACGTTTGGCTTCTTTAGGAGTCCTAAAGGATCCTCAAATTCAGCCACTAAGTAGGACTTTCTGACCCTGAAAGTCAAAGAACATCGTTTGTCGTTGCTTTTTAGACATGTTTCTGAACCCATTGGCACTCCTTTGGAAGGAAATCTGAGAGATTATGGTGAGTATAAACATTAGTCTGCATGGTAAGGACAAACATTGCATTCTGCACATGCTCTATCATCTGGGGTATCTCATTTGGTTGTAAATTCAAGAAAATAAGGCGATTATAATCCTTATTGTCCTTGTTTTTGCCGTGTGACATGTCGTAACGAACGTGTGTGACAACCAAAAAGAGTAGGGCATTCCTGACATCGGTTAATATATATGTGGAAACAATATTCCAGTATGGAGAACTCAAAAATTTCGGCCGGCGTGCTAGAACGTGTAACGAGAAAATGATGTTCTTTCAAGGACTATCATATAAAGGACCGGTGTTCACAAAAACGGTCATAACTTTGTCATTCCGAGTCCGTTTCGGACCCACAGGTACTCAATATGCTTGTCTTGTGTGTGGGGATCTAGAAAATACTTCCATCTTGCATAGGAGGCCTGGAGGAACCTCAAATTCCGCCCCTAAGCAGGACTTTTTGCCCCTCAAAGTCAAAGAACATCATTTCCTGCTGCTTTTCAAACAAGTTTCTGAACCCATTGGCACTCCTTTGGAAGGAAATCCGAGAGATTATGGTGAGTATAAACATTAGTCTGCCTGGGAAGGACAAATGTTGCATTCCGGGCATGCTCTATGATGCGGGGAATCCCATTTGGTTGTAGATTCAAGAAAATAAGGCGACTATAAGCCGTATTCTCCTTGTTTTTGCAGTGTGGCATGCCGTAATGTACGTGTGTTACAGGAAATAATTGGAGTGCATTCCTGGCATCGGTCAATATATATGTGGAAACAATATCACCACTATGGAGGACACAAATTTGGAGGCGGCATACCAGAACGCGTCACGAGAAAATGAAGTTCTTTCAAGGACTGCCATATAAAGGAACGGTGTTCACAAAAACGGTCATAACTTTGTCATTTGGAGCCCATTTCGGACCCACAAGTACTCAAAATGCTTGCGATGAACGTGAAAATCTAGAAAATACTTCAATCTTGGGCTGGAGGGCCGAAGAAACCTCAAATTCGGCCCCTAAGCAGGACTTTTTCCCCCTGAAAGTCAAACAACATCATTTGCCGTTGCTTCTCAGACAAGGTTCTGAACCCATTGGCACTCCTTTTGAAGGAAATCTGAGAGATTATGGTGAGTATAAACATTAGTCCGCGTGGTAAGGATAAACGTTGCATTCTGCACAAGCTCTATTATCCGTGGAACCCCATTTGGTTGCAAATTCAAGAAAATAAGGCGATTGTAAACCTTATTCTCCTTATTTTTGCAGTGTGGCATGCCGTAACGTACGTGTGTTACAGCAATAATAGGAGGCCATTCCTGTCATCGATCAATATATATGTGGAAGCAATATCTCCACTATGGAGGACACAAAATTTTGGGGCGGCATGCCAGAACGCCTCACGAGAAAATGAAGTTCTTTCAAGGGCTGCCATATAAAGGGCCGGTGTTCACAAAAACGGTCATAACTTTGTCATTCGGAGTCCGTTTCGGACCCACAAGTACTCAAATTGCTTGCGACGAGTGTGGGAATCTAGAAAATACTTTTGGCTTCTGTAGGAGGCCTGAAGGACCCTCAAATTCAGCCGCTAAGCAGGATTTTCTGACCCTGAAAGTCAAAGAACATCATTTGTCGTTGCTTTTTAGACAAGTTTCTGAACCCATTGGCACTCCTTTGGAAGGAAATCCGAGAGATTATGGTGAGTATAAACATTAGTCTGCGTGGTAAGGACAAACATTGCATTCTGCACATGCTCTATGATCTGGGGTATCTCATTTGGTTGTAAATTCAAGAAAATAAGGCGATTATAATCCTTATTGTCCTTGTTTTTGCCGTGTGACATGTCGTAACGAACGTGTGTGACAACCAAAAAGAGTAGGGCATTCCTGGCATCGGTTAATATATATGTGGAAACAATATTCCAGTATGAAGAACTCAAAAATTTGGGCCGGCGCGCCAGAACGTGTAACGAGAAAATGATGTTCTTTCAAGGACTACCATATAAAGGACCGGTGTTCACAAAAACGGTCATAACTTTGTCATTCCGAGTCCGTTTCGGACCCACATGTACTCAATATGCTTGTGGTGTGCGTGGGGATCCAGAAAATACTTCCAACTTGCATAGGAGGCCCGGAGGAACCTCAAATTCCTACCCTAAGCAGGACTTTTTGCCCCTCAAAGTCAAAGAACATCATTTCCTGCTACTTTTCAAACAAGTTTCTGAACCCATTGGCACTCCTTTGGAAGGAAATCCGAGAGATTATGGTGAGTATAAACATTAGTCTGCCTGGGAAGGACAAATGTTGCATTCCGGGCATGCTCTATGATGCGGCGAATCCCATTTGGTTGTAGATTCAAGAAAATAAGGCGACTATAAGCCGTATTCTCCATGTTTTTGCAGTGTGGCATGCCGTAATGTACGTGTGTTACAGGAAATAATTGGAGGGCATTCCTGACATCGGTCAATATATATGTGGAAACAATATCTCCACAATGGAGGACACAAATTTGGAGGCGGCATACCAGAACGCGTCACGAGAAAATGAAGCTCTTTCAAGGACTGCCATATAAAGGACCGGTGTTCACAAAAACGGTCATAACATTGTCATTTGGAACCCATTTCGGACCCACAAGTACTCAAAATGCTCGTGACGAACGTGGAAATCTAGAAAATACTTCCATCTTGGGCTGGAGGGCCGAAGAAACCTCAAATTCGCCCCCTAAGCAGGACTTTTTCCCCTGAAAGTCAAAGAACATCATTTGCCGTTGCTTTTCAGACAAGGTTCTGAACCCATTGGCACTCCTTTGGAAAGAAATCTGAGAGATTATGGTGAGTATAAACATTAGTCCACGTGGTAAGGATAAACGTTGCATTCTACACATGGTCTACTATCCCTGGAACCCCATTTGTTTGCAAATTCAAGAAAATAAGGCGATTGTAAGCCTTATTCTCCTTATTTTTGAAGTGTGGCATGCCGTAACGTACATGTGTTACAGCAATGATAGTAGGGCATTCCTGTCATCGATCAATATATATGTGGAAACAATATCTCCACTATGGAGGACACAAAAGTTTGGGGTGGCATGCCAGAACGTGTCACGAGAAAATGAAGTTCTTTCAAGGACTGCCATATAAAGGGCCGGTGTTCACAAAAACGGTCATAACTTTGTCATTTGGAACCCATTTCGGACCCACAAGTACTCAAAATGCTTGCGACGAATGTGAAAATCTAGAAAATGCTTCCATCTTGGGCTGGAGGGCCGAAGAAACCTCAAATTCGGCCCCTAAGCAGGACTTTTTTCCCCTGAAAGTCAAAGAACATCATTTGCCGTTGCATTTCAGACAAGGTTCTGAACCCATTGGCACTCCTTTGGAAGGAAATCTGAGAGATTATGGTGAGTATAAACATTAGTCCACGTGGTAAGGATAAACGTTGCATTCTGCACAAGCTCTATTATCCGTGGAACCCCATTTGGTTGCAAATTCAAGAAAATAAGGTGATTGTAAGCCTTATTCTCCTTATTTTTGCACTGTGGCATGCCGTAACGTACGTGTGTTACAGCAATAATAGGAGGGCATTCCTGTCATCGATCAATATATATGTGGAAACAATATCTCCGCTATGGAGGACACAAAATTTTGGGGCGGCATGCGAGAACGCGTCATGAGAAAATGAAGTTCTTTCAAGGACTGCCATATAAAGGGCCAGTGTTCACAAAAACGGTCATAACTTTGTCATTCGGAGTCCGTTTCGGACCCACAAGTACTCAAATTGCTTGCGACGAGTGTGGGAATCTAGAAAATACGTTTGGCTTCTGTAGGAGGCCTGAAGGATCCTCAAATTCAGCCGCTAAGCAGGACTTTCTGACCCTGAAAGTCAAAGAACATCGTTTGTCGTTGCTTTTTAGACATGTTTCTGAACCCATTGGTACTCCTTTGGAAGGAAATCTGAGAGATTATGGTGAGTATAAACATTAGTCTGCATGGTAAGGACAAACATTGCATTCTGCACATGCTCTATGATCTGGGGTATCTCATTTGGTTGTAAATTCAAGAAAATAAGGCGATTATAATCCTTATTGTCCTTGTTTTTGCCGTGTGACATGTCGTAACGAACGTGTGTGACAACCAAAAAGAGTAGGGCATTCCTGGCATCGGTTAATATATATGCGGAAACAATATTCCAGTATGGAGAACTCAAAAGTTTGGGCCGGCGTGCCAGAACGTGTAACAAGAAACCTCAAATTCGGTCCCTAAGCAGGACTTTTTTCCATTGAAAGTCAAAGAACATCATTTGCCGTTGCTTTTCAGACAAGGTTCTGAACCCATTGGCACTCCTTTGGAAGGAAATCCGAGAGATTATGGTGAGTATAAACATTAGTCTACCTGGGAAGGACAAATGTTGCATTCTGGGCATGCTGTATGATGCGGGGAATCCTATTTGTTTGTAGATTCAAGAAAATAAGGCGACTATAAGCCATATTCTCCTTGTTTTTGCAGTGTGGCATGCTGTAATGTACATGTGTTACAGGAAATAATTGGAGGGCATTCCTGGCATCAGTCAATATATATGTGGAAACAATATCTCCACTATGGAGGACACAAAATTTGGAGGCGGCATACCAGAACGCGTCACGAGAAAATGAAGTTCTTTCAAGGACTGCCATATAAAGGACCGGTGTTCACAAAAACGTTCATAACTTTGTCATTTGGAGCCCATTTCGGACCCACAAGTACTCAAAATGCTCGCGACGAATGTGGAAATCTAGAAAATACTTCCATCTTGGGCTGGAGGGCCGAAGAAACCTCAAATTCGGCCCCTAAGCAGGACTTTTTTCCCCTGAAAGTCAAAGAACATCGTTTGTCGATGCTTTTTAGACAAGTTTCTGAACCCATTGGCACTCCTTTGGAAGGAAATCCGAGAGATTATGGTGAGTATAAACATTTGTCTGCGTGGTAAGGACAAACATTGCATTCTGCACATGCTCTATGATCTGGGGTATCTCATTTGGTTCTAAATTCAAGAAAATAAGGCGATTATAGTCCTTATTGACCTTGTTTTTGCCGTGTGACATGTCGTAACGA
Source organism: Triticum urartu (assembly GCF_056163025.1). Taxonomy (NCBI): domain Eukaryota; kingdom Viridiplantae; phylum Streptophyta; class Magnoliopsida; order Poales; family Poaceae; genus Triticum; species Triticum urartu. Next base: position 235,991,889 of record NC_141877.1, read on the forward strand.
ATGTGTGTGACAACCAAAAAGATTAGGGTATTCCTGGCATCGGTTAATATATATGTGGAAACAATATTCCAGTATGGAGAACTCAAAAATTTGGTCCGGCGCGCCAGAACGTGTAACGAGAAAATGATGTTCTTTCAAGGACTACCATATAAAGAACCGGTGTTCACAAAAATGGTCATAACTTTGTCATTCCGAGTCTGTTTCGGACCCACAGGTACTCAATATGCTTGTGATGTGTGTGGGGATCTAGAAAATACTTCCAGCTTGCATAGGAGGCCCGGAGGAACCTAAAATTCCGCCCCTAAGAAGGACTGTTTGCCCTCCAAAGTCAAAGAACATCAATTCCTGCTGATTTTCAGACAAGTTTCTGAACCCATTGGCACTCCTTTGGAAGGAAATCCGAGAGATTATGGTGAGTATAAACATTAGTCTGCCTGGGAAGGACAAATGTTGCATTCTGGGCATGCTCTATGATGCGGGGAATCCCATTTGGTTGTAGATTCAAGAAAATAAGGCGACTATAAGCCATATTCTCCTTGTTTTTGTAGTGTGGCATGCCGTAATGTACGTGTGTTACAGGAAATAATTGGAGGGCATTCCTGGCATCCGTCAATATATATGTGGAAACAATATCTCCACTATGGAGGACACAAAATTTGGAGGCGGCATACCAGAACGTGTCATGAGAAAATGATGTTCTTTCAAGGACTGCCATATAAAGGACCAGTGTTCACAAAAACGGTCATAACTTTGTCATTTGCAGCCCATTTCGGACCCACAAGTACCCAAAATGCTCGCGACGAATGTGGACATCTAGAAAATACTTCCATCTTGGGCTGGAGGGCCGAAGAAACCTCAAATTCAGCCCCTAGGCAGGACTTTTTCCCCCTGAAAGTCAAAGAACATCATTTGTCGTTGCTTTTCAGGCAAGGTTCTGAACCCATTGGCACTCCTTTGGAAACAAATCTGAGAGATTATGGTGAGTATAAACATTAGTCCGCGTGGTAAGGATAAACGTTGCATTCTACACATGCTCTATTATCCGTGGAACCCCATTTGTTTGCAAATTCAAGAAAATAAGGCGATTGTAAGCCTTATTCTCCTTACTTTTGCAGTGTGGCATGCCGTAACGTACGTGTGTTACAGCAATGATAGTAGGGCATTCCTGTCATCGATCAATATATATGTGGAAACAATATCTCCGCTATGGAGGACACAAAAGTTTGGGGCGGCATGCCAGAACGTGTCACGAGAAAATGAAGTTCTTTCAAGGACTGCCATATAAAGGGCCGGTGTTCACAAAAACGGTAATAACTTTGTCATTCAGAGTCCGTTTCGGACCCACAAGTACTCAAATTGCTTGCGACGAGTGTGGGAATCTAGAAAATACTTTTGGCTTCTGTAGGAGGCTTGAAGGACCCTCAAATTCAGCCTCTAAGCAGGACTTTCTGACCATGAAAGTCAAAGAACATCGTTTGTCATTGCTTTTTAGACAAGTTTCTGAACCCATTGGCACTCCTTTGGAAGGAAATCCGAGAGATTATGGTGAGTATAAACATTAGTCTGCATGGTAAGGACAAACATTGCATTCTGCACATGCTCTATGATCTGGGGTATCTCATTTGGTTGTAAATTCAAGAAAATAAGGCGATTATAATCCTTATTGTCCTTGTTTTTGCCGTGTGACATGTCGTAACGAACGTGTGTGACAACTAAAAAGACTAGGGCATTCCCGGCATCGGTTAATATATATGTGGAAACAATATTCCAGTATGGAGAACTCAAAAATTTGGGCCGGCGCGCCAGAACGTGTAATGAGAAAATGATGTTCTTTGAAGGATTGCCATATAAAGGACCGATGTTCACAAAAACAGTCATAACTTTGTCATTCCGAGTCCGTTTCGGACCCACAAGTACTCAATATGCTCGTGAAGTGCGTGGGAATCTTGAATATACTTCCAGCTTGCGTAGGAGGCCCGGAGGAACCTCAAATTCCGCCCCTAAGCAGGACTTTTTGCCCCTCAAAGTCAAAGAACATCATTTCCTGCTGCTTTTCCGACAAGTTTCTGAACCCATTGGCACTCGTTTGGAAGGAAATCCGAGAGATTATGGTGAGTATAAACATTAGTCTGCCTAGGAAGGACAAATGTTGCATTCTGGGCATGCTCTATGATGCGGGGAATCCCATTTGGTTGTAGATTCAAGAAAATAAGGCGACTATAAGCCGTATTCTCCTTGTTTTTGCAGTGTGGCATGCCGTAATGTACGCGTGTTACAGGAAATAATTGGAGGGCATTCCTACCATCGGTCAATATATATGTGGAAACAATATCTCCACTATGGAGGTGTAACGCCCCGGATATAACTTTCCCAATTTGTACTCCAACTCTTGTCGTTTCCGATGTAAGTTATATTTATTTCTCGGGTTCGGCTCTTTGTCTCCGTGTGTTGTTTTTCGTTTTCATGCATCTCATATCATGTCATCATGTGCATTGCATTCGCATACGTGTTCGTCTCATGCATTCGAGCATTTTCCCCGTTGTCCGTTTTGCATTCCGGTGCTTCGTTCTCCTCCGGTGGTCATTTCTAGCTTTCTTTCATGTGTGGGCATTAAATGTTTCCGGATTGGATCGAGACTTGCCAAGCGGCCTTGGTTTACTACCGGTAGACCGCCTGTCAAGTTTCGTATCAATTGGACTTCGTTTGGTACTCCAACGGTTAACCGAGGGACCGAAAAGGCCTCGTGTGTGTCGCAGCCCAACACCCCTCCATTTTGGCCCAAACCCACCAAACTCTGCTCCATGTCCTAGAGCGTTCGATCACGATCGCGTGGCCGAAAACCGCACCTCATTTGAACTCTCCTAGCTCCACTTATGCCTATAAATACACCGCCTTCGTTTTCGGATCTCCTCCCCCACGAAACCCTAGCTTAAAAAAAACAGAGATCCCGCCGCCGACGGACATGTCCGGAGCCTAGCCGGACACGTCCGCCGCGCCCCCTCACCACTCCCCAAGCGCCACGTGGCGGGCGGACCACTTCCCCGCCGCCGCTCCCGCCGGCCCGCCCAGGCCCGAGGCGGGCCCGCTCCCGCGCCCGACCGGGCCAATCACCGCCGCCGCCCGGGAGCTTCTTCCCTGCGCCCGGCCGCCGACCCCTCCGCCGTCAACTCCACCACCGCCGCGGCGCCCTTCGCCACCACCGGCCGCCGCCGCCCTCTCCTACCGCCGCCTCGCCGCCTCCTCCAACCGCCGGCGCCGCCTTGCCATGACTTGCACCGTAATGAGTGCATCGAGCTCGTTTACATGCCTTCGTGAGTTAACTTTCAGCATGTCTCAGTTTTCACTAAGTCTGAAAACTGATTGTGTTTTAGCTATGTTCGGGTGCTTGTTAGTATATTTTGTGATCCCTTTTGGCCCCAGGTCACTTTGGGACTTTTGTTAATATTGTTGAGTAGCTCCATGCCATGTTTGTCTTTGTCATGTTCAGGTCATGTATCATGTTGTTTTGCTGCTCCGAAGAGGGCTCCGTGATCTGAAATTTCAGACAAGTGTTAATTTCACTAAGTCTGAGATCTGTTTTGCATTTGCGTTTTTGCCATGCTTGTTTGAACCTCATAATGGATGAATTGGCCGTAGCTCAGTGCTAGTCTTTTGTTAAGCATCTTGTGTGAATCCCTGCCATGTATTTTTTTGTCATGTTTGGGTGCTATAGCATGTTCATTTCGTTACATTTAGATGCCGACTTGCTGTAAATCGCAGACCGGTGTCATATCTTGAATCGCTTGCCATTTCCAAACCGTAACTCCGATTCCGGTGTTCTTTATATCGTTTTGAAGCGATTTCATCCCCTCTTTCCAGTGGCACACTTGGCTTTCCAAGTTGAGGCCAGGTTCATGCATTTCCTGTCATATCATGCATTTTGCATCCCGCATCGCATCCCGCATAGCATGCCATCATTGCATTTTATTGTTTGAGTTTGCACATGGTTGATTGTATCCTTGTTGCTTGTTTGTCTTGTTTGGGTAGAGATGGGAGACGAGTTCGCTAACGAGGAGCCCGTTGAGTTTGCTTTTAAGGATCCAGTGAACTCTGACAACTGTGCAGGCAAGATGATCATACCCTCGAAATCACTACTATCTTTGCTATGCTAGTTTGCTCGCTCTTTTGCTATGCCATTGCTACGATGCCTACCTTTTGCTTGTCAGCCTCCCAATTGCCATGTCAACCTCTAACCCACCTTGTCCTAGCAAACCCTTGATTGGCTATGTTACCGCTTTGCTCAGCCCCTCTTATAGCGTTGCTAGTTGCAGGTGAAGTTTGGAGGTCGTTCCTTGTTGGAACATCTTTTATTTACTTGTTGGGATATCATTATATTGCTATGTTATCTTAATTCATCTAAATACTTGGTAAAGGGTGGAAGGCTCGGCTTCTCGCCTAGTGTTTTGTTCCACTCTTGCCGCCCTAGTTTCCGTCATATCGGTGTTATGTTCCCGGATTTTTGCGTTCCTTACGCGGTTGGGTTATAATGGGAACCCCTTGATATTTCGCCTTGATTAAAGCTTTTTCAGCAATGCCCAACATTGGTTTTACCATTCGCCACCTAGCCTTTTCTTTCCCTTGGGTTCTGCAGACTCAATGGTCATTTTATTTTAACCCCCCCGGGCCAGTGCTCCTCTGAGTGTTGGTCCAAACCGTCAGCCGCCGGTGGCTACCAGGGGCAACTTTGGGCTGGCCTACCGGAAGTTTGGACAATCTGAGTGTGCCCTGAGAACGAGATATGTGCAGCTCCTATCGGGATTTGTCGGCACATTCGGGCGGTGTTGCTGGTCTTGTTTTAACCCGTCGAAGTGTCTTGAGTTACCGAGATACTGAGTCTGATCGGAACGTCTTGGGAGGAGGTCTATTCCTTCGCCGACCGTGAGAGCTTGTCATGGGCTAAGTTGGGACTCCCCTGCAGGGATTGAACTTTCGAAAGCCGCGCCCGCGGTTATGGGCAGATGGGAATTTGTTAATGTCCGGTTGTAGATAACTTGAACCTTAATTAATTAAAATGAATCAACTGAGTGTGTTACCGTGATGGCCTCTTCTCGGCGGAGTCCGGGAAGCGGACACGGTGTTGGAATAATGTTTGCGCAGGTTGTTCTCTAGCTTCTCGCCCGTGCTTTGCCTCCTCTTCTCGCTCTCTTTTGCGTATAAGTTAGCCACCATACTTGCTAGCTGATTGCCGCAGCTCCACATATATTTGCCTTAACATTCCTATAAGCTTAAATAGTCTTGATCGTGAGGGTGCGAGATTGCTGAGTCCCTGTGGCTCACAGATTACTATAACTCCAGATGCAGGTCCAGGTGATTCCGCTCCAGGTGACGAGTACGAGCTCAAGTGGGAGTTCGACGAGGACTCTCAGCGTTACTACGTTTCCTTTCCCGATGATCAGTAGTGGTGCCCAGTTGGGGGTGATTGGGACCGTTGTCGCATGTTGGATTTTCTTCTATTTTGGCGCCATAGTTGGGCCATGAGTGTTTTGGATGATGTAATGTTATTTTTGTACTTGATTGACGTGGCGAGTGTAAGCCAACTTTGTTCTCCCCTTTTATTATTACATTACATGGGATGTTTGTGAAGATTGCCTAACTTGCGACATATGCCTTCAATGCGATTATGTCTCTAAGTCGTGCCTCGACACGTGGGAGCTATAGTCGCATCGAGGGTCTTACAAGTTGGTAATCAGAGCCTTCCCCGACCTTAGGAGCCCCATTGCTTGATCGTTTTTAGCGGCCGAGTTGTGTCTAGAAAAATGTTTTGAGTCTTTAGGAATTATATATCGGAGATTTTAGGAATTGTTTTTACTTCCCAGTCTCCTCATCACTCTGGTAAGGCATCCTGACGTAGAGTTTTGACTCTTCTCTTCTCAAATTTCACTAAAAAAATTTAGGATCACGCGAGCATCTTGGAATCGTTCCGATGGCTTATGATGAGAACATTGTCTTGGTGCCTCCTGTCAGGGGTTTAGTGGAAGTGTCCCGGGGAGTTGAGCTCTGAGGTGTTGTCATCATAATTTTATCGTTGCAATTCTGGAATACTTGAGATATGTTCGCCGACATCGAAAATCTCTTTTATGCAGTTCGTTGGTGAGATAACCTCGATGCCACCCAGTACTGGGGCGGGAGTTCAGGAGTATCGCCATAACTTGTATAACGGATGCTTTTCGAAGGTTGAGGTAGATGGTGTCCGAAGTTTTCTTGGTTATGTGTTGAAGGATGGATACAGCTGGATGTAGGATTTGCTAGTTTGGGTGAGATATTATGCTTCCCCTGTATCCCCAACACCTGATTGCATAACCGGAAAAGTTCGGGAGTTTCATAGGTGGGAATTCTAGTAGCTCTAGTTCTTCTTCCACGAATATTGGTTTGAGATTGGGATTTCTTACCGATTATTCATTCTTGATCCGAACCCTGTTGAATTATTTCTCTACCTTAATTCTACGTGGCTTCTCAATTTATGGATATGTGACCATTTGAAGAGGAATGCATTCGTTCATTTTGTCCGGATGTGAAGACTATATGTTGCAATTTTCATTCCATTGGTTTCAGCTTCAATATTTATCTGTCAATGTGCTAATGGTGGTCACCCTCTTCAGGATGGCTCCTCCAACGCGCACGACTCCGAATCCTGATCCGCCACCACCGCCACCTCCTCTAGAGGCATGGCAAGCTGTGATGGCCGCAACCAATGCAAACACACAGCTGATCATGCAAATTCTTCAAGAGCGCAATCAAGGTAGTCAAGGGAATCAAGGCAGCAATCAGGGTCACTTTTCTACACTCAACCAGTTCCTTGCTAATGGGCCAAAGACTTTCAGCAATTGTGTTGAGGCAACCGATGCTGACGATTGGCTTGTGGATCTGTGTAAGCATTTCGAGTGCAGCAACGTCAGGCGTGAGGACTTTGTTAAGTTTGCTTCCTTCCAACTAAAAGATCAAGCTGCAGAATGGTTCCAGCAGTACAAGGATTCCAGAGGTGTACGTGTTATCACTTGGGATGATTTCCATTGAGATTTCCGAGCTCATCATATTCCACAGAGCGTGGTTGAAAGCAAGCGTGAGGAATTTCACAATCTGAAGCAAGGCTCTTTGTCTGTCTATGACTACAACAAGTTGTTCCAGAAGCTCGCCCGCTTTGCCAAGAAGGACGTCCCTGATGAGAAGATCATGATATATCAGTTCAGGGGTGGTCTCAGAGAAGATATTCTGCTCGCTCTTGTTCTCTTCGAGCCCTTGAGATACGATGAGTTCTACAACATGGCACTGAAGCAAGAGGCTGCTCAGTTGAGGTGTGATGCTTCCAGGAAGCGAGTCAGAGATGTTACTCCTTCTTCCTCTACTCAACTGGCCAAGCAGCAGAAGTTTTGGCTTCCTCCTCCTCCGTTCCGTCAGCCGTATCAGCAGAAGAGCAAAGGTGGCAGTGGTTCTTCCGGCCCACCCAACCCTGGCTTTCAGAACAAGACTTCGTCTCAAGCTCCAAGATCGAGTGCTCCGTATCACCGTCCGCTTTCAGAGGTCATGTGCAACAAGTGCCAACAGAAGGGTCACTATGCCAACAAGTGTTTCAACCAGAGGCATCTTCCTCCTCCTCCTCCTGTCAGATCGGCAAGTACAGTTGTGGTCAAGCATAACCCCAAGCATGCCAAGGTCAATTTGATGAATGCAGCTCAGGCAGAGGACTCGTCAGATGTGATCATGGGTAACCTTCCTATTAATGATAAACCTGCAAAAGTTCTTTTTGACACTGGTGCATCGCATTGCTTCATCTCAAAACCTTTTGCATCTAAGCATGAGTTGACTTCCCAAGTTATGCATAAACCGTTCGCAGTCGTCTCTCCGGGTAAATGTTTGCTTGCTAATCACGAGGTTCCGGATATTTCTATAATGATGGGTGATTTCAAGTTTCTGGCTTCCCCAATGGTTCTTGGTAACTCGGATATTGATCTTATTCTCGGCATGGATTGGCTTTCTAAGCACAAGGCTCAGCTTGATTGTGCAGCCAGGCAGATTCAAGTGACTCATTCGTCTGAGGATGTAATTGTCTTTGCCGCTCGGGATAATTCCATCCGTCTGTTTTCTCTCAATGAGAAGGGTGAATTGGATGCCATCTCTCAAATTCCAGTCGTTTGCGAATATCAAGACGTCTTTCCAGAAGAGCTTCCAGGAATGCCTCCGCACCGGCCAGTTGAATTCGTTATTGAACTTGAGCCTGGCACGGAACCTGTGTGCAAACATCCTTACAAGCTCGGACCTGAAGAGTTGAAGGAGCTGAAGAAGCAACTCGATGAGCAAGAAAGAATGGGTCTCATCCGGCCTAGTTCTTCTCCGTGGGCTTGTGGTGTTCTTTTTGTGAAGAAGAAGGATGGAACGGACCGACTTTGTGTTGATTACCGTCCAGTGAACAAGAAGACCATCAAGAACAAATACCCACTTCCCAACATCAATGAGCTGTTCGAATAACTCAAAGGTGCTCAAGTATTCTCCAAGCTTGATCTCCGTATGGGTTATCACCAGATTCGCATTCGTGGAGAAGATATTCCCAAGACAGCATTCAGAACAAGCTTTGGTTCATATGAATACACTGTCATGTCTTTTGGCCTCACCAACGCTCCTCCGACGTTCTCTCGCATGATGAACTTCATCTTCAACGCCTACACCAATGACTTCGTTTTGGTCTATCTCGACGACATTCTGGTTTTCTCCAAGAACAAGGAAGATCATGCCAAGCACTTGTGTTTGGTTCTTGATAAGCTCAGAGAACATCAGTTCTACGCCAAGTTCTCCAAGTGTGAATTTTGGCTTGATGAGGTTCTTTATCTTGGTCATATCATCTCTGCCAAGGGCATTGCTGTGAATCCTAAAAAGGTGTCTGCAATTGTGAATTGGGAACCTCCTCAGAACGTGAAGCAACTCCGCAGTTTTCTCGGTCTCGCAAGCTATTGTCGAAGATTCATTGAAAACTTTTCTAAGATCGCGAAGCCTTTCTCTAATCTTATTCAGAAGCACGTCAAGTACGTTTGGTCTCCGGAGTGTGATATTGCTTTCAACACATTGAAAGAAAAGTTGATCACTGCTCCAGTTCTGACTCCACCTGATGAATCCAAGCCGTACGAGGTCTTTTGTGATGCCTCTCTCCAAGGTCTTGGCGCAGTATTGATGCAAGTGAAGAAAGTGGTTGCTTATATATCTCGCCAGTTGAAGCCTAATGAGAAGAACTACCCCACTCATGATCTCGAGTTGGTGGTAGTTGTGCATGCTCTTTTGACTTGGGGACATCTTCTATTGGGAAGAAAAGTGGACATTTTCACTGATCACAAGAGTCTCAAGTACATCTTCACTCAGCCTAATCTCAACCTCAGGCAAACTCGATGGGTCGAAATGATTCAAGAGTATAATCTGAGTATCGAGTATTCTCTAGGCAAGGCTAATGTGATTGCTGACGCTTTGAGCAGGAAAGCATATTGCAACAGTATGATTCTCAAGCCTTATCAACCCGAGCTTTGTGAAGCTTTCCGCAAACTTAATCTGCAAGTTGTTCCTCAATGATTCCTCGCCAACCTTCAAGTCTCTCCTACCTTAGAAGACCAGATTCCCAAGCTCAGCTTCTTGATGCTATGGTGAAAAAGGTGAAGATTGGGATTGCCAAGAGCCAGTCCAAGTACAAGTGCTACCGCCTTGATGACAAGGACACTCTCTTCTTCGAGGATCGTATTGTTGTGCCCAAAGGTGACCTCCGTAAAGTGATCATGAACGAGGCTCACAATTCTCTCCTCTCCATCCACCCTGGGAGCACGAAGATGTATCAGGACCTCAAGCAAGCTTATTGGTGGACTCGAATGAAGCGCGAGATCGCTCAATTCGTGAATGAATGTGATGTCTGCAGAAGAGTGAAGGCAGAACACCAAAGGCCAGCTGGTCTCCTCCAACCTCTTGCCATTCCAGAATGGAAGTTTGACCACATTGAAATGGACTTCGTGACTGGGTTTCCAAATTCCAAGCGTGGCAATGATGCTATATTCGTTGTCATCGACAAACTCACCAAAGTGGCTCACTTTCTGCCTATCAAAGAGTCGATCACTACACCTCAATTGGCGGAACTCTATACCTCTCGCATTGTCTCTCTGCACGGTATTCCTCAAGTGATATCTTCAGACCGTGGCAGCATCTTTACCTCGAAGTTTTGGGATTCTTTTCAGAAGGCCATGGGCACCAACATCCGCTTCAGCACAGCTTTCCATCCTCAAACAAGTGGTCAAGTCGAGCGTGTCAACCAGATTCTTGAAGATATGCTCAGGGCTTGTGTGATCTCCTTCGGCATGAAGTGGGAGGATTGTCTTCCTTATGCTGAATTCTCATACAACAACAGTTTTCAAGCAAGTTTGGGCAAGGCCCCTTTTGAAATCCTGTATGGCAGGAAGTGCCATACCCCTCTCAACTGGTCTGAAACCGGTGAACGTCAGCTGCTGGGTAATGACTTAATCACAGAAGCAGAAGAAATGTGCAAAGTCATTCGTGATAACCTCAAAGCAGCCCAATCCCGCCAGAAGAGCTACTATGATAGTAAGCACCGTGATTTGGCTTTCAAGATCGGAGATCATATTTACCTCCGTGTCTCTCCTATGAAGGGTACTCGTCGCTTCGGTATCAAAGGGAAGCTTGCCCCTAGATACGTGGGACCTTTCAAGATTGTCAGCAAGAGAGGCGAACTCGCCTATCAACTCGAGCTTCCTTCAAACTTTGCAAATGTTCATGACGTGTTCCATGTCTCTCAGCTTCGAAAGTGCTTCAAGACTCCTGACCGCACCGTCAACTTCGAGGACATTGAGCTCCAAGAAGATCTCTCTTATCGTGAGCACCCAGTTGCTATTCTTGAAGAGACTGAACGCAAGACTCGCAACAAGTCAATCAAATTCCTCAAAGTCAAGTGGTCGCACCATTCCGACCGTGAAGCTACCTGGGAACGCGAGGATTAGCTCCGTTCTGAGTACCCGGAGTTCTTTTAATCCTAGATCTCGGGATGAGATCTTTTCGTAGTGGTGGAGTGTTGTAACGCCCCGGATATAACTTTCCCAATTTGTACTCCAACTCTTGCCGTTTCCGGCGTAAGTTATATTTATTTCTCGGGTTCGGGTCTTTGTCCGTGTGTTGTTTTCGTTTTCAGGCATCTCATATCATGTCATCATGTGCATTGCATTCGCATACGTGTTCGTCTCATGCATTCGAGCATTTTCCCCGTTGTACGTTTTGCATTCCGGTGCTTCGTTCTCCTCCAGAGGTCATTTCTAGCTTTCTTTCGTGTGTGGGGATTAAACGTTTCCGGATTGGACCGAGACTTGCCAAGAGGCCTTGGTTTACTACCGGTAGACCGCCTGTCAAGTTTCGTATCAATTGGACTTCGTTTGGTACTCCAACGGTTAACCAAGGGACCGAAAAGGCCTCGTGTGTGTTGCAGCCCAACACCCCTCCATTTTGGCCCAAAACCCACCAAACTCTGCTCCATGTCCTAGAACCGCACCTCATTTGGACTCTCCTAGCTCCACTTATGCCTATAAATACACCCCCTTCGTTTTCGGATCTCCTCCCCCACGAAACCCTAGTTTAAAAAAAACAGAGATCCTGCCACCGACGGACATGTCCGGAGCCTAGCCGGACACGTCCGCCGCGCCCCCTCGCCACTCCCCAAGCGCCACGTGGCGGGCGGACCACTTCCCTGCCGCCGCTCCCGCCGGCCCGCCCAGGCCCGAGGCGGGCCCGCTCCCGCGCCCGACCGGGCCAATCGCCGCCGCCGCCTGGGAGCTTCTTCCCCGCGCCCGGCCGCCGACCCCTCCGCCGTCAACTCCGCCACCGCCGCGGCGCCCTTCGCCACCACCGGCCGCCGCCACCCTCTCCTTCCGCCGCCTCGCCGCCTCCTCCAACCGCCGGCGCCGCCCCGGCCAAGCCCGGCGCCACCACCGGCGTCCTCTCCCTCGGATCCGGTCGCCGGAGCTACCACCTCGCTGGCGTCCTCGGTTTCCGTGTCGATGAACAGTGGAGCCGGCCAGATCTAGATCCAAAACATCTACTCGATTGACTTTTTCCTCAGAAACCCTAATTTTTATGCCTACTTTGACCTGCCGTAACTTTGCATTCGGAACTCCGATTTGGGCATGTAGCATATCATAGTGTTCGCCTCGACGAGTACATCATTTCATTCCATTGCATCATTTTCATTTGAGTTCATCTTGATGCCCGAAAAGCTGCTAGAAGGAGCCTTCGTGAGTTAATTGTCAGATCTGCTAGTTCATCTTAGACTTTTGTCATTTTTGCCATGATTATTGTGTGCATGCTATGCCTGTGAGTCCTTCATATGTTTTGTTAAGAATCTTGTTATCTTTCCAGAGGTGCAACCCATTCATTTTTAGGATGTGTGTGGTGACTTGTGCAAGCTTGCAAAGTGAGGCACCCGGTAAATCTGTTTTCAGGGACTTAGTAGTTTTCACTAAGTCTGGGATTATTTAGTTCATGATGCCATATGTTCAGCTTGTTTCCTAGTGATCCGTGCCTCTTTTGAGTATGATCAGTAAAGTAGTTTTGTTAATCATGTTATGCTATATCCATGCATGTCTTTGTTTGCAATTATGGAGCACCCTAGCTTGAGTCAATCGAGCTCTACTTTTGCTTCATGGTGAATCTGGGCAGATCGTCAACTCGTTTGCGATTTTGCCGATATTATTGTAGTTGATCCGTGCATGCTATGCCATTGTTCTTGCCATGTCTGGATTGAATTTTACGCCTTCTTAATGGATGTATGCTTTCCTTGCCATGACTTGCACCGTAGTGAGTGCATCGAGCTCGTTTACATGCCTTCGTGAGTTAACTTTCAGCATGTCTCAGTTTTCACTAAGTCTGAAAACTGATTGTGTTTTAGCTATGTTCAGGTGCTTGTTAGTATATTTTGTGATCCCTTTTGGCCCCAGGTCACTTTGGGACTTTTGTTAATATTGTTGAGTAGCTCCATGCCATGTTTGTCTTTGTCATGTTCAGGTCATGTATCATGTTGTTTTGCTGCTCCGAAGAGGGCTCCGTGATCTGAAATTTCAGACAAGTGTTAATTTCACTAAGTCTGAGATCTGTTTTGCATTTGCGTTTTTGCCATGCTTGTTTGAACCTCATAATGGATGAATTGGCCATAGCTCAGTGCTAGTATTTTGTTAAGAATCTTGTGTGCATCCCTGCAATGTATTTTGTTGTCATGTTTGGGTGCTGTAGCATGTTCATTTCGTTACATTTAGATGCCTACTTGCTGTAAATCGCAGACCGGTGTCATATCTTAAATCGCTTGCCATTTCCAAACCGTAACTCCGATTCCGGCGTTCTTTATATCGTTTTGAAGCAATTTCATCCCCTATTTCCAGTGGCACACTTGTCTTTCCAAGTTGAGGCCAGGTTCATGCATTTCCTGTCATATCTTGCATTTTGCATCCCGCATCGCATCCCGCATAGCATGCCATCATTGCATTTTATTGTTTGAGTTTGCACGTGGTTGATTGTATCCTTGTTGCTTGTTTGTCTTATTTGGGTAGAGACGGGAGACGAGTTCGCTAACGAGGAGCCCGTTGAGTTTTCTTTTGAGGATCCAGTCAACTCTGACAACTGTGCAGGCAAGATGATCATACCCTCGAAATCACTACTATCTTTGCTATGCTAGTTTGCTCGCTCTTTTGCTATGCCAATGCTATGATGCCTACCTTTTGCTTGTCAGCCTCCCAATTGCCATGTCAAACCTCTAACCCACCTTGCCCTAGAAAACCGTTGATTGGCTATGTTACCGCTTTGCTCAGCCCCTCTTATAGCGTTGCTAGTTGCAGGTGAAGTTTGGAGGCCGTTCCTTGTTGGAACATCTTTTATTTACTTGTTGGGATATCATTATATTGCTATGTTATCTTAATGCATCTATATACTTGGTGAAGGGTGGAATGCTCGGCCTCTCGCCTAGTGTTTTGTTCCACTCTTGCCGCCCTAGTTTCCGTCATATCGGTGTTATGTTCCCGGATTTTTGCGTTCCTTACGCGGTTGGGTTATAATGGGAACCCCTTGATATTTCGCCTTGATTAAAGCTTTTCCAGCAATGCCCAACATTGGTTTTACCATTCGCCACCTAGCCTTTTCTTTCCCTTGGGTTCTGCAGACTCAAGGGTACCCCCCCGTGCCAGTGCTCCTCTGAGTGTTGGTCCAAACCGTCAGCCGCCGGTGGCTACCAGGGGCAACTCTGGGCTGGCCTACCGGAAGTTTGGACAATCTGAGTGTGCCCTGAGAACAAGATATGTGCAGCTCCTATCGGGATTTGTCGGCACATTCGGGCGGTGTTGCTGGTCTTGTTTTAACCTGTCGAAGTGTCTTGAGTTACCGAGATACCGAGTCTGATCGGAACGTCTTGGGAGGAGGTCTATTCCTTCGTCGACCGTGAGAGCTTGTCATGGGCTAAGTTGGGACTCCCCTGCAGGGATTGAACTTTCGAAAGCCGTGCCCGCGGTTATGGGCAGATGGGAATTTGTTAATGTCCGGTTGTAGATAACTTGAAACTTAATTAATTAAAATGAATCAACTGAGTGTGTTACCGTGATGGCCTCTTCTCGGCGGAGTCCGGGAAGCGGACACGGTGTTGGAGTAATGTTTGCGCAGGTTGTTCTCTAGCTTCTCGCCCGTGCTTTGCCTCCTCTTCTCGCTCTCTTTTGCGTATAAGTTAGCCACCATACTTGCTAGTCGCTTGCCACGGCTCCACATATATTTTCCTTACCATTCCTATAAGCTTAAATAGTCTTGATCGCGAGGGTGCGAGATTGCTGAGTCCCTGTGGCTCACAGATTACTATAACTCCAGATGCAGGTCCAGGTGATTCCGCTCCAGGTGACGAGTACGAGCTCAAGTGGGAGTTCGACGAGGACTCTCAGCGTTACTACGTTTCCTTTCCCGATGATCAGTAGTGGTGCCCAGTTGGGGGTGATTGGGACCGTTGTTGCATGTTGGGTTTTTCTTCTTTTTTGGCGCTGTAGTCGGGCCATGAGTGTTTTGGATGATGTAATGTTATTTTTGTACTTGATTGACGTGGCGAGTATAAGCCAACTATGTTCTCCCCTTTTATTATTACATTACATGGGATGTTTGTGAAGATTGCCTAACTTGCGACATATGCCTTCAATGCGATTATATCTCTAAGTCATGCCTCGACACGTGGGAGCTATAGTCGCATCAAGGGTGTTACAAGAGGACACAAAATTTGGAGGCGGCATACCAGAACGCGTCACGAGAAAATGAAGTTCTTTCAAGGACTGTCGTAAAGGACCGGTGTTCACAAAAACGGTCATAACATTGTCATTTGGAGCCCATTTCGGACCCACAAGTACTCAAAATGCTCGCGATGAACGTGGAAATCTAGAAAATACTTCCATCTTGGGCTGGATGGCCAAAGAAACCTCAAATTCGTCCCCTAAGCAGGACTTTTTTCCCCTGAAAGTCAAAGAACATCATTTGCCGTTGCTTTTCAGACAAGGTTCTGAACCCATTGGCACTACTTTGGAAGAAAATCCGAGAGATTATGGTGAGTATAAACATTAGTCCGCATTGTAAGGATAAACGTTGCATTCTACACATGCTCTATTATCCGTGGAACCCCATTTGGTTGCAAATTCAAGAAAATAAGTCAATTGTAAGCCATATTCTCCTTATTTTTGTAGTGTGGCATCCCGTAACGTACGTGTTACAGCAATAATAGGAGGGCATTCCTATCATCGATCAATATATATGTGGAAACAATATCTCCACTATGGAGGACACAAAATTTTGGGGCGGCATGCCAGAATGCGTCACGAGAGAATGAAGTTCTTTCAAGGACTGCCATATAAAGGGCCGGTGTTCACAAAAACGGTCATAACTTTGTCATTTGGAGTCCGTTTCGGACCCACAAGTACGCAGATTGCTTGCGACGAGTGTGGGAATCTAGAAAATACTTTTGGCTTCTGTGGGAGGCCTGAAGGACCCTCAAATTCAGCCGCTAAGCAGGACTTTTTGACCCTGAAAGTCAAAGAACATCGTTTGTCGTTGCTTTTTAGACAAGTTTCTGAATCCATTGGCACTCCTTTGGAAGGAAATCCGCGAGATTATGGTGAGTATAAACATTAGTCTGCGTGGTAAGGACAAACATTGCATTCTGCACATGCTCTATGATCTGGGGTATCTCATTTGATTGTAAATTCAAGAAAATAAGGCGATTATAATCCTTATTGTCCTTGTTTTTGCCGTGTGACATGTCGTAACGAACGTGTGTGACAACCAAAAAGAGAGGGCATTCCTGGCATCGGTTAATATATATGTGGAAACAATATTCCAGTATGGAGAACTCAAAAATTTGGGCCAGCGCACCAGAACGTGTAACGAGAAAATGATGTTCTTTCAAGGACTGCCATATAAAGGACCGGTGTTCCCAAAAACGGTCATAACTTTGTTAGTCCGAGTCCGTTTTGGACCCACAGGTACTCAATATGCTCGTGAAGTGCGTGGGAATCTAGAAAATACTTCCAGCTTGTGTAGGAGGCCCGGAGGAACCTCAAATTCCGCCCCTAAGCAGGACTTTTTGCCCCTCAAAGTCAAAGAACATCATTTCCTGCTGCTTTTCAGACAAGTTTCTAAACCCATTGGCACTCCTTTGGAAGGAAATCCGGGAGATTATGGTGAGTATAAACATTAGTCTGCCTGGGAAGGACAAATGTTGCATTCTGGGCATGCTCTATGATGCGGGGAATCCCATTTGGTTGTAGATTCAAGAAAATAAGGCGACTATAAGCCGTATTCTCCTTGTTTTTGCAGTGTGGCATGCCGCAATGTACGAGTGTTACAAGAAATAATTGGAGGGCATTCGTGGCATCGGTCAATATATATGTGGAAACAATATCTCCACTATGAAGGACAAAAATTTGGAGGCGGCATACCAGAACGCGTCACGAGAAAATGAAGTTCTTTCAAGGACTGCCATATAAAGGACCGGTGTTCAAAAAAACGGTCAGAACTTTGTCATTTGGAGCCCATTTCGGACCCACAAGTACTCAAAATGCTCGCGATGAACGTGGAAATCTAGAAAATACTTCCATCTTGGCCTGGAGGGCCGAAGAAACCTCAAATTCGGCCCCTAAGCAGGACTTTTTTCCCCTGAAAGTCAAAGAACATCATTTGTCGTTGCTTTTCAGACAAGGTTCTGAACCCATTGGCACTCCTTTGGAAGGAAATCCGAGAGATTATGGTGAGTATAAACATTAATCCGCGTGGTAAGGATAAACGTTGCATTCCGCACGTGCTTTATTATCCGTGGAACCCCATTTGGTTGAAAATTCAAGAAAATAAGGCGATTGTAAGCCTTATTCTCCTTATTTTTGCAGTGTGGCATGCCGTAACGTACGTGTGTTACAGCACTAATAGGAGGGCATTCCTGTCATCGATCAATATGTATGTGGAAACAACATCTCCAGTATGGAGGACACAAAATTTTGGGGCGGATGCCAGAAGTCGTCACGAGAAAATCAAGTTCTATCTAGGACTGCCATATAAAGGGCCGGTGTTCACAAAAAGGGTCATAACTTTGTCATTCGGAGTCCGTTTCGGACACAAAAGTACTCAAATTGCTTGCGACGAGTGTGGGAATCTAGAAAATACTTTTGGCTTCTGTAGGAGGCCTGAAGGACCCTCAAATTCAGCCGCTAAGTAGGACTTTTTGACCCTGAAAGTCAAAGAACATCGTTTGTCGTTGCTTTTTAGACAAGTTTCTGAACCCATTGGCACTCCTTTGGAAGGAAATCCGCGAGATTATGGTGAGTATAAACATTAGTCTGCGTGGTAAGGACAAACATTGCATTCTGTACACGCTCTATGATCCGGGGTATCTCATTTGATTGTAAATTCAAGAAAATAAGGCGATTATAATCCTTATTGTCCTTGTTTTTGCCGTGTGACATGTCGTAACGAACATGTGTGACAACCAAAAAGAGAGGGCATTCCTGGCATCGGTTAATATATATGTGGAAACAATATTCCAGTATGGAGAACTCAAAAATTTCGGCCAGCGCGCCGGAACGTGTAACGAGAAAATGATGTTCTCTCAAGGACTGCCATATAAAGGACCGGAGTTCACAAAAACGGTCATAACTTTGTTAGTCCGAGTCCATTTTGGACCCACAGGTACTCAATATGCTCGTGAAGTGTGTGGGAATCTAGAAAATACTTCCAGCTTGTGTAGGAGGCCCGGAGGAACCTCAAATTCCGCCCCTAAGCAGTACTTTTTGCCCATCAAAGTCAAAGAACATCATTTCCTGCTGCTTTTCAGACAAGTTTCTAAACCCATTGGCACTCCTTTGGAAGGAAATCCGGGAGATTATGGTGAGTATAAACATTAGTCTGCCTGGGAAGGAAAAATGTTGCATTCTGGGCATGATCTATGATGCGGGGAATCCCGTTTGGTTGTAGATTCAAGATAATAAGGCGACTATAAGCCGTATTCTCCTTGTTTTTGCAGTGTGGCATGCCGTAATGTACGTGTGTTACAGGAAATAATTGGAGGGCATTCCTGGCATCGGTCAATATATATGTGGAAACAATATCTCCACTATGGAGGCCGCAAAATTTGGAGGCGGCATACCAGAACGCGTCACGAGAAAATGAAGTTCTTTCAAGGACTGCCATATAAAGGACCAGTGTTCACAAAAACGGTCATAACTTTGTCATTTGGAGCCCATTTTGGACCCACAAGTACTCAAAATGCTCGCGACGAACATGGAAATCTAGAAAATACTTCCATCTTGGGCTAGAGGGCCGAAGAAACCTCAAATTCGGCCCCTAAGCAGGACTTTTTACCCCTGAAAGTCAAAGAACATCATTTGCCGTTGCTTTTCAGACAAGGTTCTGAACCCATTGGCACTCCTTTGGAAGGAAATCCGAGAGATTATGGTGAGTATAAACATTAGTCCGCGTGGTAACGATAAACGTTGCATTCTGCACATGCTCTATTATCCGTGGAACCCCATTTGGTTGCAAATTCAAGAAAATAAGGCGATTGTAAGCCTTATTCTCCTTATTTTTGCAGTGTGGCATGCCGTAACGTATGTGTGTTACAGCAATAATAGTAGGGCATTCCTGTCATCGATCAATATATATGTGGAAACAATATCTCCACTATGGAGGACAAAAAATTTAGGGGCGGCGCGCCAGAACGCGTCACGAGAAAATGAAATTCTTTCAAGGACTGCCATATAAAGGACCGGTGTTCAAAAAAACGGTCATAACTTTGTCATTCCGACTCCATTTCGGACCCACAGGTACTCAATATGCTCGTGAAGTGCGTGGGGATCTAGAAAATACTTCCATCTTGCGTAGGAGGCCCAGAGGAACCTCAAATTCCGCCCCTAAGCAGGACTTTTTTCCCCTCAAAGTCAAAGAACATCATTTCCTACGGCTTTTCAGAGAAGTTTCTGAACCCATTGGCACTCCTTTGGAAGGAAATCAGAGAGATTATGGTGAGTATAAACATTAGTCTGACTGGGAAGGACGAATGTTGCATTCTGGGCATGCTCTATGATGCGGGGAATCCCATTTGGTTGTAGATTCAAGAAAATAAGTCCACTATAAGCCGTATTCTCCTTGTTTTTGCAGTGTGGCATGCCGTAATGTACGTGTGTTACAGGAAATAATTGGAGGGCATTCCTGGCATCGGTCAATATATATGTGGAAACAATATCTCCACTATGGAGGACACAAAATTTGGAGGCGGCATACCAGAACGTGTCACGAGAAAATGAAGTTCTTTCAAGGACTGCCATATAAAGGACCGGTGTTCACAAAAACGGTCATAACTTTGTCATTTGGAGCCCATTTTGGACCCACAAGTACTCAAATTGCTCGCGACGAACATGGAGATCTAGAAAATACTTCCATCTTGGGCTGGACGGCCGAAGAAACCTCAAATTCGTCTCCTAAGCAGGACTTTTTGCCCCTCAAAGTCAAAGAACATCATTTGCCGTTGCTTTTCAGACAAGGTTCTGAACCCATTGGCACTCCTTTGGAAGAAAATCCGAGAGATTATGGTGAGTATAAACATTAGTCCGCGTGGTAAGG